>NW_004524681.1:1882378-1890355 GCF_000260255.1 Octodon degus
GGGACTGGTCCCGCCTGCGCAGGGTAGCAGGAAGCTCTCCACACACTCACCGGACCTGGGCTAGGACTGGGTCTGGGGGTTCCCGGAAGTCGGCCTGTATTTCTTCTTGAGCCTTCATCAGTCCCACAGTCTGCTGGACTGCATTCGCCCTCCTGGTCCTGGCAGCTGCGGAGCCTGGGGTGCCTGGTGCTGAGGGTTTCTGCAAATGCTTGCCACTAAGGCTGTTTTCAAGACTAATGGTAGACAGCAAAAACAGTCTCAAGACCCTCTCCACCCCTCTGTGTTATTCCAGGGGCAGGGGACATTGTTGAGTCACACAGATCCTTCTACAAAAGTGTGCTTAGAACCACACACGAGAAGTGGCAGGGAAAGCGGAGAGGAGACTAGAGGTGAACATGCTGGGTGGAGCTATAATTGGCCAGACCACAGCGCTGATGATTTTATGTAGAAAGAAAGAACCAAGTCAACACAAATTTAATGCTCTGCATTTGATACTAATCGAAGGTCCCAAAGTTAGACATAGGATAGTTATTAAAGTAACATAATCATTCTCCATGTCGACTTTGTAACAGATGACTTTCCCAAAAGCAATCTAAAGAATGAAAATACTGAGACTATATGGATGGGAAGTTTGGTTTAAAGCCAAGTCTCTGACTTAAGTTTTGCAAGTGTTGTATTAGTTCTGATTGGATTGCGGTGTTAGTCAAGTAAAACTGCACACTGCAAACAGCTACCGTATGGTGAACATCCTTCTAGCTTACTGCTGGGACATCCAAAAGCTTCATCTAAATCCAGGACAGTGGCACCAGACAGAGCTGCCGTGCTCAGGGAACTCGGGAAGTCACCTGGCTGGGACCACAGAGCAGAAGCAGCATTTTTAAAAAAACTTTTTTTTTTTTTTTTCAATGATAAACTAATAAAGGAAGTCTGAGCTAGGAGCAAAACTTTGGTTGAGGCTGAGGTTTCTACCAACTTTAAGAGCTAAGTGGAAACACTGGGCCAGGAAAGGCCTCCCCCTCCACGTGACAGGGACGCGCACACCTCCTCCTGTGCATGCAGCTGTGAGACCCACTCTCCCTTGCCCCACATGCAGACACAGGAGTGCTCTGTGGGTGTGTGTGTGTGTGTGTGTGTCTCGCATCTGCTGAAAGAGGAAACACTCTGCCTGCCAGATTTGGGTCAGGAGGTCAGCAGGTCGCATTTATTATTCATCACTGCCGTCTGACCTTTTATCTGCTGGATTGGAGGACCTTGTATTCCAGTTGTTTGAATTTTTTAATGAAGAAGCCACTATCCTGACAGATAATAAAATTACCTCTTCATTTTTTTTGGACATTATGATGTTTTCCTTTCCTATCTGAGAATGTAGTGTTCTGAGTCATTGGCTGTGGGAGGGTACTTAATGTGAAGGTTACCAATTAGCTTTTCTCTTCTTTGCAAGATTTCCAGAGATTTAAATGGTGCTGAGTGCTAACAGTATTTGAAGTTGTTGTCTGGGGTATGAGCCAAGCCTTCGAACTGCATTTGGGCCCCTGCCCTTCCCAGGGACTTAGCACACGGAGAGTCTCTTGGGTGTGGGTGAGGGGTCAAAGGGCACCCGATTCTCACTGGTGAATTTCTGCTTCAAGAGAGAAACAAGTGACAGATGAAGTGTGACAGGCCTTCCAAGCCAGAGGATGCTTGGGAGTGTGCTTCTGCATTTCTGTTGTGTCCAGACTTTCATCACCAAGAGAAAGAATTTTCTAACCACTTCCCTTTTGTCTGTGTTTCGTCTCATAAGACACAATGAAAGACAAGCAGTTCAAACTCCATTCAACAGAGAATACGTTTGAAAATGTCCAGACCCAGGCCTGAGCTGTGAAACTAGTGAGCACGGAGCAGGCAGCGCTGGAGAGAGGAGAGGGCTCCGCGCAGGCTGGGTGGCTGTGCAGATGGGCTGCACTCCCGAGCAGCCGCTTGTTCTTTGTGAGGCCAGAGTCAGAGGCTGTGTGGTCCTGCCCTTGAAGCAGACACACGAGGTGTGACCATGCACTTTGTGACCCCACATGTGACAAGCGGCTGTGACAAGCTGGTACGCAGACTGCGGGTAACCCCGGACATGCGCGGGCCAGGGAGGCTTCACTGCCCTGAACAGCAGAAATTACAGCTCCAAATACGTGTGGAATTCCCTGCTGCAGGCTGTGTCTTGTGATGGAGCATACAGCACCATACACAGCGCCTTACACACACACACACACAGCACCGTGTACACACACACACACACACAGTTGTGGATGGTCTGAAGCTCCAGGTAATACCTGCCTGGCATTCCAAACAGCCACACTCTGCTTTCTCTGAAAGCCATGAGCAGCAGAAGCCCGCAAGGCTGCCTCTCCCCGCCCTGGCGCTGTGGCTGTGCCGCAGGGGCTGCCTGTCTGCAGGGCTTGCTGCACGGCAGAGTACACCTGGCTGTCGCAGAGCCCGACTTCCTGCCTGTCTGAGTTCTCACCTGCAGCTGTTTCACCACCTCACTGATCCCTTTCCTGGACCAGCCGGAGCCTCTCAAGGGAGTGTCCCCATG
Source organism: Octodon degus (assembly GCF_000260255.1). Taxonomy (NCBI): domain Eukaryota; kingdom Metazoa; phylum Chordata; class Mammalia; order Rodentia; family Octodontidae; genus Octodon; species Octodon degus. Next base: position 1,884,939 of record NW_004524681.1, read on the forward strand.
TGAGTCACCTTCTCTGGGTTCCCATGCTGTCCCACACTGACTCCCAAATGTCTCTCATTGGAATCATTTTTTTAATTAGTTAATTAATTAATTAATTAATTTGGTACAGGGTCTCGCTCTGCAGCTTAGACTCGTAGTGATCCTCCTATCTCAGCCTTCCCAGCACTGGCATTACAGGTGTGCACCACCATGCCTGGTTTCAGTGGCCAGAACAGCACAGCCGGGGTTTCAGAGCCAGCGTGGCGTAGGGTACTGGGGATCGAGCTCAGGTCCCTGTGCTTGCCAGGCAGGCCCTGAGGTTGCTGAGCTATCTCCCGAGCCCCATCTCATTGGAATTGTCAATCACTGTTTTCTACAAGAGCTCAGCAGTGGGGCTTTATTTCTGCGTTTGATTTGTGCATAGTGTCAGAGCTGCGTCTACACAGGGAGACAGAGCCGCAGCAGTGAAGGTCTCTAGTGTGTGCTCAGGCACACGGCCATCTGAGGATTGGCCGCTGGCTTTGTCTGCTCCTTGTGCCCCTGATCTGCAGACAGCTGCCTGTGGGGCTGTCGGGAGGAGACAGGTGGTGAGGGGTTTGATCCAGCTTCCTGCACCTGTGTGTGTGCAGGCTTGTAAGCGTAAGCACGCTCTGCTGCACCCGTCATCTCATGCCATCTCGTGGAATTCGGGACACAGTGCCAGGCCCTGCACAAGTCCTTCCGGGCTCCCAAGGTCCTCCCTTGGCTTCCTCAGCTCCTTCTGGCCACACCTCCCGTCTCCTAGGCTCTCATCTCGCCGGCACTGTGTCGTCCTCTCCAGCCAGGCTGAGATCTGTCCGGCTCAGGACCTTCCCAGGTGGATTCGGGGCTCCCCTTCAGCCTGTCTTCCTGCCACGTGCCTCTCCCCTGACTGCCACCACCTTTGATGAGCTCAGTTCTCCCTGCTGCCTGCTCTCATGGCATCCTGGACTTCTTTTCTGGTCACTCATTTGTGTGTGCAGTCCGTACTTACACTTTATGTGTGTGCACGTATTGTGTGTCTCCCAGTTGCCTGCACACTTCACGGTTGTGGAGACCAGAAGCCCGGGTGCCCATCCTCGCCCGAGGCCTGTATTCCAACCCCTGTCATGGCGCAGGCGCCCAGCCCCGGCTGTGCTTTTCTCTCTACCTGCATCTACGCACTCCTCCTGGGGGCGCTCTTCATCCAGGGAGATGGGGTGTTTACCGAAAGCTTCCACTGCTTTCCAGAACCTTCCCACGGAGGCAGCCACATCACTCATCTCTTTAGGATGAGGGTGGGGGTGAGATGGCCTTTGGGGAGGTGAAGGTAGAGGGAGCCTAGGAAGTGGAAGAAGAGGGTTTCTCGTGTCGGACCCTGAGCCCCCAGGCTCAGCAAGCCCTCGGTATCACAGTGCCCACCTTGCTGCGAACTCAGCTGCCGGCGTGGTGATCAAGGCCAGGGTTCTGTAAGCCACAGCCGAGGAGCCAAATCCAGCCTTCTGCCTGCTTCTGTGAAGAGCGCTTAGTGGATGCAGCATGCTTCCTCCTTCCAGATTGTCGGTGGTGGCCTCGTGACCAACTTTGGGATTAAGTGGTTATGGTGGCAGCTCTGGCCCTCAGTCCTCCAGTCTGAAATAACTACCTTAATCTCTAAGAGAAGCTGTGGTGGCCCTGGCTGGGATGCAAGAGAGGCAGTACAGCTGTGGACTGAGGTCAGACCCGCGTCCTCAACACGTCTCTGTCTGGCACCACGCACTGTTCAGAAGTGATCCTTGGATCCGTGGCTCTGGGTTTTTCCGGCTCAGTTGAACTGAGGATGATTGCAGCAGTTCACCCAGGAAGGGCTCGGTGAGGATGACAGGAAGCAGACGGGCACCAGGGGCATGACGTCTCTGGGGACCCAGGGCCTGCGCAGGGTTGTGGGCCTAGACCAAGAGCTTGCTGGGAGCTCCCTGACGACCACCGCCCTTGGCGCTGAGGTAGTATCTGGCCCACCGTGGCAGGGCTGTTCAGAGAAGAACGGCCGCAGTGCAGTCAGGTGCCGTGTGTCAGCCGCACGACTTGTGGAAACGGCCTGGGCAGCTTGCAGTGCGGCCTGTCTCCTGCATTCCACAGGGACTGCATGGTCTCGGGGGCACTCGGTACCCCCTGCTTGGGCCCCGCGAGTGGCTGTCACCCACGCAGCACCTCTTCCGGTTAGCGCAGTAGGCAGAGGCAGCGCCGTATCTGTCCTCGTGGCTCCGTCTTCCTTGCCAGGACGTGGGGAAGCCTGATGCGCCAGGTCCCCCAACAAGTATAAGACTGCGTAAGTGATGGGACTGGAGGAGCACGTGACCCTAAGGACAGTTTTGGCGGTGTCCGCCGCACTAGAGCAGACACAGCCGTGATCTCCTCGTTCGTTACATTCTCCCAAGCTCCTTCCCTGTCATTGTTACCCCTCCTGTGTTGGAATTAAGATGACCCCAAGCCCTGCTGCTGTTGCTGCCCAGGCTCGTCTCTCTGACTCTGGTTTAAAGGTGCCCTCCCCGTAGCCGCATCTGACTTCCAGACCCATCTGGCAAATGGTTCCCCATCTGTAGGTACCAGAACTAGTTTTTAAAGCCTTCTGATCACTTCTAAGCTGCCCGACAGTACGCAGTACTTTACAACCACGCTGTCCTTTCCCCCACACGAAACCAGCCTGTGATACGGTCAGAAAATCATTACCATCCACTCCAGATCCTTCCTTTAGCTGTTGCTTTTTAAACTCACCCCAATTCCCATTGCCTTTATAAATTAATAAATGGGGCTCATCAAAGATTAATGCTTGCTTTCTCCTTTTGGTGACTAACCCTCTTTCCTCAAAATCACTCTCTTTGAAGCCGGCCGAAATTCTGCGCACGGCTGTGCACACCAGGACCCGGCTGCGTGTGCTGGAGGTGGAGCTGGCAGTGCCGTCCGCTGCCCAGGCGCAGCGTCCTGCAGGGTGTAGTGGCTCTGCAAGTTCTCCTCTCTTTAGCCACACCTACCCAGGAGCACAGAGCACTTAGAGAGCAGCCACAACCTGCTCAGCCACCTCACAGGGCTTCATTTGAAGTCAAGGACTCGAGGTGATGACCAGCACTCAGCTCTGAAGGCAACAGGGAGGCTGGACCTGCTCTCCGCCATTTGACGTCTGTCACTTCTGACTGCATGTGGTAGCCTCACGTTCAGCGTAGACGCACGCAGCAGCAGTGCCAGCCGTCAGGTCCAACAAGTCAAGCAGTATTATTCCCTGCCCCTTGGAAATCTGACATTTCCCTTGGCTGCCTGTCACCCAGGCCTGCTATGGGGAGGCCACCCTATCCTCTCCTGAGTCCCCATCGGAGACAGTAGCTGCCTCATCCACCCACCCAGATGCCATAGCACACCCAGAGCACCTTCACAGACCAGTTCTGTCATGGCCACAGATGGCCTGGGTGGGTGGGTGCCTGGCTCAGCCAGTGAGAGTCCCTCCCAAGGCTGAACAGGCCACACCTGAGCTCCTGCGTCCAGCTTGCTGACCAAAAGCCAAATGCCACTCTCATTACAGGTGATGTTGGAGGTGTCCTGTTGTCACCCCACAGTGTATATCCTAGGGCAGAAGGCCAGGGGTAGCCCTGGGACTGCTGCCCCTGGAGGGACACAGAGGTCCCAGGTCACCAGGGCCTGGTCAGACTCTCAGCAGGGCCACTCGCTGATCACCAGACCCGAGAGTTCGCAGGGGTAGCACTCGTGTTACTCTGGCGTCTTAGGGCGGTGGAGAGTCGCGCAGCTCATCTCTGCAGAGAGCAGCTCCTTGGGGGTAAGGGGTGCCTGCTCGTTTAGATTCTCTGAGAAAAACACACGTGCATATCAGTGTTTCTCTTTTCTCAGCAGTGCCTGTGCTGAGCCCTGGACCACAAACTCAGCTCCAAGGCCCTAATCCCCCAGAGACTCCAAGGAATGCCTTGGGGCTTATTTCTGTTTGTTTGTCATTATGTCCTAGCAGCCCATCTGCAGAATCGAGTCTTTCAGTTACTTTCAGAGTTGTTACTTACAAGACAGTGGTGTGTCCTGTGCAGCATACTTGGTATCTTGTAAGATTGTCACAGATGTTTTCCTCACGTAGATTTGGGAAATTTGTGTAAGAAATTGTTCTAAGGAGGTGCTTTGGGCCACTGTGCCTTCTGACTGGAACTCGTTTCCACTGGCGAGAACTAATCATTTATGTGCGTATCGCGAAGCTGCATTGCTTGCTCTGGCGCTTCGGGTCTGCCGGACGCGTACTTGTGTCTTCCAATAAGAAGTCGTTTGCCTTCCTCTGCTCTCGTGACTCGGCCTCCCATGCTGTGCATGGCTTCATTCGCTGAGTGTTTCCAACAGTGTTACGTAGCGGGTAGGAACAGTGGGAGCCTGGTGGTTTTCATTTGATGGGAAAGCTCCTGCTGCTTCCAAATTAAGGATGAAATTGGTTTTGGAGCGAGCTACGTATACTTTATCTTATCAAATGCCCAGTAATCCTATTTTCTTAAATATTTGTACATAAATGGGGGTTGAATTTTTGTCAGGTGACTTTTCTGTCCCTGTCTCTGTTATGGTAATCATTAATTCACCCTTTTGATGGCTACTAGATTTTTTTTTCCAAAAAAATTACTTACTTATTCTAGATTTGTAATTAATTTATATGAACTGTAATTGCCTATGATTTTTAAATTTCCTTCATATTAGAAATTCTTCCACCATTTTTATTGTATGTACTTGTGAATTTATTTTACTTCTTGATTAAATTTAATAGTAGTTTGTTGATTTATTAATTACTTTCTTAAAGTACTTTTTGTATTTTTTCCTTAGTTACTGTTTTTTGGTTTTTTCTAACTTATTGGCTTACTAATCCTTTGCTCTTGATTTCTTTTGGTTTACATTATTGTTCTTTACATTCTTGTGTTGGCTACTTAATTGATTTTTACATTTATTAACTAGCTTTTTAGTGTTATAAGATGCCCTCTCATAACTGGATTAGTTGTATTAATTGATTCTGTTATATTATGGTTTCATCATTGTAATTCTGAACAACTTAAGCAATTTTGTGCTGCACTTCCCTTGAAGCTGAGAGGGACTTTATGACGTGTTTTGAGATTTTCTGAGAAGGATCTTTGGTTCTGTAGCCACAGACTTCCGCACTTACTGCACTGTGGCCAGGAGGATCTGGGTGCTTGTTCTTTGCTCGGAGGCCTGCGGTAGGTAACATGGGGGCTGGCCATGTGGCCCATTTGGGTGCAGGCTGCTGTGCCCGGGAAGGTCTCCAAGTCCCTGGCTGTCCCTTGGCCATCGCGCAGGTGCTCTGAGCATGGCCTGTCCTCGCTGCCTCTCGGACCCTGGCTGTCCCTCGGCCGTCGCGCAGGTGCTCTGAGCGTGGCCTGTCCTCGCTACCTCTCGGACCCTGGCTGTCCCTCGGCCGT
>NW_004524681.1:1890455-1898139 GCF_000260255.1 Octodon degus
TCGCTGCGTCTCGGACCCTGGCTGTCCCTCAGCCATCGCGCAGGTGCTCTGAGCGTGGCCTGTCCTCGCTGCGTCTCGGACCCTGGCTGTCCCTCGGCTGTCGCGCAGGTGCTCTGAGCGTGGCCTGTCCTCGCTACCTCTCAGACCCTGGCTGTCCCTCGGCCGTCGCACAGGTGCTCTGAGCGTGGCCTGTCCTCGTTGCCTCTCGGACCGAGCGGCACGCTGAGTGTCACCGCACTCGTCCCCTCTTTCCTCTCTTAGGGTCTCCGCTTTATGGCGGTGACGCTGCTGCTCCCTGCACATGCATGCTGGTGCCTGCGAGGCCCTGCTCGTGAGTCGTGGCCTTCAGCGGCAGGAAACAGGCTCTGTGTGTCTTTATTTAGGGCCCTCTGGTTTCCATTCCACCCTGTCCAGTAACACTGTGACTGCTGCTCTCTTTTGATTTATTTGTATCCTGTCTAACCTTTTATGTCTAACGTTTTTTTAACTCTTTGTGGTTGATATGTCTCTCTTATCCAACACTCTGATTTCACCGTTAGCGGATTTTGCCCCCCGTCTACTAGGTGATCAGCATACCAAGTTGATCAGTAATGCTGCTGTCTGCACACTCACACATGCACAAGGGAAGCCATGGCTCCCACTATGTGTTCTGTTGTATTTTCCTTAAATCTCTCTCTCTCTCTCTCTCTCTCTCTCTCTCTCTCTCTCTCTCTCTGTCTCATTTTTTTGTGGAACAGAGGCCGTTTTAGCACAGTTTATATGTTTCTCCTTTATGCTAAAACCTTTGAATGACACGCTTTGACCGTGTGTGCTGTGAAGCCCGGTGGCCAAATGCCCACTACTGCATATCTAAGTGCTTGCTGAGACCACAGTGCCACCTTGCAGGGTCAGGGCTGCGGCATCAGGCGGATTTTGGAGTCTGCTGCATGCACTGGGGCCGGGAGCAACTGAAGAGTTAGCTGGGTCGAGGGAGCACCTTCTGGGCGCTACGGCCAGAGCCGGGCATTCGGGCAGGCTTAACTTGCCTCTTGCTATCTTTGCAAGAACCCAGAAATGTCTCATAATGAATCAAATTCAACTTTTCTAAAACTTAGGATTAGTTAAGATGGATTTAAGCATGCTCCTGCCCCCAGGTTTAGCCTGTAGTTCAGGTAAACTGCAGTGTTCTTGTGGTGCCTCCCCAGAAATGGGAAAGGGGCCTGGCAAGGAGCCGGGGTGCCTGGGGCTGGCTCTGGGCCTCAGCAAGGGCCAGGTGGGCCTGGCCTCCAGTGCGTCTCGCTGCTCGACTAAGCCCAGGGACTTTGCATTTGGGGCTGAGCGCTTCTCAAAACCTGATGTATGAATGGAACTGGTTAAAAAAAAAAGTTTAGAGATCACGGCCTCCGCATAAGTGGGGGTACGAGGTCCATTTTCCTTTCAGACAGTCATTCATTTAAGAGGTTTTGATCTTCTGGGCTGGGGATGGACCTCAGCACAAGTTCCCAGGTCCAGTTCCCTAGTAACACACACACACACACACACACACACACACACTGACACACTTATTCTCTCTCACACACTCACTCTCAGATGTACTCACACATACACAACATTTTGGTCTAGCTATATCCACAATCTGAAACTCTGTGTACACAACCAATAATTTATTCTATTTTTTTCTGTATTTTAGGGGAGGGTCTACAGGGTGAGATCGGACTTGTAGTGATCCACCTGTTATGGCCTCTCAAGAGCTGGGATTACAGGTACACACCACCACGCCCAGTCTCAATTGCCATCTCAGCGTGCCCCGGGGGTGGGGCCAGCATGGCAGGCCCGGGGATCGAACCCCTGACCCCTGAGCCTGCTTGCAGGTGCTTTAATCCGCTGAGCTATTTGGCCGGCCCTTACAACAAATAATTTAAACTTCTAACCCAAATCAGTTTCTGTATGAAGGCCATTGCTGTGTTTCCTGCAGGGTAGCGACGTGTCATGTCCTTTCCATTTAAGATCTCAGCAAAAAGAAGTTGTTTAGAATAACTTCCTACTGCAGCCCCGTGTTATCTGGTCCACACTGTCACAAGCCATTTTTCCTTCCTTCCATGGTGAATGAGTACTCTAGATAGGAAAAGAAAAGAATTATGACTCTCAGTGGTATTTATTTGGTCACAGATGTCACGGCCAGCTTACGAACCTGTATCCCTCCTTCAAGTTAGAGGGACCCTAGCAGTGCCTACTAGAAGTTTACAGTCCTAAATCAAGACCGAGATAATTTACTATTTTAAGATATTTCTCACATTACTAGAGCAGAGAAATTTTATATATTGCTAGTAAAATAAATAAAATGCCTTCATCTGGAATCTGACATCTTACTGCCATCTGCTCAGATTTCTGGAGAAAGAGAGCTGTAAAGGCTGCAGTCTTCAGCCTCCCATGCTAGAGCGTTAGGCGAGGACCAGGCCTGCTCCAGCACACTGCACGGTCGCGTCTCTCCTTTCCCGAGAGGTGCCACCACCTTCACGACCTCCCGTGAGGACACCTAGATGCAGCAAGGTTCAGTGACTTGGCTGAGAGCATTTGGTGGGGTGTGGACAAGCAGCTGTTATTTGAATTGGGCCTTTTAATAGCATACTGATAAATCTCCATAACAAATGGCTGCTTGTCTTTTGTTTCTGCTAAAAAGCTGACCTTTTTAGCAGAATCCTAAACTAAATATGGTAGTGATCTTAGTGCGCAAGGAAACACCTATTAGGAGCCGCCAATTAAGAAGGAAAGCCTTGTAGGTAATCTTTAAACATCTAATCAGACTGTATCATTCAATTAAACCATCACTCTGCGAAGTCGAAGCCCTGTGTTACTGAGTACAGTCCTTGCCAAATATCCAGACAGAATCACGGCTTTAAGGATTACTGGTCACATAATAAAGGATAATGACCTAAAATTAAGCACATGTGTGCGGAAAGCTGGGTCCGCCGTGCTCCATAGCAGTCAGCAATCTGCTATGTTTAATGTGAGATTAAGGAGCCGCGTGACCCGCAATTATGCTGTTTTTCATTAAGAAAGAAAAAGCTGATGATGGCTCTCAGCCGAGCCCCTCCTGCTCATGCCATCTGCTTAATTGGATCGGGGCTCCTTGGTATCTTCAAGCTGGGCTTCAGCGGAGACAAGCCCACCTGCCACGCAGCGTGCAAGGCGCAGGCCGCCGTCGCCCCAGCTCATGCCAAGCCTGGCCCTGCTTCTGCTCATCCTCCAGCTGTGCCACCAGTGGTGTCCCAAGAGTGCTTCCTTTCTGCGTTGGCATTGTGCCCGGCCTGCTGTTGTTTGATGCTGGTGGCCTCACTGCCCTCGAAGTTCTCTTTCTTTGGCCTCTGGGCTCTGAGTATGCGAGCAGGCAGTGGCTCGCCAGTGTGAGTGAAATGGAGAATGGTGACCTGCCTGCCCATAAGTCGGTCTAGATAGACGGACTGCGCTGTCTTGATAGACAGGGGACCCTGCGTGTCCTCCCAGCCCCTGGTAGGTACAGGGGAGGAAGGACGAAGATTTCCTCTGCTGCCCGCCAGCACGCCACGCCACTCCACTGCTCTTGGACCTTGTTGTAGACGTGAGTTGGCACTCTGTTTCTTCCCATTTCTAACTCCCTTCAGCCTAGCCCAGCTCCGGGGCCTTAGATGAGAACCCTCAGCTCCAACAGCTCCTACTGCCTCGGTCCGAGAAAGGTCCCTGCATTTAAAGAATAAAGGCCGCCTGGTCAAATTCGCTTTCTCCATTGCCCACAAGGCTATGGGGGTGGTGATATGTCTCCTATTTTAATTAATTGTTAGCCTGGAGGGTCAGCTGTGGAGGAGGAGGATGGTTGCTCTGACTCCTCCCAGGGATGGCAAGCAGCCAGCAGAGAAGCAGATGCGGTGACCCCCCGGGGGAGCCCAGCTGTGTTCCTCACGCTCTCTGCTGGCTCCAACTCTCCACTTCAGCAGCGTCCCACCTGCATGCAGCAGGCGCTACGGTGTACACTCCCCATTACAGCTGCTGCCAGGATCCTCAGCGATAAATGGAATCTGGTGGAGTAAATTAGTGCAAACCAGTCAATCCAAGTGTCAGCCCTGAGCCACTTCCATGGATAAGTGGCTGGCTGCTGGGAGACTAGGGTCTGGGCTTCTGTAGGCCCGGATCTCAGACACCTTCGCAGGCTAAGGGGGTTGTGGGCTGCGTCGTCTTGTGCGTCAGGTTGTCAGTGCAGCAGGGCCTCCTGGGGCGCCTTTGTTTTCCTCAGGGCTCCAGCTGCACTGGGCATCTGGGAGCTGCACCGCTGTGGCGTGGGGATCCAGATGTGGCCACGGCTGCCTGCTGGGACTGGCTGAGCCTCCCTGCGCTGAGCCTGCCAGGCACCCTGCCCAGCGCCCTCGGGCTTTAACACCAAGTCACCACCCCTTGGCTAGGAGTTTGACCTCAGCCCCCCTCCTGCTTGGTTTTTGAGGAATAAATCCATCTGTTCTTTAATTCATGAAGGGAAGGAGCTTCCATGCCAAGGTGTGAGCTCGGCCCCCATCGACGCCCCATGTGGGTGGGGCTTTGGCCATCCAGGGGCAGGAAGCCCCTGGGTAGCACAGGAGGGCAAACCTCTAGTAGCTGCCCCAAGAGAATTTCGGGACAAAGCTAAACACAGCAGCCACCATGGCTGCCAGAATTATTGTTTGCTCTGATTAAGTGGCTGATGTGAATGGTTCAGTGATGTAAGAATCGCCTTTCCGGGGCCAGGGAGATGGCTCAGTAGAGTAAGCGCTTGCCTGGCAAGCTCAGGGCCTGAGTTCAATCTCTGCTTCCACCAAAAACAAAACAAAACAAAAGTCAGCTTTCCATAACTCAGTGTTCCTTTAGAGATTAGAGTCTGTTCCTACATTAAGATCACAAGAATTCATTTTATTTAGTTCAATTATGACAAATGATCTTCATTTCTTCTTTTCTTTTATTACATTAATAAAAATTTTATCACCTCCCTCAGTAGAATGAAATGTCAGGTGTTGAACACAGAATAAAAATGGTAAGAGAAGGAGCACGAGGACAGTCTTCACATTTGGAGGTGCTTTCTTCCTCCAGCCCTGGGGGGAAGTTTTGCTTTTTATAGGGAAAAGGATTCTACCTTAATATCAGAACTTGGACAAAACAGTAACTCCTTAAATATTACATAAGTTCTTTTGTATTTCTGGTCGCCTTGCCTGGACTCACGGACAGCACCGTCATGCTGCGCTTGGCGGAGGCAAGCTGTTTCTGTGTGCAAAAGGCATCTCAGGATGCAGCGTGTCTGGGTGTTGGAGAGCATGAATCATGGCAAAAATTAAACCCAGTGTTTTGAAAATTGAGTGACACTTTCCTTGAGCCAGTGATACGAAAATGGGATCTCCAGTAAGAGCAAAATTTGCAATGTGCCTGTACACTGAGTTCAGAAAAGTGGAATCCCCAGGCAGAGCTTAACTTTATGATTTATGAGGTAAGGAAACGAGCTGGAAGTCGGTGGGCTCCCTCCACTGTGCGCATGGGGGCGGCCTCTGGCCGCGCGGCTCTCGGGTGGGCAGGGCAGTGAGAGGAGTGCACAACGGCTGCTGTGGCCTCGAGGTCCGGCTCGGCGTGGTCCTGCGGGTGTGCAGCACCTTCCAGAACCAGGCTGCCAGGGAAGGGAGAGACAGTGAAGGACGTTGGAAAGTGACAAGCAGGACCTGGTCCCTGAGTTTCCCGGCTTCCGAGAGGCCAAGTGGTCTCACAGCGTCCACACACCTTCAACATGTGTTTGCAGTTCCCTGGGTGCCACTGAGGGGCCCTGGTGGGTACTCAGCTGCGAGACCCAGACACCGGGAAGAGGAGCGCAGTGTGGGCCCAGCAAAGCACTAGAACAGCAAGAGTGAGGCAGACAGAGGTGAAGACTGCGGCCTGAGTTGGTGGGTCGAAGCGGGCACCACAGGCAATGTGGAATTGAGGTGGGTGTTCATAAAGGCTGATATTTTAAAGCAGAGAACTACAGGCTGGTGTGAAGAAGGATTTCTTTAGGCCAGGGCCTGCTGGGGGACACTGGCCCAGAAAGTAGGGGGCTACTGCCAGGGACAGTAAGTAGCCTCATCAGATAGATAGATGGCTTCAGAGTTGGAGCGGGCACAGCTGAGAGAAGGGGCTGCCCACCACGCCTGGGCTGCAGCCCTGGGCTCCAGAGCCCCGAGCTGACTGCACCCAGCACAGCATGGCCCTGCCGCAGGAGTGAGACTGGACCTCTGTGGCAGGAGTGACCGAAGGAGGTACACTTGTTTTCAGGCTTCCTTAGTGGCGAGTCAAAGGAACCGGATGTGAGAACACACGGGTGGGCCAGAGCTGCTTTTACCTCTGTTACAGGGTCGCCTGCACCCTCCTTTGCCAGCCCGACTTCCGGGTTCCCGCATTAGTAACGCCACCTACGCGTCCCCCACACCCTTGGCCCTGTAGGTTCGGCCTGTTGTGCTACAGTGACCGGGTTGCATCCAGTGTGCTGCCGGGCCCCGGTGCCTTGGCTGGGGCCAGGGCTGCCTGTCCTGCCCTGAGAACTGCGCCAGCCCCAGCTAGGAACACCCTGCCGTGTCCTGCCGGCACAGCAAGGCCTCACTCAAGGCCACTATCTTAGTTACTTTTCTCTTATTGCTGGGACAAAATACCTGACACCCAAAAGTTAGAAAAGGCTTCCTTAGCTCACATTTTGTGGAGGTTTCAGACTGTACCAGGCTGGTTCCAACGCAGACTGGCGCCTGGCTGAGGGCAGCGGCTCATGGTGGTGGAAAGCAGTGTGACAGCAAGGATGGAAAGGGGGGGCAGCCACTGAAGCAGCTAGCACCCCCCCCCAGCTTACATTGTATTCAGGCTGCCAGCTCCTGGGCGGTGTAGCGCTCACACCTGTGTTACAAACTCTAGAAGCTGCCCCGACTGCATGGGGCCGTGGGGGGACAACTGGACACAAACCGTAACAGCCATGGTCTGCTTACCTGTGCGTGGCTGCGGAGAGCGTAGCTGTGCCAGATGTTCCGCACCACTGCTGAGCCTGCCTTGCAGCTGCTTCCTGGAGTTCATCTCAACCAGGCCACATTTTACCACTCAGGGACCTATGGCAGCCCGGTGTTCAACCACGCACCCTTCCGCATGTTGTTTCGTGGTGTTTTGCTTTGTTTGAGAAAAGGTTTTGTCAAGTTGCTTATCTGCTTACACTGGGCTTGAACTTGTGATCCTCCTGCCTCAGCCTCTCAGAGTGCTGGAACTACAGGCAACTCTGCCGTGCCCCTGTACAAATATATCAAAATGAATATTTTACAGTAATCTAGGGATCTGTCTTATCTATAATATCTAGACATCTCTTAACCCTTGTGTCCTGTTTCTTAGTTCTCTAAATACGGCAACACCAATCGAGCTTTCTGTAAGTCTCCTCAGACTGTAATTACTGGGTTCTCTTTATTCACATGCATGTTTGTTCTTAGAATGTTTGCTTTCTTAGGTGTGGATTTCTTATCTTTTATCTGAGTCAGTAGATTATCCAGAGTCCAGATGAGACTCTGCTGCTCACCAAGATCATCTCTGTGTTTGAGTCCTCTCCCCTCTTCTCCTCTCCCCTCCTCTCCCCTCCCCTCCTCTCCTCTCCTCTCCCCTTCTCTCCTCTCCTGTCTTCTCCTCTCTTCTCCACTCCTCCTCTCCCCTCTCCTCTCCT
>NW_004524681.1:1898624-1912189 GCF_000260255.1 Octodon degus
ACCGGAGCCAGAGCCTCCCATTTGCTAGCAAACCATTCTACCCTGACTAAACCCCAGCCCTGTCTATGAGTTGTGCGAACACCTCTTAGATGCTGCAGTCTGAAGACACTGTTTTAGACGGACGAGGCTTTGGACTTAACAGGACGTCTCTCTGTTACACTTGACACGTGTGTCCAGTGTGGGACAGTGGCTCTGCGAGCAGCCATCCTTCTGGGGCCTGCAGGCAGCCTGGCCAGCAAGGAGCGACACTGGCCAGTCCTGCTCAGCACACTGGGGCAGTACATCGTGTGCTCTGGGCTCGCCTTCCACCCAGGGCACGGGCTGGTGTGCCACGTGGGTGTCCCTCAAATAAGAATACGCCAGCGGCAGAGTAATGTGGCCTAGTGGTGCACGGAGGGCAGCTCGGGCCTCCTCTTCCTCCAGCCCTTCCCAGTGTTGCCCGGACGGAGAGCGAGGGCGCGGCTGGATGTTCTGACGTCCTGCCTCCGCCCTTTGAGAACGATGAGACGTGGATGCTGGTGGCTGTGTGGGACGCACGTCGCCCCTGAGCGGGGCAGCTGTCCCGCAGGGTTCCCCCACGCAGGGCCCCCGGCTGCGCCCGACCTGCTGGGCGCCCGGTGCCCTTCTGGGGCGGGGACGGTGCAGGGGTGGCGGCTCCTCCCGCAGTGCGGCCCCCTCCCGGCTACACGACTGCACACATCGCTGTGCCGCACTCCCTCCCTCGGCCTCAGCCCGCGGATGGGTCGCGCCCACTCCAGCCCGTGGCCGGCGCGCGCTCTCGTTTTCCTGGCCTCCGCCTTCATTTTCAAATGCAGCCCGGAAGCTCACTCTGAGTCCCTGCAAACCGTCCCTCTGCGGGGCACTTCTCAGGCTGACAGTACGCAAGGGGGTCCCTGTTTTCTTCTCTAGCATCTACTCCTGCTTCCTGTGCAAGCAGTAAGCAGAATGAACGCATTTTAGGCCGAACGGCAAGTGACCTTTGCAGAGCCCAGACTGCATGAAGACCTCAGAGTTCGCGTCCACAGCTTCCTCCACAGCTTCCTTCTAGTGACAAAGGAGCCCTCGGAGATAGTTCTTTTTCCGAAGTAACAATTTCTCTGGCGCAGAGAACTGGGATTAAGATTGCTGATTTTACCAGTGTGCTTTCTGCATAGGATTTACCCAATTATGATAAAGATGCAAAATAATGAGTCATGTTTACTTAGTTATCTCCACTGCACTTTCTCAGTGATGTTCAGAGATCAAAGTCGTGAAATCTGCTTTATTTGATATTAAAAGCCTCCGCTGTCTGCTTCTCTGCTCACCGCCCCTATATCTGGAGCCCAGAGCATCAGGGAGGAGCGCTTCCCCAGCGCCTCCTGGGCACTCGGGCCTGGCTGGGGGCAAGGCTGTGGCGGAAAGCAGAACTGCGCCATTTCTGGGCACTCGCATCCTGCCCCCCCTCAGTCTGCTTCAGCCGACGTGTCCACGCATTTGGACTGATTGACTGCTAGCTGGTTTTTGGCTAAGACCAGGTGACATGCTGGCCCGTCTGTACACATGGAGAAGCAAGGACGCCTGGGGCTGGAGCTGCCTCCTGTAGATTTGGGGGGAGCACACCCTAAGGCTGCGCCACTCATTTCCCCCCTGCGCACTATACCTGGGCAGTAGAGCCGAGGAGCCCACCCTCTTCCAGGAAAACAACAACCTCACTCCATGCGGAAGGGACCCGGAAGCCCCTGCTGTCCCCAGCCTACCGTAGTAGCCCCCCACTCTTAGTACCCTGTCCAGTGCTATCCCAACTGCATAGTGAGTTGTGCTTAGACCCCCCTGCCCTGCCCAGGCCCAGGAACACTCAGCTACACCCCCAGCCCTTACTCCTTAATTCCAAAGGTCTTGCTGAACTGGCCAGATGGGCCTTGAACTTGAGACCCTCCTGTCTCAGCCTTCCGAGTAGCTGGGATTACAGGTGTGTCTCACTACACACAGCTGGTCCAGGATCTTACCTGGCAGAACTTGAGTCTCAGCTAGAGGGCACCAGCGAGGCCGTCCAAGCCAACTCCTCTCTGGTGAAGTCCAGGGCCACACTGTCAGAGGGCAAGGTGAGAAGGAAGGCCAGACCCCCGGGTCTCTTCAGTGGGATTTTCTCAGTGCCACATGTTGCCTCCTTGGGAGCCCATGAATGCATCTCAGTGAGGAAGTTGTCCCTAGTCGCTTTTCCTGCAGCACTAAGCAGTGAAGGAGTTTACTTTCTGTTAAAAGAATGAGGTAGATGGGATTTTTTTTTTAATGCAAACTACTTCCTGGCATTAATAATAGATTTGGGAGACTTGGGATGAGTTGGAGGCATAAACCCTAGGCCCAGGCTTGAGATTTCTTGCTTCTGCTGCAGGGGAAATTAACTCAGGCCTTTTCCGTGCTGAGGACCCCTGTCCAATGCCCAGCCACTGGCCGTGCACCCCGCGAGGGCCAGGGGCGCTGTGCTGAGCTTGCTCCTCAGCCTCACTGCGGGCTCATTCCTCAAGCATCTGGGAAGCAGGAGTTTCTGCATGTGAGGGGAATGGAGCACCGGGTGACAGAGGTCAGCCAACGGTTGATGCCTCTGCTCACCCGCATTTGCCTTCCCGCAGCGAGCTGGGTGACCAAGCTACACTTAGCACTGTGGAAGTTATAGGCAAGCTTTTCCTTTAGCTGTATTAGTGAGTATTCGATCCTCTCTGTATATGCACAAATAAAATTATAATTTCTGAGCATTTAGGTAAAGCTAATCACATAATGGTTGCTTTTCATAGCATCCTGCAAAATTTCTTTTTACCAATTGAAAAATATTATCCTTAAAGCAATTTCTACTAGAAATAGCACCCCAAAACTCCTGCTCCAGGTCAGATTATAATTGCAGGAAGACAGAGAAAGACCCAAGTGTGGCTCTCATCCCTCTTGCTGAACTTGTCCATAGCAGTTCTTGCTTAGTTATAAAGCAGCTGTAGAGACCTAATTAAGTTTTGGCATCCCTGCCTGCTTGCTTTTTCTAGTTCCCAGTCCACATTGAAGGCAAAATCAGCCAGGCGTCAGATGCAGAATGTAGTGATTGCTATTCAAATATAATTAAGAGGTCCTCCTGCTTGATTATCTCAGCAGATAGGCTTTAAAGTCGAGGCAGTATGTGCACAGCTCTTAGCCAGATGTGTCTTCCTGATAGGACACTGCCTGGGAGGAGCCACTTGGAAGCCGAGTTCGGGGCCGTTCGGGAGCGCCTCTTTGTTTACGAAGCCGGTGTCATCACGGGCACCTTTCATAGCTTCCGCCTCCCGTAGATTGCGATACTATTTGCCTCACCTATATTTGATGCCATTTTTTCTTTCGTGAAAGCGTCTGGGAAGATACTTTAGTTTATTTCTCGGTGCCTCCTTCAGACTGGGTGCGAGTGACCCCATCATCGAGCAGGAAGCGATCCACTGCTGCCGAGCTAGCTGCGGGAGCAGACTTGCAGCCAGGGCTCGCTTCCATGGGGCTGGCCACTGCACATCATCTTCGTGTGCTCAGCCCAGCAGTCCCCGCATTGCCAGTGGCCCGTGTCTGCTCCCACGCTGGCTCCTCTCGGCTGACCGGCATTTTGAACTGTCTTTTCTTGTTATTCACGATGCTGTAATGCCCTCATCACTTCCCCGAAGCCTGCTTGTGTGCTCAGTGGGGCCTCGCGCTTACCTCGTTCATGTCATTGGCTAGAACCCGTCATTCATTTGCAGCTGCAGATTCAGTTGAGGCTGCAGACCATGTGGGTACTCAGCCACGGCTCCACCGGACTGCAGTGGCCTAGCAAGCAGGTTGCCCACTGTAGGTGGGGAGGGTGCGGGTTTTCCCTTCGGCAGTTCTGCTGAGGGCGAAGCTGCTTCCTACAGTTGTTTGCTGACTTGTTCTTGCTGCCTTTAGCAGCAGATATCACCCCTAGAAATGCTGACCAAAGCAAGGAGGGCTTTCTGCAGGATGACTGAAGCCAGAGTAGAGAACAGAGGGGGAGGAGGAAGAGCCTGACACAATATATTTTAAAACAATAAACCCTACAGAATCTTCCTCAGCGAGCCTGGGTTGCTCTTGAGGATTTCCCAAGTGCAGCTGACCAACTGTGATTTCCTGCTGTCTCTGGCTCCACGCTGCATTTTGGAGGGTCTAGGAGGATTACACTGTTGGTCAGAAGTGCCTCAGCAGACAGGGCCTACAGAGCACCCTGACTCAGGTGTTGCAGAGGATCCTGATGGGTAAAGCGAGCAGCATCATGTCTGCCCGCGGTAGGACTGTTAACAAGCGTTTATCGTGTCAGCTCCCCAGCTCCTAGCATGGGCTGTTTCAGACTCCATTACAGAGGAGACACATGGTTGATTTTAAGCTGAAGATGCGCCTGACAGCCCTCTGCTGTACTGATGTCAAAAATGTCTCTGCCGAGCTCTGAAGTGCATCCTCAAGAACTCCTGGAAGTGCACAGGAACTTCAGTGATGAGCTCAAATGGACTTTGGTATTGATAAACAAAGGCCAGTATGTATCATGAAAGGACAGCTTGCTGTGACAAATGGGCCCACCATCTGCAAAGATCAGAGTATTGACCATCCAGGGCAAGGAAGACCTATCTCTAGCCGAACCGTGCAGATGAGAATTAGCCCACATCAGCCATTCAGCAAAAGCTCAAGAGGCAAGTGAGGACAGCGCGTCAAACTGCACCCAACCCGCAGCCCGCGGGCACACGCCTGCGGCCCGACCCTCAGGTCCTCCTGCGCCAGCGTGTGCTCGCACAACTCCTTTCAGGGTCCCTTTCCTGCTCAAGACTAGCCCCAGCTTCACCTCCACCTGTCCTACTGTGGAGGCGCTGTCCTCTGTCCCTGTCCTCCTGGGGCTCCGCACGTTGCACAACACCTAGATGGCAAGTTGCGTGAGGGCACGTTAAAGTGACTCCCGCTCTGTACTCTTCCCTGCCTGGCAAAGAGCTCTGTTCATCAGGAGCAGCAGATCAATATTCGTTGATGTCACCATTTCTGAAATGATTCATTAGAGAAGCCCTGGTCACACATCATGTCAGGGTTTAATGTTGGAGCATCTCAGGAAACACCCAGAAGAACAATTGCACATGCTCACCTACCAGCAGGCAATGCAGAGGAGAGCCAGTCATTAAACTCTGGGCAGGCTGCATTGCCAGCGACATGCTGGCCGTCGCTCCTAATGAGAATGGCGAACTGCATTGGCTGTTGCACTGACTGCCAGTACACTTGGCAAAGCTTATACCACTGCGGATGTGTTCGCTGATGCATAATTAAGCCAAATGCCCAAGAATAATCCCTTCCTCCCCCCAAACTCTTATCAGGGAACAGGTGGGTGGGATGCAGGACAGCTGCGTGATCCCTGGGACTCTGACTCTCCAGGATGTCCAGGGACCTGGTATTTATTTCACCCAGCGCCCGCTAACTTTCTCACTCGCCCTGAAAATGGCCGTGGGTGGGCATTTTATTCTTGGTGCCCCTGCCTATACCCTTTTCCTTTTCAAGACTTCTGATTCAGAGCATGTTCTGCAGACATTTGGTGCTGGGTAAGTGTCTGTTGGGGGGATGAACTGAGGAGAGGAAGGAGGCAGGTGTTAAGCTGTGCAAGGCCAAGATGTGGAGCACCAAGCGTAGGACGTTTCCCCCATAAACACAGATGCCACTCACTGGCTTTTAGAAAATGTGTAGCTATGGGGCTGAGTCCCTACAGTACATACCTCAGAAAATTAACAAGTAAGACATAGACAGCATAATTAAAACAAGCTGGGAAATCCTGCCCAGTGTAATAGCTTTCTGTGGTGTTGATACATTTAACTGCAGCGGCCCCTCCCTAACTGCGGAGGTTACCATCCATACAACCCCGCCATAAGTGAAAATGAGCGAAGTAGCAACATTGTAGTTATACCCTGCCCGTGCTCTTATAAACCTTTCCCACACTTTTAGAAACATTTCTAATGTTCTTAACCACTTTCTAAACTCGTAAACCTACTTAATTTTAACAACATACATATACTGCACACTACTGCACAATCCCACATATAGAAAAAAAAAAAAATCTGCAACAGATAATTTAGATCAGTATTTTTTAGGCTGGCCAGATAGCTCAGCGAGCTAAAGTGCCTGCTTAGGCAGACGCAGTGGCCAGGGTTACATCCTGGGCGTGCAGTTCTGGTCCTGCTCCCGGGGTGTGCTGAGAGGGAACTGAGACTGGGAAACTGAAAACAGGAGAGTCACTCCGAGTCTGATCTGTGTAGTGAGATCCTGTAGACCCTGTACTAAATAATTAAAAAATGTATTTAGGGGAAAAAAACAGTGAAACAGTGAGTCCGTGAAAGTCAAACCACGAAATAGCGAGGGGCTGCTATGCTGCAATTAAAATGTTTACCAAAATGCTGTGGACTCAGAAGTATTCTGGGAGTATGATTTACACTGCAGAGTTCAAGGCAGATCTGTGACTGATGACTGAGCCCATCGGTGCCTCTCCAGACCCACATCAGCTTGGGCAGGTGTACCTCGTCGTCTTGCATGGGTCAGAGCAGGAGCTCAAGAGAGCCTGTCCAAGGAAACAAGAGGGCAGGTCCCTGGGGCCCAGCGGCCCTCGCGGTCCAGAGGTCCTCACGGTCCGGAGGCCCTCACGTCCGGAGGTCCTGGGGTGTGCAGGACCCTGAGTGCAGTGCCTCAGCGTCCTTCCTGCACCTGCTCCACAGCGACTTTGCTCTGACAGATGCTGCGGCAGGCGGGCACACCCCACAGGGGAGCACTGTGGTGTCTACTGTACTGTTTGTCCAGAAAATTCTAATGTGCAAAATGAAGGTCAGGTTTATTATTTAAAATAAGAATTTCATACAGTTCCCGTAAGTGTTCAAACGAAAGGTGTTAGAGAAGCGTTGGAGAGGCAGTGGGTGTAAGCCGCGCTCGTGCTTCTGCAGGACAGAGAAGATTCCTGGTCCTGAGGAGCCACAGACCAGAGTCACCTCCGGCTGCACTGACACATGTGTGTGGGCTGGCGCCACGCCTGCCAAGCTCCACGGGCACGAAAGCAGGGTGGCTAGGAACCCGCGTGGGCACTGTGTCCTTGTCCAGAGTGTAAGGTGTGGACTGCAGCCCCTGCCCAGCCCGCTCCTCCCCAGCGGAGGCTGGAGACCATGGTCCAGCCTGGCAGCTTCTCCCTGTACTGCACACTCTGGCTGATAGACATGGACTGAGTGTGGCGGTGAGATCTGAGGAGACAGCAGGCAGAATGTCATCATGCTCCCATGTGCACAGGTGCATACGTGTGTGCGTGTGCAATGTGTGCCTCTGCGTATGTATGTGTATGTGTGCATGTGGGTGTGTGCACGCATGTGTGTGTGTCCATGTGTGTGCCCATTGCACGTGTGTGCATGTGTGTGCACATGTGTCCCTGTGCACATGTGTGCACATGTGTCCGTGTGCATGTGTGTTGTGCACATGTGTGCGTGTGTGTGGTCACTCATAAGTCCACGAAGTAGAACTGAAGCACATCCTGAGTGTCCGTAGCTGTGGCTGCTCGGGCAGAGGAGGCCTTCCGGCGGAGCTCACCCTCCAGGCAGCCCAGGGCCCTGGGCTTGCCGTAGCCATTAATTGACTTTATTGTTTTAGATTTATGCATTAAAAATACGATTGCTACTTGCAAGGCATCACTTTGTTACTTTGTAGCTTTTAAGCTGATGTCCTGAACTTATTTTTCTTCTAAGATAAAGTCACATCTATGGATTTTTCAACTAATTACGTGTCTGCCAATAAATACTTAGAGGATACATTTTATTTCAATTTATTATTTGTGTTTACATAGTGTGCCCCTGGAAGTATCCCTAGACTGGAAAGAAATGGTTTAATGACCTGGTGCTGCCGCCTCATCTCTCCCCCTCTCTCCCCTCCCCACCCTTCTGATAGCTGCAGTCAGTCCCGGCGAGCAGGACAGCAACTCAGAGACAGCCAACTTCTGGGACTCGGCGGATGTGCCTGGCAGATGCGTCTTGGAAGTGTCTGAGAGTCCAGGTGAAAGCCGTTTAAAAATAGTCAAGTATAAAGTGATAAATCTGACACTGCTTTGGGGTTCTGGGGCCACGTAATACTGTTTTCCCGTGGCAGCTGCACTGTCACATTAATGGTCACCTCCAGAGGTCATGCTGTGGGGCGGCCATGTCTCTGCTTTCATCGGGAATTCAGTCAGACGCAGTGCAAAGGCTGGATGACTGAGAGGAGCTGACACGATTAGCTCACAGTCGCCCGTTTTAGGCTGAACCGTGCATACACGCAGAGACTGGGACAAGAGAAAGTTGACATTCTGAATATTTGAAATAATGAGCTCCAGCGAGAGCCCAGCACACACGGGGAGGCCAGCAGAAAGAACCACGCTGGGATTTTGCCGCCCTTTAGACGCGAGCAGGACTCCCAGGAGAAGGGATATGAGCAGGACGGCAGGGTGACGTTGGGCAGTGTACCATGGCAGCTCTCCCAGGCTCACAGCAGTGCAGGACGCCACCATCACTTCTGGAAAGAACGGACAGAAAGACCCCGGAAGGTCCTGCCGGATGCACTTGAGTGTAGACTTCTGCTTGCTTTTGGCTCAACTTAAAAAGTGCCTAATCCTAGTGACTAATTAGCTAAAGGGAAAGTCTTGCCGACAGTGCAGGGCATTCCTGAGTCGCACCGGAGCCACCGGCGCCAGGAGGGCCCGTGGTGCCGCGGGAAGTGGCGCCCTCCTCCTGCTGCTGCTCCCCACTTCATCTGGCCCCTGGCTCTCCTGGCTTCTCGCAGCTTCTGCGCTCCTCCTGATTCCTATGTTTGATTCGCCCTCTCTGTGGCCTGTCAGCTTGGTTAAGAGATGTCCAAATCCGTAGCCTTCCTTGACAGGGGCCAGCTGCGAGCAGTCCCTGTCCTTCCCAGAGGAGAGCTGTGGAGATGCAATTTTCAGTGAGAGGTACAGCCTGCAGTCCTGCCAGGTCTCCGAAGCCATCTTGGGGTCCTGCAGGCCCAGTGGCGCCACCTTGCACACCCCCAACACTCCAGACTCCTCCAGAGACACGCGCTACCCTGTGCTCGCCCCAGCCAGGTCTCAGCCCACCCCTGCCCCGGCGCCCACGGCCCAGAGAAGCGGCCTGGCTGGCAACGAGGGGAAACCTTCGAGAGAACACACCTGTGCCTGCCGTGGAAAAACACGGCCTTGTCTCACCGACAGAAGGGTACATGGGGGCCGTGCTCAGGCTACCATAAAATTTGTGTTTGAATTACTGTTAGTCTGGATTCAAATCGCCTCACTCTGCGTAGGTTTTTACAGTATCTTAATAAACCAGTTCCTGTCCCCCTTTTGTCAGGTCACGTGCGTGAGTCAAGTGTCTGCCAGGGAGTTCATTGCTTTTGACAGGAACCAAGCCGCTCAGTACCAGCACCGCCCTCCTCCTCCCTCGCGGGCGGGACGGCAATGAGATTCAGAGGCGTGCAGCCCTGGGACTGACACAGACAAAGGGACGTTCCCCAAAAGAAAGATGAGCTAGGAAATGCAGGTGCTGCTACTGCGTCTGGCGCCAGGAGTGAGCACCGCCGTGCCTCAGCCAGCACGGGGCCTAAAGGATGAGTTGCCCGGCCCTTTCCTCTGTCCATCCCTGCGTTTCAAGACATCTTGCCTTACAGGCCTGCAGGCCTCTGGAGGCTTCAGCATGGTCTCGCTGCCTTCCACCGAGGATTTGTGGCTCGGTTGTCATGGAGACATCGTGCTTCTCCAAGAATTGCTCATATTGATCCGTGGCCAGGCGTAAATGGTCAGGCGCGTGTGAGCGCGGGGGCTGGGCAGTCCTGGGAGAGGACCGGCTGGGGTGGAGGTCGGCATGGCAAACACTTGGGCGAAAAGAAAGAAGCGCTTCATTGTTTCAGCGCTTCTTGCTGCACTTGGGGCCATTGTCTTGGTGCACGAGGAACTGAAAGAAACTTGTTAGCCACTTGTCCTGTCAGATCCTGGGCGCCTCTCCTGATGCAGCTGTCAGCCTTCAGCTCGTGCAGTTCAGGGACACACAACAAAGAGGCAGCGGCATGAATTATTTATTGCTCCTCGTGCGGCTAAAATTCTGTGATAAGAAATTAAGACACTTCTGGAGGAGGTGCTGGTTTAGGAAGAAGGATTTCGATGAGAGTATATTTCTTCAAGCAAGAGCGGTGCATGGGAGGGAGCGTCCTTCAGATGGAGCCCAGGAGGGGCAAGCTTCCTATTTCTGGCCTGAATGTGGTGGCCTAGAGGAACTTGCTTGAACTGTGACCATATGACTGTTCGCTTGTCAGTGTGCAGAAGTGAACTTCGGGTCCCTCAGAGCATCCGGGATCCATACGACACGTGCTGCTCTGGTGGTGGGCGTGTGTGCACGCGGCTCATCTGGAGCACAGGCTCTGCCTTGGGAGAGAAACCAGAGTGGGCTTGTCGAGGGTGAGATGGGGAGAGGCATCTTCAGACCAGTAGAGATGCTTCAGAAGCTAAGCTTGCAGCCGCGGTCACGACGATTCAGTGTATTCGAGTCCAGATGAAGCATTCTTACCATTTCCAACTGGAATAGTATCCCTTATTTGAAATTCCTGTTAACATGGTCCTGTACACGAAAATCCCACACTCACCAGGCTGAAGTGGTCGGTCTGCATCTGAAATGGGTGTGGGTCTCGCCTAGCTCTATCTATGCAGTGCTGAGTGGCTCATGTGTGTATTACGTCGCTATAAATGAGCAGCCAGGTGTCTGCATTGCACCCAGGTGTCTGCATAGCACCCAGAAGGAGGAAGATCGTTGTCCCACACCAGCACGGTGCAGGAGCGGCGCCTCGCACTTGTGCTTGGCAAACAAAGGCTTTTCTTTGAGAACCCTCCGGCCGTCGCTCGGGCAGCCCTCCAGACTCAGTGCCCAGTAGCAGCTCATTTTCATATCCAGACATCAAGGACGTCAAAACACAGGAGAACTAAAAATCAAAATTTTGGGAAAAAATGAAAGTTTATATTTTTAAATATTGATAGAGTTTTAATAAAATCTGAATTTCAGATACACATAGATGTATGTATATGTGTGTATGTGGTCATGTGCACAAATTCATGTGTGACATGTTTGTATAAGCCATGTGTATACATGTTTGTATGTGTTAATGTGTATATGTGTGTGCATATGTGTAATGTGTTTATGTGTTTGTATTTGTGTGTGTTCATATGTATGTGTGTTATGTGTGTATATGTATGTGTAACTATTTTCATGTATCTGTGTTCATGTGTAGGTTTGTACGGACCTATGTTTGTGTCCCTGCATGTGTTTATGTATTCATGTGTATATGTGTTCATATGAGCCCATGTTTGTGTTGGTGTACATGTGTGTTCACGTGTGTTCACGTGTGTATGTGGTCTTATGTGTGTGTGTACATAGTAGTGGGCTTGGCCTGGTGAGCTATCTGCAAGCCATGCACGTTGAGTGCAGCCTCCCATCACTCCCACTGCCATCCATCTCCAAGCAGGCCGCGTCGGCCATGGGTCACCATCTGTTCCTCGGTGTGTGCCGGAGCCCACTAAGCCACTAGGCTGGCAGAGTACTGTCTGCCCCGGCCCCGCTCCTCTGACTTTGCCTATGAACCCGGATGTCCCGGCTGGTCCAGGAAGTAGTGCTCCGTAGTTCATTAGCAAAGAGCTCAGACTCCCAGGTGAGTCCCGCCTGGAGCTTCCATCTTAGACTCTGTGGAGGATGCCTGCTCGCTCACCGGCATCTCTGCGCTCCTGGAACCCCTGGGAGTAACTCTGATGTCCAGTAATAGATGCACAAAGACAACACCATGGACTGGCAGCTCTGCTGTTTGTGATTTTAGGGTCATCAGGCTTGCTTTCTCGGGCTCCTTAAGGCCAGCTGCTCCTGAACCTGAAAAATATTTTCACAAACATAGTTCAGCAGAGTCTTTACTAGTTAACTCCAGTTCAGTGTTTCTTACTGAACAATGGGCATTCCTCATTTCCCAGATTTTTTTTATTAGGACAGGGTCTTGTACGTAGATCGAACTCGTGGTGATCCACCTGTGTTCTGCCTCCCAAGAGCTGGGAGTACAGGTGCTCACCACCATGCCCAGTCTCAGTCGCCATCTTAGCATGCCCCAGGGGCAGGGACAGCACAGCAGGCCGGGGACTGAACCCAGCTGCTACGTCTGGCTACGCAGGTGCTTTAGTCTGCTGAGCTATTTTCCCCGGAATATTTGTTTAAAAAAGGTTGCTGGCCTTCACCTCCAGCCCATGAGGATGAGAACAGTGTCCACATAGCCATGAAGAGTTGGTGAGAGGTCTGCAGTTGTGTCTTCTCCTTCCGCAGAAAGTTGAGAGTTGTGCTTCCTAGTGTGCTAGGAGGGAGCGCTGCCAAGCAGCCACAGCGGAAAGCACGGCGACCGGCAAGCTTGACACCTGAGGAGGCAGCACTCTGCGCGAGCCCCTCCGCCTCCCGAAGCGGGCGACAGTCGGCATAGTCGGCATGCACACGCCAATGACAACATTCCTGTGGCTTCCACGTAGCATGCTTGCTGTGCAGATCTGTGCATACCATTGTCAGTCAGTATCACATCTGCGTGGATCTAAGGAACAAAGCCAGATGGCACGTGGCTTTCTGAGGAAGACTTTGTGAAAAGCCACGGGGCGCTTTCTTCCTTTTGCTATTCTGGCTCAGGAATCAACAGTGGAAACCAGGGGATGCAGAGCAGGACAGATTCGGGGCTAGAGCCCTGGCGAGGGCCGAGGACGATGTGTGGAGTGGCCAGCTGCAGGGCATGTGTTGGGCGAGGCCGTCCAGAACACGTGGCCAGCGCTGTGCAGCCTTCAGAGGCCAGAGCCACCTCAGAGCGACACGTGAGCGCTTCCTTTGGCCTGCATTTCACTGTATCAGTGTTTTGACTAATTTGCCCAAAGGGAAAATGCAAGCATCAATGTAATAATTTTTAAAGGGATTAAAATTATGGACTAATTAACACACACGTGCACACACTTAATAGGCCATGTTACTTTAAACCAGGATCAGCACCCTGACTTTCCATCATAGGAGCAGGAGTTAGCGGCTGGTGACATCCATTGATAGGGACATAGCCCGTGAAGGCACAGGCTGGAGCGGTTGGGGAGGCTGGGGACTGAGCTCACATGCGTCTAGCCCCAGGGTGTCATCCGAGTAGCCGAGGGACCAAGTGTCTTTTGGTTCTATAACTCAGAGCCTATTTCAGCTAATTTATAAGGCTTGACCCTAACACTGTAGTTGGGGTTTCTCTGAGAACAATTAAACTGCTTAAAATTTATGGAAAGTTCCTCATTGCATATCAAACTTCTCTTGTTAGAAACATTCATCTTCCTCGGTAGTTAAGAACTAAAACTTGAATATGATGGGCCATCACAGCATGGTTGCCCAGTTTGTGAGATGAGACTGCTGCTTGTTCTGTTCATGTTTGATTTGGGGATAGAAAAGAGCCATGGAAATCCCAGGCACTCCTCTGGCCACACCCTGTCCAGTCCTGTCATGTCCCATCCCTGCCCCCTCCCGCCCTCTCCCCTCCCTTCCTCT
>NW_004524681.1:1912401-1919738 GCF_000260255.1 Octodon degus
CCCCCTCCACTCCTTTCCCCTCCTCTCCTTTCCCCTCCCCCTCACCCCCCTCCTGCTGTGTGCCCCTTCCCTCCCCCCTTTCCCCTTCCTGAGCCCCACTGTGTAACCAGGCACCTGTTTTCTCTCTAGGCCAGCCGAGGCAGCACTCCTGGATAGCCAAGATGTGTTCCTGCAGGGTGTGCTGAGTGGAGTCAAGCCACAGCAGCCCGCACTTCGCCGACGCAAGCGTGGCAAGCCCGTCTCTCATGGCCCTTGCAGAGCAGTGCTGCTGCTGGTCCACTGCGGATTTTTGGCTTGGTTAGCCCGAGTGTGCTGGACGAACAGTCCTGATGGAAAATGCTCACTCTCTTCTAGCACATGCATGCCCCAGCCAGCCCTGGTGAGCCTGTTGGAGCTCTCGGGGATGCGACAGCCTGCTCCAGCCTGCGTGCTGCAGGTTGGCCATCACCGCCTAAGGCATTCTCTCTCTCCCTCCTCCTCCCTCTGTGCTCACATTTTCAACAAGAAATGCCAGCTCACAGATACAAATGTAACAGTTCTTTGAATTCGTTTCCATTTTTTCAGCCCCTGAGTTATATAATAAACAACATTAAAGCCAACTTAACACACGACTTAACGTTGCTTCAGTGTATGTAATCCGAAGCGTTAGCAAATTTGGCCTGTGGCGTGAGCACATCCTGTGCTAGCAGCGCCCTAATTCAGATCGCTGGCTGCAGTCAGTGCCGTCCTTGGCATGAGATAACCACCTTCCTGCAGTCATCAGGTAGCCAAGACAGAGGCCACGCGACGTCACAGTTGCCGCCTCCAGGCGACCCGGTGAGTGGACTGTGGTGGATGTGGAAACGCGTCCTGAGGGAAATAGGGTTGAGCTTACTGGCCACACAGGCCTGGGCTGGGAAGGGGATCCGCTGCCAGCTTGCACACCAGGAGGCTCTTACCAAGTGGTGCTCTTGTGGTTCTTTTCCCAGAAAGAGGCTTTCACTAGCAGGAATTCTAAAACTAAAATATGCAAAGTAATATAACCGGGAGTGGGCATCAAGTGCTCGTCTGTTAAGGCCGTTAGCGATCTGGTTTACTTGCCGTAACTTATACCATTCTTTGATGTATAGAAAATCTTCAAAGCATATTAATGTGCATATATTATGAATACAAATTATTGCCTAATCTACAGGAAAATGTATTAAATGTATGATGTGTAGCCTTCTCTATCTTAAGAGAGAATTTCGTCTCTTCAAATCAACAAACACACTTTGAGCACCTGAGGCGGTTTCTGCACTGGGATGGGGCAGAGGAGCGCCTCGCGGTTAGACACAGGGAGTCTACTCGCAAGCACTTGGCTAGTGCCCGGCCGGGGTGCAGCATCACGTGTCCCCGGCCCTCGGAGGAGATCCAGGCTGTCTTCTCTGCTTCCTAGAAGTGATCCCCTTGTTGGAAATTACGTCTCAGTTGTGCTTCACAAACTGACTTGTGGATTCAAATGATCTAGGTAATTAAAACCCTCTGGAAATTGGCCTGTGTGCCTTTCCTCCGTGGGGAAACAGTAGTCACAAGCCGCTGGAAACAAGTTCCAACACAAAGGGAAATGGTGCTGGGGGTGTAGCTCAGGGACAGCGCGCTTGCCTGGAAAGTGCAGGGTCGTAAGTTCGATTCCTCGTACCCCCACAAAAGGAAGGTGGCAGTTTGGCAAGGGGGGATTTTCCAACAAGATGGGTTCTGGCCTTGGCAGCCACCACAGGAAGGGCCCCATGAACACCTGGAATGCAGGTTAGGTCACTTCAGTTATGTCCCCCCTCGAGAAGTGACAGCTTTGTGCCCCAAACCTGCCTGTGTCCTCAGTTCCAGACTGTTGAAAATGTGCCTTTAGCACGTTCATAGCTTCATCTTGTCGTCCCCAAAGATGGGAGAGAGAGAGAGAGAGAGAGAGAGAGAGGTCAAAACATTGCTGTGCCTGGCGTTTTCTGGGGTCTAAGAAAGCCAGTGCTGAGCCCCTCAAAACTTATTCTCCGGCACCACTAGTATAGGAAATTAACCCCGACGCTACTAAACAGAGGTTCAGAGAGATAAACAACACTTCCATAATATCCACATGCAAATGTGCTTTTGACACAAATTACAAAATCCATCGAGATGATTTGCTTCTACTGACTGCAGTTCAGCATGCTTTGGTCCCTGCTGTTGTGGGAACACTAGAAGTGGCAAGTTTGCGCCCAGCAAGTGAGACCGGCACGTGGGGACCCCGGCTGCCCTCACAGCTGCAAATAGGGACCTGCTTCTCATGTGACGCATTCCTTCTGGCCTAGGGGAGCGGTGGGGTCACTGCACCCACAAGTTTGTTCGTATCAGTTTTCCTGTCTCTGTAATGAACACATCATTAAGATTATCTTGTGTTTCTTTTTCAAGAAAGAGACCCAGACCGCCTAAAAGACTATTGTATGTTCAGGTTCGCAAGCGCCGACCCTTCTGTCCATGTGTGGCGTGCTGGTCCTGCTGGGCCCTGGCTTGCCTCCTACTGGCTATGCCGAGCTGCAGAGGCAACTCAGAGACAGCACTCCCCACGCGGAGCAGTGTGTCCAGGCTGCTGTCTCCAGTTCTCTGTCATCATCGGAGGCCACAGGGCCCATCTGCAAGTCGCTCTGAGCGGGGTTGTGGATGCTGTAGCGACAGGTGACACATGGTGTCACAGAAATGTAGAGGTGGCCTTGGGCCTCTGACTTGCTCTTCCTGTTAGAAGCTAAGTGAACCCTTCCCTCCTAGAAACATGACCGGAAAGCATTTCTCTAAAATTAATGTTTGATCTGTAGATGGTGGTATTGGAGTGACTTCTGTTTCCTTTTCTGTACATCATTTTCCCATCTTCTACATTTTTAAAAGCCTTTGGTAATAATTCAGACCAACATTTTCGAAATGAAATTGCTTCTCTTCAGTATTTATACGGCACATAAAGATTCATGCAGTGAGTGTGTTTAAAATGAAGGCTTAGAATGCACTGATTCCACGTGATTGTGAAGTCTTTCCACGGAATTCACTCATCGTGTTTTTAATTTTGCTTTTTAAAAATCTGTATTTTATGTTTTTATGGTTTGGTTGCTCGGTAATTTAGAGACAGAGTGTTAGACACTTATTCTCTGCAGAACGATGTCTAATTCATGCACACATTGCCCACCGTCATGTTTAACTTCAGAAGAGCCGCAGCCTTGTGGACATCCGCATCGCTTCTGCGCCTTCCAAGCTCCGCGGAGGCTGCCCGCTCCCAGCTGCAGTCCATCGGATCGGAGCACTTGGCTTCAGAAGCAGTGGTTGTGGGGTCCTTGCTCTGCTGGGGCCAACCGGTGATGTCGCAGAAACGAGAAGATGCCCTATGGGACCTCGTCCTGGAGACCCCCACCCTCCCCAGGCCCCCCAGGAAGGGCAGCTGGCCCTGTCTCCAGCAGGGCAGGACCAGGGAGAGGTCTACGCTGCAGCCCTTACGACTTTCTCAGACCTAAGCATTTTAAAGCAGATAGCATTGGATTTCTTTGCAGTAGATGTTAGGCCTGTTGCATTAAAATTCGTTTCTCCAGATCCTTCTGTGTTTGGCCTCTCCCAGGGCTTGAACCTGCTTGCTGTGTCTAACGTGAATTCACCTTTAGTCCAGATGGTACACTGCACGTGACGGATGTGAGGGCGACCTCCTCAGAAACGTGATTATGTACAGGTGGTAAGAAACAGTTTAATACCACGTGAAACCTGCAGGCACGCAGCACTGCGCGTGCGTGCGGCGCCTTTCCGTAGTAGTAACACACCTGGATGTGAGTGGGGAGGCTCCCTCGACGCTTCTGCGTGCAGCACCTTTCCTGTGGCACAGACACCGTTCCTGTCATTCACCTAGGGAGTCCTTTTGTGTTCAGTGCCTAACCAGCAGGAAAGGTGGAGTGCATGCTGGTCAGAGATGTAAGGTTCTTAACCCCAGCCATACTTAGCGCATGTTCAGCACAACACGACTGGGTCTGCAAAGCGCCAGGCGCCGGCAGAACGCCGACCTTCGGAACAGTATGGAACGGCAATAAGCAGCTGACACGGGCTCCCACTGCCGTCACTCACGCACTCCGCAACCGTTTTAATTGCAATTATCTGGAAAGTCATCCATCGGCATTTCATCTCTAGGACAGTGTCTTCATACAGGTGGGTGATGCCGCGTCACGCCCTGCTGACACCTCCGGGACAAAGGCCACCTGGGATGTGTCCCAGCCGTGGACAGGCTGCCCTGTTAGACCCGCAGCTAAATACATTTCCAATCAAAAATAACCTCTCATACCGCCAAAAGATTACCTTATTTTTTTCTACATTTGCATCAGTTTGTAGTTATGTTGTAGTGAGGAAAGTTTTTTCACTTTGCTGTTCTATTTTAAAGTCTGCCAAGGTCGGGGGAGCAGGAAGATTCAGAACCCCGCCTGGGACGGAGCTGCAGCAGTCAAGTTGTACTTGGGTGTTCGTGTTTTAAATAAAAATGAAGATTTTCTTAGGTCAGCCTGTAGCAACATTCAGTATTTCCATCAATCCGGTCAGAGTCCGAAAGTCCGCTGCAGCCAGAATTTTGGCTAAAAGTGAGGCGGTGCTAAGGGCTCTGACCTGGGTCCTGGAGGCCAGGGAGGCGAGGTCCCCGGACCCCCACAGGCCCTGTGGCTGCCGCTCCATCCCTGGCTGTGCCGAGGCTCCCTGCCATGTAGGTGGCAGCAACGCGCAAGGCTGGAATTTCCTCCACCTCAGCCCGCCCGCACACGCGCATCACGCCAGGCCCTGCAGAAGCGTGGAGGGCCTGAGTGCGGTGAACTCCTCCTCGTCCCCTCCTGTCTCAGAGGCTCGGCGTCAGGGCAGCGCTCTCCTAATATGAAGGCGTCCAGCCCCCCAGCTCCGCGGCCCCTCGCCAAGTCGGAGTTCGCACTTGTGCGAATGCGCCTATCGGGTGCGGGCTCTGTCTCCCCGGATCTCACTTCTTTACCTCCCTCAAAAGGAAAAGGCAGAACATTGCGCCAGCTTACTGCTGCTGAAACAGTGGACGCAAGACTGCCCCTTCTGCAGACTTGGGGATGCACGTGCGCATAAACGCATCTTCTCTCGTCACCCTCGGGAGAGGCAGCGGCGGGCAGCGAGGCTCGGTGTGAGTCCCAGGAAGGCTGCGGAGGGCCACGCCAGCCAGTGAGCAAGCACCCCGGGGGCTGGGAGCGCCTGCTCCGCCTCCCGACGCCCTCCGGGCACGTCGCTGTCCGCAGCGGGACAGCCCTGGCTCTGGATGCAGGGCGCAGGCCCGGCGTGCCCGCCACGCGGAAGTCGCAGTGCAGGGGAGGCAGCTGAAGCCCGAGGCCTCAAGCAGAGACCGAGGCGCGGGACGGGGAGGCCAGGCTGCTCCCCCGGCTCAGCCTGCTCTCCGCAGCCTCCTCGTGGGCTCCTCCGTGCGCGCTCTCCTTTCCCAGGTTCTGCTGGAGCGCTGAGCTTTCCCAGTCGGGGCTTTGCGCAGAGCGCGTCCCGGCCCCGCTCACCTCTGCAGTGGAGAAGGAGCCTCCCTCTGTGGCTGAGGCACCCAGGCCGAGCTCAGACTTGCCACCCCGGCCTCAGCCTCTCGCTGCTCGGATCACAGCCTGCGCCACCAGCCAGCAGCACAGATGTGCTAGACAAGGCCGTGTGCGACGCCCTGACCTTGGGTCCCTGCGCGCACTTTTGTTAGTTATGTGATGGTATAAAAATAGTCTCACGGAAAACTCTGCACCTCGCTGACCCCACCCCGAGCCTGGGGACTAATCTCATGCACCACATGCATGCGCTGTGACCAAAGACTAGAACCTAAGCGACACTGCAAGTGCTGCAGCCCGGCAATACTTGGCCATAATCGTTTTTATTTTTAGAGGCATAAATATGTTTATTAGGCAGAATTGAAAGAAAACACCGTGAGGCCTGAAGAAAGAGCAGTGCTCTGGAGCAGGGGGGTGTCGGTTCCTTTGGCGGGGAGGCCTGTGGAGTTGGTGGATCTGTGGAAAGTTCAGGCCTGGTCCGGGGAAGGGCCGTGGAGCAGCCGCAGGCAGAAAGGAGACGGCGCACTGGAGATGGCGTGCTCACAGGAGAAAGGCCTGCCGGCCTACTGTCATTTTGTCTTTTTTCTTCTTGATACAGGGGGGCTGGGGAGGTAGCTCAATAGAATAAGCGCTTGCCTGGCAAGCGCAAGGGCCTGAGTTCAATCCCCCTCTTCTTGATACAGGGTCTTGCTAGGCAGCTTAGCCGCGTGGTGATCCTCCTATCTCAGCCTGCCCAGCACGGTGATTACAGGTGTGTGCCACCATGGCCTCTGTGGTTCCAGGAGCCACCGTGTTTGCTGGCTGTGAGGTTGGCCGTTCTCTGAGGTAGGCGTGGTGACTGCACTCTAGGGCTGGGCAGGCTTCCCACCCAGCCTGGATAGAGTATTTCAGCAGAAACAGGCTACATCGATTATTTCAATAAAAGCTGCTTCTTTAAAACATTTTCAAGTGCAAGGGCCTGAGTTCAATCCCTGGTTCCACCAAAAAAAAAAAAAAAAAAAAAATTAAATAATAATAATAATAATAAATAAATAAAATAAAATGTCTTATGCAAGCAGGACTCCCAGGGCCAGGTTGAGGTGCACAGGTTTCAGGAACTGAATGAAAGTTCCAAGCTGTTCCCAGCACAGAGGGTGCTAATAAAGAAAGCAGCCATCCTTCCTGAGCCCAACCATCCAGGAGTGTGCTCACGTCAGCGCAGGATGGGCCGCAGTTCAGTTCAGGCCGTGTAAGACAGCGAGTAGTTTCGCTGTTGTCTTCCATCGGCATTTTTGTTACAAAGTGACCCTAAGAAGTGCTTCTGTGCCTTTGTGTGAGGTGACAGAGGACCAAGCAAAGCACATGAGCACCTGCAAAGAGGCATCCCGGGACTGGGGACGTGAGCTCAGGAAAGACTGTACCAGGAAACCAGTGTGCCTCGCACCCTGCCTTCCTGGCTGAAGGCGGCATCCTAAGAACGTGCATTGTCGTCAGCACAGCTCTTGAAATACACAGACTTTTGGAAAATCTACAAAGGAAGAGGAAAGGGGAGGCCTGACCCCAGGAAGGGGCGTCACGCACTGCTGGAGGGAAGCCCACCCTAGCTTTTACTTTCATAAATCTCAGTAAAATGTCATCTGAATTCTGCCTCAGCTTCTTTCTCCTCTTCGGCCAGGAACAGCAGAAATAATAACATGAACAATAAGCTTGTCTTCTGGATGGTTAACAGCCTAAGTTTGCAGACCAAAATTAGAGAAAAAGGAGGGCTACAAGGAAAGCCAACATTTTGGCCCTACCCTTCTAAGGTCAATT
>NW_004524681.1:1920503-1921745 GCF_000260255.1 Octodon degus
AAAAAAAAAAAGAAATAATAACATGACTGTGGAGATTTTTTTATCAAAATGGCCAGTGGGAGGTGCATTCCCCCTACCCACCAAATGTGAACAGCCGTTCTCTTCAATGCTGAGGAAAGTGCAGGGTTGAAGTACCAGCCCTGGGCCAGAAGTGCGTGAAAGGCGCAGGCGCTGCTCGAACCTGCGCAGCACCTATGGACTCCATCTCACACCACCAGTGAGCGTGGCTGCTGTCACGGAAGATCGAGAGCTTCTGCACCAGTGGGTAAGGACGTGGCAGCGCGTCCTAGACAAGAGAGGACGGGCCAGTGTCCCAGACAAACCAGAGGATGCTGCGGCCTGGAATGTCCACCCGAAAGATTTGAAGACAGGGTCTTGAAGGGGTATTTGCATGTCAAGGTTTGTAATAGTTTATTCATTATCTGCAGTTGTCAATTCGTGTCCACAGACAGGTAGGTGGTGAGCACAGAGGAGGTACGTCGGTGGACTGCTGCCCGCCTTTTAAGTGGAAGCAAGTGCTAGCGTAGGTCACCTGAGCAGCGCGGAGGCGTCCTGCTAAGTCAAGCAGTCACTGTTCACAGGTTCTGTGCGACTGCACCCAAATGTGGTGCCTCGCATGCTCAGATTCAGAGAGACAGGAAGTAGAATGGTGTAGTCAGGGCCAGCGGGAAGCGGAACTAGGAACAGCGACCTGCGGCAGACGGAGCAGGAAGTTTCAGTTGGCAGAGAGAACACCCAGGCAGAAAGTTAAAGGGAGCACGATGGCTTTCATTTGTGTGGCTCTGCAGATCCAGTCTCAGTTCTCTAGGTGTCCAGCAGAGGAGGAGCGGGCAGTAGCCAGAACATCCTGGCCAGAAGTACTGTGCTCCCAAGAGGCTTTCTCTCTGCAGTGTGGAGGAGAGGACCCAGCTCTGGAAGGGCGTAAAGACAGCTGGAGAGTCCACCCCCACTGTGCACCCCGGAGAAGCCACCTGAGGTCCCTGGAATGACTGCGAGCTGGTGGTGGGCGGGAAGTCTGCCCGTGCTGAGGGGTGCACAGTCACAGCGTGTGGCATGGCTTCCTGCCGCCTTGGTGAGGGGCATTGTGTGTGACAGGAAAGAGAGAAGGCCTGCGATGCTGGTGCCCAAGACAGCCCAGCGGCCAAGAAGATAAACAGTTGGGCTGGGAATATAGCTCAGCGGCATAAGCGCCTTCCTGGCAAGCGCAAGGTGCCAGGTTCAATCCCTGGTAGTGCAAAAAAA
>NW_004524681.1:1922195-1949811 GCF_000260255.1 Octodon degus
GGCCTCCGGGCTCCTCAGAGCTCCTCAGCGCAGCACTTGTGTGCGGCTGTCCAGCCCAGGTGACTGGAGCCTGTCTGTGATGGCCCCAGCACATGGCTCCCCCAGGAACCATCCTCAGCTTCTGCCCCCATCACTGGTGCCCCTAGACTGCCATGACAGTGAGTCACCTGTGATGACTGTGTGCGAAACAGGACTCTTAATAGTGGGATTGTCTCTGCCTCTAGAGGCCGGCCTGCTTCTTCCCAAAAGTGGACACTAGAGTTCCCAGGTGGTGTCCGAAAGGTACCCCAAATTAGCACACTGCAAATGTGACATTTCTCTGTTGCTTTGCAGTTTATAACAATTCTTTAAATTCTGTGTGCGTGTGCATTTGTGTTCATTAAATTCAAAAAGTCGTAGTAGCTAAGACTTGCGGAGTGTTTTCTCAGCAGCTAGGGGATTTGCCAAATCCCACATAGTCAGTCAGCTGTGGAAGCAGAAAGGCTTTGCGGGGCTGCAGTGTGGCTGTTAACATTTGAGCTCTGCCATCAGAGCCTCGGGGTCACCCAGAGCCCCTCATAACCGCACGTCTTCTCTGTGGTTTCCAGGCTCCTGCCGGGACACAAGAGCTACAACTTGGAAAGCATGAATGAGCTTCATCTACTCTTGCTCAGTGTGGTTGTAGCTAATGGGGCCAACAGCAAGGACGTCGCTGCCTTTTACAGATGTCCATCAGCAAATTATGGATGTGATTAAAACAGAAAGAGCAGGTGCTGCTGTGCAGCCAGCCTGGCACCATCCTTGCCGCTGTGTCCCTTGGCCGGAAGCCCCTGGTGGAGGCTGCTTCGGAAGCTGCAGCCCCCACTATAGCACAGCCCGCCACAGGCCCAGGGCAGGGGCATCAGCTCCCTTGGCCACTGCGCTGGCACTCACAGTCACAGCCGCACCGTCCTCCCCAGCCTGTGCCGCGCCGATGTCCTTCCCATCCTTTCCCTCAGCACTGAGTGCTGTCCGGCGCCATGGAGTTCTCTGGGTAAAAGCGCCCAACTGCCCTGGCCCTGGATGTGGCGAGCTCCCGTGGTGCTCTGTGCACGTGAGGACTCTGGTTCAGTTGAGTGGCCTTTCAGTTAGAAAAGTCAACCACCCAGCGCTCAGGAAGCTGAAAGCAGGAGGATCACTATGAGTCTGATCTGTGTACTGAGACCCTGTAGGCCCTATACTAAATATATATATATATATTTTTAAAGTCAACAGAACAGACTCCCAGCCAGAACAGCTGAGTCCTATGATGTGTTGTGTCAAAATCCCTCTGTGGTCTTTCTTGATCAGAAAAATAATTTAAGGATGATTTCAATTTTTTCAACAAAACTATTAGCTCAGTTGCCAAAGGCAGGGGTTTCTCAGCCTCTACATGCTTAATTCCTTCATCCGGGTAATTCTTGGTAGGGAGATTTGCTGCGAGTTCCCTGCACTTAGCTACTACAGGTGCCAGCCACACGCCCCATGATCTCCATTTGTGATCCAGAATGTCTCTGACATCGCCAGAGGCCCCTGGAAGTTAGCAGAGTATCTAGCAGGAAGCACTGGTCTAAAGTAAAGTTCTGAAACAAACTCCCAGGCAAACATCCAGAACATGTTTTGTTGTGTTTTATTCATTTCAGACTGGTACTGCTGTGGACACTGTGTAGATGCCCTCCCCAGAAAAATAAAACCTCATGCACTCAGAGGTAGGGCCTTAGGGAGTGACTGAGCCACGGGTGTGCGATGCTGGCTCAGTCTGCTGGCGGGCTTAGCACAGTTCTGGAGGTGGCTGGTGAGCTTACTGAAGAGAGAAGGCCACCCTGGCGTGAGGGGCACGAGCCAGTGGGTCTCCAGCCTGGATAGAGTAAAAAGGGAAAGGGGGAGAGGAAAGGGGGAGCGAGGAGAGGAACACAGGCCCTTCAGAACCTTTGCTTTCTGCCATATGTAAGAACAAGTTAGAAAGATGGTATTTGCTTCAAAAATAACGGCACAGCAAGGACTTGAAGCAGAAATTACATATATAAGCAAGCACTGCCTGTACCCCACCCTATCCAAGTCGAGGGTGAGCACAGCACAAAGGCCTGGAAACACGAGCCAAGGGCCAGCCAGGGGCTTCGGAAACTTGGAGCGTGGTGGCGTCTCAGCACTCTCGGGTCTCGCTGTCCTCGCAATGTACTCAGCTTCTAGCTAAGGGGCCCCTCTTCACCTTTTCCTGATAGAAAAACCTTCGCCCCAAGTTATTCCTGTTTCCCACCTTTTCCTGGGGTGGTATCTCGGTTGCGGCCTTGTCTAGCTGAGCGGAGTCCTTACAGCAGCTGGACCCTTCCTAGAAGGAGAGGGCTGGGCTCCAGTGTCACGCCAGACAGTAGAGGTGGAAGTCCTGTAGCACATGTGTGTGGGGTGGACATCTGTCCCCATCCACCTGGGCCCTACATAATGCTGTTGGTGTCCAGAGGAGAGTGTCACATGTGGTCCCTGCAGGGCATTGGCCAAGGTTCACTCGCATCTCGCTGCGTCCTCCCACTCCTGCAGCAACAGGAGCCTCTGCCCCAGCTTCCTGGTGGCCACAGCCTCCGAGGTGCATGGGGGAGGCTCTAATGTACTGCCCTTCTGAAGCACACAGCTGGCCGGGGCTTTGCAGGCCCTTTCCAGGTTGGACTGGAGCCCAGGGGGCTGTGCAGTGGGCCATGTGACCTCCCGAGCTCCCCGAGCCCACAGAGCGTGGTCACCACCCATTCTCTACCCTGCACCTGGAGAAGCAGATGGGGTGGGGGGAGCTGGGCCTTCCTGACACCCTGCACCCGGGTCTCCACTGCTTTTCTGCTCCCCTGCCCCCGACGCTTTCTGCCCTTCTGTTGTGAGCGAGCCAGCTCATCTCTTCCCTCTGAGATCTGCTGTGTGTGAAATAAATGGGTCCCAGACAGAATAGGCTTTAAAGGAAAACATCTCATTTGAACTCAAAGAGGTTTCCTTGGTGTACCTTGCCCTCTCCCCTCTCCACAATGCACGCTGTTGACAATCAGAAGAGAGTGGTGGGTGTAAGAAACTGCTGGGAGCACACAAGCCAAGTCCTTGAAAACCAGGGCACGCTCAGCTCTTCATCTCCCAAAGGCAAATGCTCTCTAGAGCAGGAGAGTGTAGAGCGGGATGGGTGACTGACAGTGCTGGCTGCGCTATGGGGTCAGGACTTTAGGTCAGACGTGACTGCAAAGACGGCGGTGAGCTGCGATTCCACTCAAATCAGCAGACTCTAGTGATGCCAGAGACCCTCCATGGCCTGGCCCAGCACTGTCCCGGCAAGGCCCACGGCACGGGCACACAGGACCTGGGCATCGCAGCACCATCTGGGACATGCATGGCTCTTCGCTGGCCAGGAACTCGCTGTCTCTGCCTCAGCCTCTGCCTCCCTGTCTCTCTGTCCTTTCCTCTCTCTGCCCCTGTCTGTCTCATTTCCATTTAAAGGCATCTAGAATAATGGTCAGCATTCTCCTCCTGCTCAGGGCTCTACAGTGAGTACTACAGATACCGAAACCCCAGCAGCAGGCAGGCTGTGGCCTGCAGGCTGGACTTTGCCCAGCCCTGGTCTGGAATCAAAGCTGAGAAGTGAAAAGCCAGCATTCATGTGGCTGGGGAGAATAAGCACTTCTCTGGCAAGCGCAAGGGCCTCAGTTCAATCCCCTGTTCTGCCAAAAAAAAAAAAAAAAGAAAGAAAGAAAGAAACGAAACTCCAGCATCTTCCAGGGCAGTCGGTAGCCTGGAGGCCCTGCGGTCTGGACTCTGAGGGCCACAGGGTGCAGGGTGCAGCCCGGTGTCCCCGCAGCACTGAGCAGGGCAGCGCAGATGGTGGGAGTCGCTTTTCTCTGAGGCCTCCGGTCCCTCACGCTGACACCCACACCCGCACTGTGAGGAGACTCAGGCCTCCAAGACTCCCAGCTCCATCTAACGTGTCAACACTTAAGAGAATTTCCTTTTGGGGTTCTGTTCTGGTGCCAGGTGCCACAGTGTACCGGTTCTATGTAGAGATTTCAAAGTGTATTTTGTTACTGCGAGAAAATTAATTGCTGTGGAAAGAAGAAATGGGGCTCTCTTCCCCTAGAATCAGGCAGAGGAGCCACCCTTATCTGCCCTGGGTGTTAATAAACCCTCCCTTGGGACTGACTTCGGCAGCATGGAGAGTGAAGGGGGCACCAAAGAGGCCGAGGTGGGCCGCGCACCTGGCCACAGAGAGTGAGGGCTCCGACTGTTCCCCTGACGGGAGACCAAAGTTAAAGCAGACACCCAAAGCACTGTATTTCTTGCATTTTCTATCAACAAAATGTGCACACTTCCCACTACGATAGCTGCCCTGTCCAACAACAGCAGTGTTTATATTACAACAAGAATTTTTGTTATTTGTTTATTTATTTGGTACAGGGTCTCACTAAGCAGCTCAAACTCACAGTGATCCTCCTGTCTCAGCCTCCCCAGCGCTGGGACCACAGCTGTGCGCCCCGACGCCCAGTTCCAGGCACCTGGGATTGAACCTGGTCTTTGTGCTTGCCTCCGCAGGGGCTTCCAGCACTTGCACTGTGGAGCTTAGCTCCCAGCCCCTATAACATGAATTTTAAAAGCAAAAGTGCTACATTGTAGCAATGTTTAGAACCTCCCTGTGGTCTCTTTGTTTATGGTACCCTCCTATAAGCTCTTGCCTTGCTACTGACCTTGGCCACAAGAAGAAAAAGTCATTTTTTTAAGCCTTGTCAGTGAATATTTCCCTCTGCTGTCCTAGGCCACCTTGAATTTTAGAGGGAAAAATAGTGAAATATGGAGCAGTGTACAGAAAACACTGCACCACTAGTCTGACTGCTGTGACACGGTGACTACTTGGGGGAGAAACCCTGCCCAGGGGGACAGCTTTGCACGCACTGTCCTGCCCAGTGACACCATTGCCGCAGCGCACATCGCCCTCATCACAGCCGTGTTTGGTGCATGCCCAAGACCTGGGTGCGGTGGCCCCCCGAGCAGCACCACCCCTGTGGAGAGGACAGCAGGGGCTACCCAGGCTCTGCAGCAGCCGCCAGTCATGGCTCTGCTGGGTGGGGACCGGAGGAAACTGTTGCGAGAAGGCAGCCATCCTGGCCTTCCCTGCCGGCCTCGGGGAGGACGTCTGGAGCAGCAGCAGGCCACGCCATCCTGCCGAGTTGCCAGCTCAGTGCCACGCTGTACTTAGAGGATGGTTTGTCAGAGAGCCTTTAAAAGGAAATTGAACAAATGCCTTCGGCAGCAGAATGGCCTTGGGGCTGGCTCTGCTACTTTCTTGCTGTGTAGACCTGGACAGCTTTCTCCGATTCTCTCAGCCTTGTCCTTAAGAATGGAGACCCCAGTCTAAGCCATATCATCTCACAGGCCAAACTGGGCTGGCGAGGACGTTGGTGCCCCCTTATCAGGATCCCCATGGAAACAGCCTGCAGCCACGAGGTACTGGAGGGCAGCCCGACTCCCAAAGGTGAAGTCAGAAATGTTCCTAAGAAAGACCCAGAGCCCTCAAGAGAGGATTAAGCTTTGCCCAGTCATTTCTGTGTAAGAGCGAGGCTAACGATGCATCTCAGAGGTTACATAAAAGCCGTACTTTGGCATAAACAGGGCTCTACCTGGACACGAAATTGGTCCTCTGAACACAGTCATGCTTGGATTCCCAGGGGAGGAACTGAGAGGCTCAAGTGACATCTCAAACTGAAAACAGTGTGAAGCACCAGCGATTGCAGCAGGGTGGGCCTGACCAGGAGCCAGTGAACAGATCGCAGGATGCACCAGTGTCTAAACAGGGTCTGAGGCCTCCAGGGACATGGGAGGTGTGGCGCGAAAGCCGCCGCCCAGCTGTGTTGTGGAGGGGACCTGG
The DNA here is from genome assembly GCF_000260255.1 of Octodon degus. Taxonomy (NCBI): domain Eukaryota; kingdom Metazoa; phylum Chordata; class Mammalia; order Rodentia; family Octodontidae; genus Octodon; species Octodon degus. The sequence goes on from NW_004524681.1 coordinate 1,928,074, forward strand.
CACACCTGGCAGGGGTCACCGTGCAACTGGGGCTGGGCAATGGGTCAGAAATGTATTTGGAGGAAGTGCTGGGAACTTGGTCATAACCTGGGAGCAGGAAACTATTATTCCTGTGGCAAAGGACAGGAAATGTCCCCAAGAGAGGACACTGGGGAAAATGTTTGCAAATAATGAATAGCAACCAGTACAAATATCCAACCCAGGACACCATAGAATCAGGAACACAGCAGCCCTCAGCCATCTGAGGCCTTGCACTCCTAATCGAAGCCTGCTCAGATGTTTCCTGTCCACACTGATAGACGCCAGCCTTAAACCAAGAGGCAGCGACCTGTCACTCGTGTGAGTCTCAGCAGGATATCCAGGATGGGGCAGTGGCACTAGTCTGTCACAGGTTAGAACGACCCACACATGGCCCAGTGTCCCCTCTGCAGCTCGTCACTGTGGGGTGGCCTTCAAAAGAAAGAGTGAGTGAAGAGGGCGGAAAATACAAACCTCTGCTGGGAGGCCTGTGTTCCCCACAGTGAGGACAGGCAGATCCAGGACCACCAGCGATGACGCAGGAAGCGCGAGGCCCTCGCGGTGCGCCTTCCATGCTGTGCTTATTTTGTACGTGTACTCTTTCCACAGCTAAAGCGAACGTTCTGAATGCCTGTGATGTGTTGATGGCTGTTCTGGTGCCATCTGATTCCATTTCCATCGTGTTTTCACCGAACAGAAGTCTGCTTATTCTGAGGCAAGCTGGGAACATGTCATCTGTGGACTGGACACGGGGCCTTCCCAAGGGCCTCGAACCTCGCATCCCCACGGGCTCTGTGGGCTGCCAGCTCCTCTCATCCTGCTCCCCGTCCCTGTCATGGTCCACATTGCACATTCTGTGTCCTTTGCACTCCCCTGCCCGCGGACACACGGTGGACAGCAGGGAGGCGGAGTGCCAGGCAGCAAGGAGCCTCTTACGTTCGGGTGCTGGACGAGACGTCACTGAAGGCTTTCCTTCCCCACAGCGCTCAGGCTCCAGCAGAGCCGGCCTGCTCCCCCACCGTCCTACCCGAGGTGCCCTTCCACCCTGAACAAGCCCCACCCACAGGCGGTGACCCTGCAGGTCTGCGGATGACTGACCTGTAGATGCCCAACTGGCGGGAAGGCGCACCCGGGTGTGGGCGGCGCCAGCCAGTAGACTTCCACCCTGCGGAACAGAAAGGGCAGGGAGTCCTGGGGTGCTTGGGGAGGCCGGCTGTCGTGGAGCGCTGGCTTCCTGCCTAAAGGCTGGTGGTGAGCCGGCTGCATATTGTGTCCCTGTAAACCCGCCTGGTAAACCCCTCCTCCCTGGTGCTTCCCGCCTCTTGCGGGACAGTGGCCCGCATTTCTCCGTCCGCCAGTGTCCTGCTGCTGATTTTGGTTCTGCTGACTTTTCAAATCAGTTTTTCAACATCTAAAAGCCAGCTGCCTCTGTGAGGCTGAAGCAGGAAAATTGCAAGTTCAAGCCAGCCTAGGCCACTGATTGGATTCTACAGAGAGCTCTCTCAGAATCACTGGTGTGGCATCTGCCTTTGGCTGGAGCCTGAGACACGCCTCACTGGGTGTGTCCACACCGGACACCGGTGCCCCAGGGAGTCCACACTGAGGGCTGCATCACCACTACTAGCTGCCTGGTCCCAGTTTCTGTCCAGCTCCACGTTCTGTGGAGATGGCCACGTGGCCGGAGGAGGCTTTGGACAGTGCTGTGGTGTGGTGTCGGCTCCTCCCCCGTGTCCCAGTTTCCTCTGCCCCCCCCCCCCGTGCCAGGGGGCCACTCGGTCTCCCAAGCTTTTGAGGCTTCTCTTCATGCAGGAAGCACAGCAGAGCCACAGACAGCAGCAAATCACCAAACACTGAGCGTTCACCACAGATGACAAGGACGAAGTGCTCCGGTCCTAGAGGAACCTCATCCTACAGATGAGGAAAGTGAGACTGGGCAGCGCACCCTTTGTCCAAGGTCATGGACAAAAGTGAGCTGGGCTGCAAGCAGACAGAGCCCTGGCTCCCTGGGGGCCATCAAAGGCTGTATGAATGGGAAGCATTTCAGGACATTAAAAGGATGAAGGGGCTGTAGGGTCTGGTTGGAATTATAGTGTGTGTATAGTGTGTATAACAATGTATTAACCAGCATTTTGCTACTGTAAAGCATGCTTGAGCTAGTCACCTTAAAAAGACAGAAGGTTTCTCTGGCTCACAGTATGAGTTCTGTCCTCGTCCCTCACCAGACACTGGGGCCTGTGGTGAGGCAGCCCAGCTTATCTGAGGAGGAAGCCTTGCCATGCAGCCAAACAGCAGAGAGGAGGGTGACAAGACCAGCACCCATGCCCTCAGAGGGGCCCACCCTAGGCCCACCTCTCAGGTCTCTGTGTGTCCTGTGCCACTCAGAAAACAAGCTCTGACCTCAGCCCTGGGGACACTGCAGCCCGGGCTGGGCAAGGAGATTTTGAGGTTTGCTAATATGAGAGCTGGCCAGGAGGTGACGATGTGGCGTGGGCAGTGCACTGTTACCTGAGGTCCGGGTAGGGGCCGCTGTCTTGGAGAGAAACACCTGTGCCGCCCTGGCAACACCAAGTGATTACGGGCTCCCGCATTAGTCACCTGTCAGGAGTCACCTCTCGCACCTCACTCCTACCTTGACAATCTCTGCCTCCTTGCTCAGGAGCGATGGGGCGGTGCTGAGGCCCTATCCATCACACGTTCTGATCAGACTGTCATCCCGGGGTGACACGCAGCTCGTGGCGGGATGCGGCCCGGATGTCAGCCGCGCCGTGATAACTGTGATGTGTGGCCAGAGCTCCCGAGCAGGCTGATGGCAATCGGCCGCGCCTGTCAGCGCCAGCACGCCGCTGTGACACATGAAGCTGCGCTCCTGGAAGGACACGGCCGGCCTTGCTCTTTAGCATAGAGACCAGCTAGTTGGGAAGGGCTCAGCTGCACCTGCTGGGAGCCCACGGTCACGGGGGAGGCTCTAGCCCTGAAGGAGCGGGGCTGCTGGAGCACCAGCAGTGCGGCGGACGCTTGGCAGCCACCGAGTGGAACCTTAGGAATGATGTCCAGGGCTCCAGAGAGCAAAGGCAGACACAAACCCACGTGGAAAGACTGGGAGAGTTACATCAGGAAGGACAGAGTGGACAATGAGAACCAACATGCATGTGGTGTGCAGCCCATGACCCACCCGGGGATAGGAGTGGCTCGGTGGGGTTCAGGATTTGAGGAGGCATCTTGGGGCGGCTCAAGGACTCCAAACACCAAATACTGAGAAATACTGGGGACATTTTGAAAGGAGAGATTTTATTGACCTTGAATTGTGAAACTAAATGCCCATAGAGTATGGGCACTCCCTACAAACTGTCTGCACTCCCTCCTGGGTGTGAGTGAGCCAGGAGCACACACAAACACACACACACACACACACCCATAAAAGTTCAGTGGGGCCACAGTTCCCATGAACCTGCTTTCCAACCTGGGACCTGAGGGTGTTCACCTTCCTCCCCCTCACCAGGGGGCCTTTGAGGGCAAGTCCCCCATCTAGGCTTTCCGGTGCCCTGTGCTGGCTCCGGTGTGCAGTCTGGGCCGCCCAGTGGCCAGGTGCAGCGGCTCAGACCCTAACACACAGCCCAGGATCCAGAGGAAGAGCTCATAGGCAGGCCGAGAGGGGCTGGGCCTGCCTTAGAGCAGCGCCCCCACTTCCACGGGCACCATGCGCCCCCTGACACAGATGCCCGTGCACTCTGGGCTCGCAGGTGCTCTGCCACTGATCGGTGGGCGCTGCAGGCGCTGGGTGCGAAGCGGTGACCGAAGGGTGCGGCCCTTTCCCAGTGTGGTTCGCAGCTCTGTGTAACCGCAAACAAATTGCACTCTCATGTCCCTGCACTCCAGCGTCCCTGCACGGAGGGTCATTTCTGCAGAAGGCTGTGGGCTGTGCAGGGGAGCCCTCCCCCGAGTCTGGCTCTGCCGCACCCCCAACTCAGAGCTTCCTTGTCTTTCCAAGTCAGCCGCAGCACTCGCTCCTCCTCCTGCACCCTTCCTCGTACACTCACTAACTACAAGGGACGCCCTGGTCCTTCTGGTTTTACCCTTTGTTATCTAAATGGCTTACTCTTCGTGAAGCGGTCTCCTCACCCAGAAAACCAGGGTGACATTGTCTGCTCTGTAGAGGGATCGCTGGGTGGGGCTTTGTGGGTGTGGGCATGTGTGTAGCTTCTGGGGACCTGTGTTATTTGTATCCTAAGAGGCAACCTCAGCAGAACCCCCAGGACAGGTAACACTGAGTTTCCAGCGGCAATACCTTTCCCCTTTCAAATTAAAATGCATCCCATGCACAAAAACATTACTCGGACACAACTTCACGACCCAGCACTCGCTGCCACAGGGCCTGCACACAGGGACAAGCACAGCCACCCAGGGACAAGAGGACCGTGGAGAAGACCTGCCCCCTCAGATAATCTGCAGGCGCCTCTGGCCTGACTGCAGTGCCCCACTGGGCTGTAGGACTAGATAACCAAAGAATGCACAGCGATAAGGAGACAGAAAACAGCCAAAAGTTCAGTAAGCTTTCCCAAAACAAGTCCTGAGAAGAATGCTCGGAATGTTATAGAAGGCGAGAAGACCAAAGTCAAATGCTTGGGAAACTACACGTGTAAATGTACCAGGGGCAGCTTCCCTGGCTCCCTTCCTGGTCCAGATTTTCAACCTTTTCTCACCAGTTGCTGCTGGCCCCTGCATGGGGCTTTCCTCTCCAATGGTCACAGCACGGGGAGCTCTGGGATCCAGGCGGCCGCAGCGTCTGTGGCCTCGGTGCTGCGCATTCTGCATCCCTGGCTCCTACCTGGGCTGACTTCCGGGCGCCCCACTCAGTCCTGACAGCGGCACATGGGGCGTGCGGAGCCATCCCGCTCTCCAGCGGAGCACGGGAGCCGAGGAGCTGTATCTCCGCACAGGCTGCACGGGTCTTGCAGGCATGACTGGAGCTCAGGAACTGCTGCCCAGAAGGAAGCCTGGGGCTGCGCTGTCCTTGGGAAACTACCCAAGAGGGCCCCATCCCAAGCCTGACACATCAGCATAACTCTTCTCCTTGCTTAAATACCCACTTGTCTCCTCCTCCTACAAGAGCAGTGTCACCTATGGTGTCCCCACGGCTACAGACATGCAGCTCCGTGTGCACTCGCTGAGCATTCTCACCCTCCAGCGTCACCACTCATGGACTTGTTTCTGCTCCTAGACCCACAGGGCTCAGGGACAGTCACCTTTGTGAGGACCCTGACTTCTACCTGGCCCTATGCGTGGGCTGAGGCTCCTGCATGCTGGCGCTCAAGCCTTATGGGGGTGAATGGACATGAATCTGCCTAAGGTCCTGGCAGCCTCCAGCAACAGCCCAGTCACGATTTCCCTCCAACCGTGCGAGGCGCACAGCGCTGCACGCAAGGCCCTTGTCAAGCACGACAGTGCCTGCTAAGCTGCGTGTCGCCAGCACATGCTTCAGGCCCGTAATTGTCCTGGCGGGTTGGGAGATGGTGCTTGAAGAAGTTTTTCAAGAAAGTTAACCTTCGTCAAGAACTCTTCCTAGGGCTGGGGAGACAGCACACCTGCCTGGTGGGTGTGGTGCCCTCAGGGCGCGTGGGCTCCCCTGTGGTCCTCCTTCACCACCACCTCCGGCGCCTGGCTGCAGCCCAGTGGCTCTGGCCTGAGAGGAGCTCCCCGCCCACCAGGCTGCCCATGCTGCTTCCCTGGGCACAGCCAGGACTCTGCTGGGCGGGCGGTGCAAAAGCGGGGAGACACCATCGCCATTGCCCTAAGAAGGGTCAGTGTCCTAGAAGGCAGGCAAAGAGGCCACCATGTGTGTGTGTGTGTGTGTGAGAGAGAAAGAGAGAGAGAGAGAGAGAGAGAGAGAGAGAGAGAGAGAGAGAGAGACTGCAGGCTTGGAACAGGCCTTAGGGACTGGGGGAGTTTCTAGTCCTGCACCCTTGGGGGTCCCCCAGGGGCAGGGCTGCTCAGACTCCCCTGCCAGGTGTAGGAAGTGCGGGGGCCAGCTAAGCTGTGTGCAGGCTCTCCTTCGCACCTCTCGAGTTCACCTGCTATCATTTTCCTCCTCTTCTAGGGCTGCTGCAGGGAGCTGAGCCACTACTTTCCCTCCTGCGCAGCTCCTAGTTCATTAACCTCACAGTGGCCAGCCTAAGCTTGTAAAGGACATGCTGCAGTGGGTTACCTCTGGTTAAATCCAACCAAATACATCTAACTCTACTTGCCATGCATGGCTATGAGTCAGGTGTGGGGGCCAAACATGTAATCTCACCCTCTGGGAGGCTGAGGCAGGAGACTGCACTCGAGTCCAGCCTTGGCAGCTTACCAGCCAGGTGAGACTCTGCCCCAAACTAAAGATGCGAGAAAGGGCAGAGCTGCTGCTGAGTGCACAGGCCCTGCCTCAGCCCTCAGGTCCAGGGCCGGGGTCCCTGGTCTGACCTGTGGCTCCTCGTCATCTGTGCCCTTCTGCTGCTTGTGCATGTGCCGCGAGGGTGGAGGGCTCTGCACAGGAGAAGACAAGATGGTGGCACCTCAGGATTTCCAGCTGATCCTGATGAGAAGGGATTGAGAGCAAACTTTGCTAGAGCGATTCCCCCTGGGATACAGGTCAAAGCCAGGGAACAAAAGGAAAACCAGAAACAGGAAGGCACCACAAGGCCTGTGGGTCTGCACCAAGAGACCAGAAAAAGAGCTGACAGGCAGTACCCAGAGAAGCCGGGCACACACGACAGGCCGCCCCCGCCCCCGCCCCCGCCGGAATACAGGGGCAGCAAGCGGAGCTGACTGACTTTAGGGTGGCGTGGACTCACACCTGTGCTCTAACACACACACACACACACGTGTGCGTATCCACTCCAGAGTCACTATTAGCCACTCTAGATCATTACAATAGATGCCCACCCCCACACCGACTAACTCTAAGCTAAACCTGAATAAGGGTCCCTTGCCCACTAGCTGCCCACTAGCTGCCCACTCCACAGACACAGCCTCGAAAGGCAGGGCAAGGGCAGGTAAGCGAGCAGAGCAGCCGCGCGCAGGCCAAGGGAAGAAACGTCGCTGACAGCGGTGTCGCAAGCCGAGGCGGTGGCGGCTGGTTCGGGGCGAGGCTCGCTCACTTCCCCGAGCAACCGGGAACACAGGGCCCGTGATCCCGCGTCTGCCTGGAGCCCCCACCCGACTCTTTCTTGGCAGGTCGTTCTCCATCTTCTCCTTTCCCCACTTCCTTTTCTTCTGTACAAACTCAGTGTCTTCCTTTTGTGGAACTTTGTTTCTCTAATTTGTTATTTGGAGCTGAGTTTACGATCCCGGTGGGCTGCTCAGAGGCAGAGCAGCAGTGCGGGTCCCCAGACCCAATGTGACGGTTAACCGCAACCCCTCAGCTTCCTCTGATCTGAACCACCTAGCACGAGGGGAGTTCTAGGCGGGTCTGGGGATGATTGACATGCTGGTCAGCAAATAAGAGGAAGCCCCGCCCAGGCGTGAGTGGCACCGACCAATGGGCTTGTAGCCCGGGCCGAGTAAGGAGGGAAAGGAGGCTCTCTGGTCTTCTCCGTTGATTTGGGGCTTTGGTCCCTGAAGGAATCCTTTGGGCCTTGACGTGCAGGCTCTACTGTGAGCTTCCAGGCCGTCATGCTGACTGCTGTTGGATCCCCCACGCTCCGGTGTGCTGACAGCCATCTCGGCATCTCCCATCTCTGACCCTGCAGAGAGCCATTTTGGATTCTTCTGCCTCTGACCCAGCCAGCCTATCTCATAAATCGCTTTACAAGCATGCATATATTTTACAATGACTCTGTTTATCAAGAAATACACTTACCAAGATCCAGCTATACTGTCTTTTTTTTTTTTTTTTGGTGGAACCAGGGATTGAACTCAGGCCCTTGCGCTTGCCAGGGAAGCACTTATTCCACTGAGCTATCTCCCTGGCCAGCTATACTGTCTTAAACTCAAGAAGGGGGGGGGGGTTGTTATTTTTTTTCCTTCAGAACTTGCGTGTGTTGTTTCCCCAGTCTGTGAGTCTTTATCCTGGGTTTTCCCTGGCACATTTTAACATCAATACCTTACCCCACCCATAGTGTCTGTCAAGACTCACAATTTGTAGTTATTTTGTTTGTGTTTATTTATTGGTGTAGCAAGGGTTATTCTTCTTGTCTCCTCTCTGGACTAGACCACACACGCCTGGGTACCTGGGTCACAGTGACTTACTCAATAGTGCCTGGCACCCAGTAGGTGCCCAAGACATTCATACTGAATGACTCAAAGACAGGCTTGGGGCTTGGGCTGTGCTCCACTAAAGAAGTGTGGTGGTGAATCGGCGTACTCCTGTGGCCATGAGTAGGTGATGACCCAGGACGTGGCACTGCAGACGGAGCCAGGGCCAGTTGAGGACATGTTCTGTGCACCCTCAACACGTCATTCTGAAGCAACACGGGAACCACCGAGAGATTTTAAAGCAGTAAGCACCTCGAGAGTGGATGAATGCTTTGTATTTTGTCCACGGCCACTCAAGTGAGAACTGCAACCCTGGGAAATAGACTGTGTCCAGCTCCTGCCTGTGGACTTCAGAGAGCCTGAAAGGAGTGGTGCATTGGTCTGAGCTCAGAAGCCATTCCCTTCTCCTTGCCAATTGCTGTTATTTCTATTTTTCTCCTGCTGAGTAATAACTTTGGGGAAAGGGAATGAACAGGGCAGTTTCTGATCTTATTGGTTAAATGGTGACAAGAATTTAAGAGAAAGTATGACCCTTGCTCACCACTCTATGCCTTCCCATTCCCACCTGAAGCATAAGATGAAATTTATATGTAACCATTTATCATTTCCACACTTTGACAAACCCTTTCCATATTTTTATTACCAAAACACTGTGAAGTGTACAGAATGCACATGATAAAGCGAAGGCTTACGTTGCTTTTCAAACTGACTATTGCAAGAGAACAGGCTGTCGGCCAAGATCAATCTGTGCAAGGGCTGGAGTGACATGCAGTATTTTCTGGATTTTCCTCTTCCCTACCCCCAGTTGTTTGACCAATGGACAGATTTTATTGTTTGAACTGGAAATGTCCTTTTGATAAATCTGTTCAGGTTTAAGCTTTACTTACAGAAGGCATCCGCCTCAAGTATTTCCTGGGAAGTGATGTGTTGAGTCTCAGGAATGTCTTCTCAGTGGCAGTATTTATCAAAAGTAAATCACAATAAAGTCACGTATTAATGACCTGGATGGAGTCTCTCTGTGTCTTTGAAATGTCACCAGCAGAGAGTAATGGAGAAACACTGACTGAATCGCTGCTTCCTCAAACTCAGGCTCAGGAGAAAAGGATTCTCCACCACCTCCAACCCAAGTCCTGACCATGTGCTTAACATTGTACCCCCAATTTTTACTAACTCTATCAACATTTTCTTTTTTCTTTTCCTTTTTTTTTTTTTTTTGTATTTTAGGGGAGGGTCTACAGGGTGTTCAGGGTCTCACTACTAGACTGGACTCATAGTGATCCGTGTTTATAGCCTCCCAAGTGCTGGGACTCCAGGTGTGCGACACCACGCCCCATCTCAATTGCCATCTCAGCACACCCCGGGGGCGGGGCCGGCACAGCAGGCCCGGGGATGCACCCCTGGCCCCTGCACCTGCTTGCACATGCTTTAATCAGCTGAGCTATTTGGTTGGTCCAACATTTTCATTTCATATAAACTTAATACAGAATTGATTTTCAAAGTATGAAACAGACAATTTCCGTCTCGGTCGTATTTTCTTAGCTACACACAGCTTTGCTGCATCCCAGGCCTGCCACCTCCACCCTTCTCCTCAGAGTGCCCACAACCCCGACTCTTCCAACCCCACCCCACATGGAGGACCCTGTGGGAGCCTGGGGGGTTTCTTTTCAGGAGAAGAGAATATGGACGTGGGCTTTTGGTAGCATCATGGCAGGTCTTTGGTCTTGATTATCTTATCCCAATCTTCCAACCAGATGAGTGACCAAGGAAACCTATCTGAAAAGCTGGAGAAATTTGGGACCAAATAGTGACCCTCCCAGGCCTCGCTCTGTCTCTTCTACCTGACTCCAAGTCCACGAGATTGCACAGGGTTGAATACTTGGTGTGCGAGGCTGCGCAAGGCTTCGCTCCCGGTCCTAGGACTCGCAGGGAGACCAGGCCGTCCCTGCCACCGTAGACCCCAGCCTGTACAGAAGCCACGGCTAGAAGGCTCCGTGGTGGACAGTACACTGCTCTTGCTCCGGCAGGGGCAGAGAGCCTACAGCAGGAGGGGCAGATGCACCCAGACGTCACTTTCCACCTTCATGTTTCAAGAGCAAACCTGTTATTGTCAAGTAACTCTGAAATTCTACTCTGAAATGAAACTGAAATTGAGCTCTGAAATCCTCCACTGAAGAGCACCAAATTACAGGAGAATTTATGTTTAAATACCAGACTTGCTGGCTTTCTTATAATTCCCCGTGGTCCAGGAGGGGGAGGAGGAGGAGGAGGGGGAGGAAGAGGGGGAAGGGAAGGAGGAGGAAGAAGAGGTGTGCACTGAATCCGGACAGCCACCAGCTCATCTCATTGTCTGCTCCTGACACTGGGGTTCAGTCCCTGGAAACAGGGTGCAGTCAGGCTGCCCAGATAGGCCACACTGGAACTAGCTTTCTTACCCTTAAGCCTAGGGAAGGGAACAGTTTGGTTATCTCAAAAAGATAATTTAATGCTTTACTGAATATGGGCATTTAGAATGGAAACAGAAAGTGGATCAGATGCCAGATCAAAGACAGTGCTGTAGGGACCTGGGAGAAAGAAGCAGCCGAAGTCTGGGCTTTCCCCGAGAAAAAGGCCTGTCTAATTCTGATAAGGCCTTTAGGAAATTAGGGTATCTGGACAAACTTCCATTCTAAAAATCCTTTCTTAACAGACTTAGATATTTGATGGCCACCAGAATATCTATCATCAATAGACACTTTTGTTTCTGTATTCAGGACGTGCAGCATCTGAAGTTAAATCCAGTTTTACAGCTGACTGCAGGACTTGTTCAGTTCTGGACTCTGGCAGGAGGCAAAGCGAGCGGAGACCAAAATGCCACCCGTGTGAGCCACAGGGAAGCCGGGGCCGGGTGGGGGTCCCCTGGGGCTCCCTGGCTGACAGTGTCGGCCACCAATGGGCAGTGAGATTCCCTTCCCCAGCAGGCTCGGGGCAGTAAGTGAACGGATGCAGGCCAAGGGCAGCGCCAGAGGAGCAGGGTGAATGGCATAAACCCTAGACGTGAAAAGGACGTGCCCGGCCGGCGTACAGTGGCAGGATCAGGGGTGAAGGTCTGCCTGTGCGCCGGACGGCCAGAGCGCCATGCAGGGCCGGGTAGAGAAGACGGAGGCCTGAGTTAAACAAAGACTGGAAAGCCTCCTCGTAGGCCTGGAGATGGGCGTCCACGGCGACGGCGAGGGTGGGGCCGCCGGAGCACAGCGAGCCTTCTCCTTCGCTCGCCATTCCATCCGGCCGTGTGCTGAACCAGACCGCTGGGCATTTCTCATTCAAGCCAACAGCTCGGTCAGCTGTCACGGGGACGTTTAAGGACCGTCTCAGAACAAAAGAGCCCTTCTTCAACTCAAGTCCAGCGCTGCGACGCTGCCGGAACCTTTCCTGCTCTTCGGCCTGGCCTCCAGGGTAGCAGACGCCTAGGGTGCTCCTCACAGCGCGACAACTACAGCGTAGCAACTGCGCCGTGAAGCCGTAGTTCTTGGGGTTTAAGACGAAACACGGAGGCCGACAAAGGCCCACCCCACATCGCAGCAACCGTATGGAAGAGGCTTTTGAGAAGGAGGCTTGGAGGGCATTGCCACGGTGGATCTGCGGAGGCTCGGGGGGAGCAAGCCCTGACGTAGCTAGAACTCGCTCGGAGACCAGGCTAACTAGGCGTGCAGGTGGGGTCTGATCCCCCCTCCCTCCCCCCACCCCCCTTCCCCACCCCCTACCCCACCCCCCACTCCCGGCACTGGGAGAGCTAACTCAGGAGAGAGCCAGTTCCTGGGCTCCGCCCAGTGGACACCACGAGTGACCCTGTCTCAGGTATTTTCGGTGGACGGCTTGAGTAGAGTAGCAGGAATAGAGTGGCAGCCACGGGCAGTGGAAAAAGTGTGGGCGGGGAGGCTAGGGCAGGACCGAAGCTGCTTTGTTTTCTTACCTGATGAGAGAAACAACAGCAAGTTTAGATGCTGAGGGAGCAGGTTGGGAGGGTCCCACGATGGGAAAGGGCCCGAGAGGCTGGCGGAAGGTCTTGCAGTACGCAACAGAGGAGGAGAGCTGGGCCGGGAGGCGGACTTAGCAAGGAGCTCGAAGCACAGAGCCACAGAGCGCTGCAGGCAGCCCATCCCAGCAGCGGGAGGTGGGCCAAGGCCCTGGAGCTGCTCTCGCGGCTCCTGCACGCTGGGTCAGAGGAGAGACCCAGGCTATCCTGGCCCCAGAGCAGCGACGGAGGTCCTGAGCTCTGAGGACAGAAGACAGGAAGTGGCCACAGAAGAGAAGGTCGGAGGGGGCAGAAGAAGGTGGCAGGCACCATCCAGTGCCTTGCGGATGTCCAGGGGACAAACTCAAGGTGAAATCAAGTGGCTTGCATTTGTGTCTCCAAACACTGAATTTTATTCCTTTAGCCAGAGAATAGTAGGAGTCCTGGAACCCACCAGAGGGAGAGCTCTCTAGGGAGTGTGGGGTTTCCCATTAAAAGCACCTGGCTACCCACTTGGATTTGCACAGCCCGCATATCGCTTTTTTCATAAAGGACAACTCTGAATGCCTCGGACTGACACTCGCTTTCGGAAAGCCTCTGCGCTCTCGGGCGGGCCTTGCCGGTGTGGCTCCACAGCAGGGCAGGCTTCGTAGGCGAAGAGGAGAGCCGGGGTCTGCCTGACTGCTTCGGGGCGCGCCAGGCCGCCCTCGGTTCCCAGTCCAGTTCCGCGGTGCTGAGCAGCAGGAATCCGGGCAGCTCATGGGGCGCCGCAAACATGACAGATGGGCGGCAGCGCACAATATTTCTTTCCTGTGCTTTATCTAGACAAATAAGTGCTTCTAACTCCGGATTCAGGGAAGACTGTTTATTCTTCAGAACTGACATCCCATTAAAAAGAAAACAAAGTGAGCCCCAGGATTGGCCCCCTAAGCCGTCATCAGCTCCTTCCTCTCCAGGGATGCGGAGAGTCCTCGCCTGCCAGGCCACCTTGGTGCGTTGTGAGACAGGAGGGAGGATTCCCGGCCATTTCCTCCGCCCTCACGCGGCCAGGGTTCCTCCGCCTCTGCAATGAAGTCTAAGCCACAGCTTTTTAATGTAACAGCCAAAAAACCAAGGTTCTGGGGGCCGGGGAGATGGCTCAGTAGAATAAGTAAGGGTCTGAGTTCAATCCCCGGTTCCAAAAAACAAAAACAACCCCCCCCCAAAAAAAAACAAGGTTTTTGTAGGGGCAAGGCGACAACAGTGCCTTCAGTGAATAAGTCTCTCACACACATACACACACCACCCACTGGGACACATCCAGGCTAGCCATGAAGTTTCCGTGGCTTCTGGGAGTTGAGGAGGAGGACAAATGAAGGGGGTCGTTTCAGTTCTGAATTAATGTTATGGCATGTGTGGGGTTCTTCCTTGTGGCCTCTTAGGCCTAAATTAAGCCTTCCATCCTCACCCCTCTCAGAGGAAATCAGAGAAACAGGAACATATTCTGGTCAGGAAATTACACAGCAGTATGTTCAAGTTCTGGGTTGCAAACTTGGAAAGCCCAAAGGCCTGTTTAAGTAGGTTTGGTCACAGTGGCCCGCGAAGTGGCCTCACGGCGCTGGGCCTCACCTTGTGGGTCCCAACCCCCCCCCCCAGGGCTCTCTGAGGCTCTCTCCTGACAACCAGAATGTGCTGTTGTCATCAGCCGGAGGCAGCATGGATGGCAGCCACCAGTGGGAGGCGCCCCTTGCGATTTCCTGCTGTTGGCCGCCTGCCCTGGGAACCAGGGGTTGACCGCCTGTCACTTACCGCTTTGGTGGGCTGCAGAGCCCTTGGGGCTGAGCCCCTAAGGCAGGTGGCTCCAAGGCTGGCTCCCCCAGTCTGTCCCTTGGGGCTGTCTACGACTCCCTGGTGACGAATCCGCTCTGGACCCACTCAGTGTGAGACGCAGGATCTCTGTGAGACTCACCCACAGAGGGCACCTCCGCAGTACCTGGGTGGGGCCGTGCTGCTCAGCACTCTATCCCTAGCTACTTCTTTTCACCACTGAGCAACCAGAGGCCAAGGACAAACTTGCCACCCTTCGAGGGCTAAACTTGGTGCTTATTTTAAGCCAATAGCTGTTGATTAAAAAGTATTTCAAATGGAGAGTGGCTACATTTCTGATCCACAGGCCCGATGTGGCCCTGCTGGGCTTTGTTGGGTGCTCACTGGGAGCCCCTGTCTTGCTGGTGACCTCAGGTGGGGTGCTGTTGAGTGCAGAAGGACACCCCTTTGGGGAACTGAATATGGATTTCATTGTAGCAAAGGGTGCTACAGAACAGAGGTGGCCGTTTCTAATGACTTGGGGGGGTGGTAGTTCTTCTTGTTCAGTTTTACTCTATTTCTTATTAGTAAAGCATGTGTTACTTACAAATGTAGAAAATACCAGTGGAGATTGCAAAGCACAGGGAAGCCTCAGGACTGGCACCCAGTAGGGAGGTAACTTTGTCACCAGAGTGAGTGTTCTCTGACCATGCTCGGAAGAATGTGCCACCAGAGCAGCCACAGCTTCCTGGTGTAAACTCGAGTGCTTGCCGGGCATTGCACAAACAGTGCCAACCTCTGTCCTGCAGGGAGCAATGGGCTGCCCTCTGCAGAAGGGGTGGACATGGGCAAGCTGGCCTCCACGAGTTCCCAGGGGATGGGACTCAGCCCGCAGCCTCTGAGAGGCTGGAGGAGGCTGTGTGGGAGTTATATTCTGGAACGAGTGTGGGTTCTGCAGGTGCAGAGGAGCTGCTGGGTGAGGACGGCTGGGGATGGGGGCCGCGGGATGCACTGCTACCAGAGACCTCTGCACACAGAGAAGCTGTATGCTCTCTGAGGGCTCAGAGCGGCACCCCGGCTCCTGCAGGCTCAGGCTCTGAAGGGGCTCCAGCTTCGGTTTACCAAGCAGGTGACACATGGGGCCCGGGTGACAGGATGCTCTCCTGCTGTCACTGAGGGGCCAGGCAGCTTCTAGAAACTCAAATTCACAACTGCCTTTTCCACAAGAACAGACAGGGCAGCAGTGGTGGTATGCTTGAACCCACTGGGCGTCCGTTGAGTGTTTGCATAATCTTCACTGATCCCATTCCCATGCCTCCCTGTGATCCTCATCACTGCCTTTGAGGCACACTGGGGTACACTTCCCCCTTGCTCCTGCTGCCCACCCAGCACCTTCTCAGAACAGGCCATGCTGCAATTGCCTGTGGGCAGCTTCTCCCAAGAGCCAGGTAATTCTGCCTTGGAAAAGGCTCGAGGCCTTTCTCCTTGACAGCTGAGTCATCTTCCCTAAGTTGACTTAGAGAAATCCTCTCCTGGTCCTTCTCCCCACTGCCCCTCCAGACTGGGTGTCATGGGCAGTGGTGGCTTCCGGGCACCCAGGAAGCGCTGCTGAGCCCTCTGCAGGCTGAACCTCCTTTCAGGTCCCAGGAGAGGGCTGAGGCTGAGCTGCCACCAGGGGGCTTCATGGCGGTGGACAGAAGCATGGTTTTGGTGAGGAGTCACCAACGGACTTACGGGAAGTTTGAAACCTCTATTATATTCACCCAACTTCATTTTCCATAATTGTAAAATGGGGAGTATATCAGCTGCCTGCCAAGGCTATGGACGAGGACTAAAGGAGAAAACCAAAGTTGGTGGCAAACTAAAGCAATTGCTAGAGAAACTGAAAGTGCTCAGCGCTGCCTTGTGCTTGTCCCAGGTCTTGCCTCCTCTGAATTGGCAGGCAGAGCTCCTCTGTCTTAGTTGTTCTCTCTTCACTCTGGGCTCACACTATGCAGAGATTTCAGTCTGTAGTTCACTGGCCCCAAGGTGAGGGACAGCAGATGAGAGACAGTCCACAGCAGGGTAGGCACAAAGCACAGCAAGATCGAGGAAGGAGGGTGGATGCAGACCCTCCAGGCCCAGCCCCCACCGCCCGCCTCTTCCCACCAGGCTTGACCTCCCAGCATCACGCCCAGCGATTAGCTCATCGGTGGACTGACCTAGTACTTCACACCCATGATGCAGTCAGCTCCCCGAAAGCTCTACCTAAGAACACATGAGGCTTTTGGGGGACATCTAGTTATAAACCTTAAGAGCCTTGTACACAATGTGCATTTAGAGACAGGGCTCTTAGAAGGAAATTGGAGGACGGCTAGTATAGGGGTCCTAACCCAGTAGGACAGTGGCCTCGTAAGAAGAGAAAGCGCCAGGGAGGGCTGCACGAGCATTGTAAACCCTCTTTGGCCCTTTGAGCTCTGCACGACCGTTGTCCCAGCCGGAAACCTGGCAGCACCTGAGCTGGCTTCCTGCACAAGCCCTGCATGTGGGCCCAAACCCCAGAGCACTACGGCCGCCCAGCCTCCTTGGTCTCGAGTGTCCCAGCCCACATGGACCTGCACACTGTTATTTCTGACTAGACTCGTAGCAGCTCTCCTCCCAAGAAGAGCTGGGGCACCACACGTAGCCCTTCACAGTGAGGACTTCAGACAGGTTGGCTGAGTGATTTGGGTGTGGAAGCCACTGAAGCATGTCCCCTGTGGACCAAGGGAAGGGATGAGCAGTCAGGAGGCACTGGGAGGACGTAAGCAGAGCAATCCCAGGGAAAGCGGGTCTGCTTTTCCTCAAAAACACCAAGGTATTTAATGTGCAGTGGCTCAAGGGTGAAACGGGCTTTTGCTCAGGGTCCGTCCGGTGCGGAGCACCCACCTGCTCTGCCATGTGGCCCATGCGGCTGGAGACATCCAAGTGGTCGTGTCTGCTCCCATCTGCAGCACTCAGCCCCCAGGGAGGACAGGGCTGAGCCTCCTGTGGCCCACCTGGGGCTGGCACGAGCTGTCCTGGGCCGTGTGCCCCATCTCCTGTCTCCTTGGCCCCCTTCTCTCCAGAGCAGCTGCAGCCTCAGACATGTGCTGGGCAGCGTGGGGCCCATGGTGTCCCTGCCCAGCCAGGTGTGGTGCCCTGCGCTTCGCAGCTGAGATCCACAGTGCCCTCCCCACCCGTGCCCGTCTTCTAGCCAGGACGCACTCCACCTGGTGCAGAGCCCACCGCTCCTTGCAGGCCCTGATGTCTGTGCTTCCAGTGCAATCAGTGTTTTGGTAGCCGCCCTAGAGCTGGAGGAGGTGGGCGTGACCCTCGGGACTACTCCTCACCACACTAGGGCAGAGGCAGACCCGGGACAGACAGGAGTGTGCAGAACCGAGGCCACTCTGGGGAAGACCTGGTCCTCACTGACATACAGAGCTCAGTGGAAAGCTGGCCTGGCTCCGGAGAGGCCCAAAGCCCAGCTGGGCAGGGAGCAGGCAGGGCTCACCTCCGCATCAAGGAGTGAAACCTCAGCAAAATAGGCTTTAGCGATCTTTCACAGCCCGCCAGAAGCAGCTCTGGCCGACTGCGCCAGCGTCTGTGGGCCCAGCGAGGCTGGCTGGCTGGCATCCGCAGCAGGTCGGCTCCGTCGGAGAGCGCTGGGCAGGTCCTTGTGCCAGGTGGCACGCTGGCTGGCCCCTCTCTCCTGGGTGCTGGGGCCCACAGGTTTCTGGCCAGGGGCCCACCAGGACCTCTCCTGTCCCTGCCCACCCAAGAGGGGTTGTGGGTACAGCAAGCAGCGCAGGGCTCATCTCCACGCGCTGCTGCACGCGCGATCCCGTTGGGACCCGGAGAGCTCGGACACGCGCTTGAACTCAGGCTATGCAGCAGAGCCCTGGGACCAGACCCAGGTCGGGGCTGGGGGTGCAGGCTGGGTCTTCCGCGAGAGGGAAGAGGAGCAGGACAGAAAAGCCTCAGGTGCGTGCTGGACTCGGGCGCCCCGCAGCGCACGAATCACCGGGCACTGCACACACGGAGGCGGCCGCTTCCTGGGTCGTGGCGCGGGTTCTGCCCTGAGCCACGCTGAGCCACGTCCACTGGGAGAAGCCTGCGGCGCACACCGGCTCGGCACAGCCCACGAGCCAGACTCGCGGAGCGCGGGAAGACCCCGGACGGCAAGTGTGTGGAGCGGACAGCTGGGGCAGCAGAGGGCGCGCGAGCGAGCAGTCCGCGCCGAGAAAGCGGCGAACAGCGTCACTTCGGGCAGCAGGCGCGGTGCGCACTCTCCGCTGTCTCCGAGTACGCTGGGCCTCTAAGTCACGGTTCTCGGCCGAGGACGGCGGGGCGGGGGCAGAGGGAGCCGGGACCGCTTTTTGCGTCATCGCGGGTGCATTTGCGAGAATGATTGTGAGAATTTAGCCCCTGACTGTTGCGCGTGTGGCCTGCGGGGCGGTGATTTTGAGGGAAACAAACCATCGGAGGATTTGTGTTTCGCTCCACTGGCCCGGACCTAAGAATCTTGAAGGCCGCTGGTAGCCCCGTCTTCTTTCTTGGCAGTTTTTTTTTTTTTTTTTCTGGAATCATTGCAACATGCAAAGCCCTGACACCTAGGCTGCCCTGAGGGGAGCAGCAGGGAGGATGTAATTGTGCCACTTCGTCTGGCCAGGACGCTCCGGGCGGGCGCGGAGTCCTCTGGGCAGAATAAATTGTTATTTTGGGAGCCCGTGTTGATCATGTTGGCAGCCGCATCCTGGAGGGGCGAACCCGGAGCTCAGATAGATGTGTGGGTGCCCCGGCAGGAAGGCAATCAGTTCTAACACTCTGCTTCTTATACCCTGTGTGGACAGGGCGAATACCCACCAGCACACACCCCGACGCGGCTTAGACTTTACAGTACACTTGTTAACATTTATGGTGGTTTTATTTTATTAATCTGTCATACATGTAAACAAAAACACATTTCATAACCTGCAGTATTTAATACACAGCAGAACATAGAAACTGTGGTACTCAGCTTCCGGCTTCCTGCCCCTTGATTGCTCTTCTACTACGCAATGAGCTCCACAGATTTTGTCTTCAGAAAATACACTGTGTATTCTATTTCCACAAGCTGAGTCCAGTCTCTCTCTCTCTCTCTCTCTCTCTCTCTCTCTCTCTCTCTCTCTCTCTCTCTCTTTCTGTGTATGTGTGTGTGGAGACAGGGACTTGCTATGTAGTTCAGGCTGGGCTTGAGCTCACTTTGTAGCCCAGGCTGGCCTTAAATTCATAACAATCCTCCTCCCTCAGCCTCCCAAGTGCTGGAATGACAGGAGTTCGCCCCATGCTTGGCTTAAGTCCAGTCTTATTTCCAAGCAAAACAAAAGAAATAAATGCCCTTTCACCACCTTCCACTTTGAAGCCCTTTCTGTGCTTTGGAAGTGCTGTTCCACGGCCGGGGACCTCCACAGGATGGCCACACCGGGAGGACAGGAGGTGGGAGATGGTGGCAGGAGGAGGCCCCATGTGTGTGGGCTGTGGAGCTGTGCCTAGCCTGCTCTGCTCTGCTCCTCCCTGTGCTCCATGGAGCACAGCCTGCGCCCTAGGGCAGCTGGCTCTTGCCTCGATGAGCCCAGGTGGGAAGTTGAGGTGCGCAGACCATGGCAGGGAGGACAGAAGGCCTGTCCCTGGGGAATCTGGAGCAACGCCACCAGTGGCCACATGACGGAGAACAGTGTCAACCGTGGGAAGGCAGGATTCTTTGCAGTGTGTGTTTAGGACATGCCTGTGTACGTCACCAATGGAAGCAAACAAGCTGGTTCACAGCGGCCATCCGTGACAGCTGAATCTTCCCATATTCCCTTAGAAAATGTGTGCTCTTCCTGGTTGTCAGGGGCTGCCTGAAGCCATCTCGGTCACTGGACTGGAACTGACCTTTCACCTGAGACAAATTCCTCCTGTGTGACCCACCCCACGTGTCACCAGAACATCGCAGTGGTTAAATTTTTACATGATGGAGAATGTATCATTGAAAGGCAAACATTTTTGAGATTTTTTTTGCATCTGTTTGAAAATGTAGCCTGGATATTATCAGATTTGCCTGTGTACCCTGGGCTGTGTCCCACGCACCTGGTAAATATTTGATAAATGTTACGGTTTAATTCCTGATAACATTATGAAAGTGTTAGGAAATGCTGTGGCCGATAACCTCTTTCTGAGCCTGGCATGTACATTTACCGTGGAGAGTTACTGATTGACTAGAGTGGAGCGATTTTATTTTCGGGGAAACAAAGTCTCACGGAGGCCGCATTCAAACTTTCCCTTCATTTAGTTGTGTGTTGTCCAAGGACAGAGATAAGATACTTCTCCCCTGCTGTTTCTCCAACGGGTCAACCTGGGTCTACCAAGACCAAATATTTATGGCTAGATGTGGGTCTGCAGATCTCTGCTGACAGAAGTGTGATAATCTGTCCGAGGGGGAGCATTTTAGACAGTCATGTTGACTGTCTGAGGCAGACATTTACTTAGCTGTGTGGCTGAGAAGCCAGTACCTGGGCCTCAGTCAAACAAAGGATTTTCTAATGAATGAGCTCACGTTCAGCATGAAACCTGCAATCTCAGGATGCCCAGGTACAAAGGCCTTGTCCTGGGGAGCCGGGGATTGCTACACACTCTCGCTAGGGGCTCCTGCCGAGGAGGGTCCCCACCCCCGGGGACAACAGTTGCTGGTTGTGGCCAGGCATCCTCTAGTCAGTTGCAGATTGGCAGAAAATGTTTTTAAACCAGCACATTATATTCTAGGGTTCTATTTGTTGTTTTCAGTATTTATTTATTTTCTTTAAAAAAATTTTTTAGCAGTACGTGCTCATAATATGTTATGGTTGCATTTGTCATTGTGGGGAGCCGAGCGTACCTGACATAACTGGATTCTTTCTTCCTGCCCGCCCCTTCTCGCCCTCCGTCTCTTGCCCCTCTTCTAATGTGAAAATAGGATCACTCTGCAAAAATCTAAAGAAAAATAATCGATTTCATGCTATTAGCTACAAGGTACTGGGCATCCAGGAAGCAGATGGCAGGAGGCAGGAGGGGTTGGGGATGTGTGCGGGGTCTGACCCAGGTCTGTGCTGGCCAAGTGAGCACGTCCAGCGTGCGGGGCCTGCAGCCCTCCGCCCTCCACAGGTGACATATGGGACACATCTTCACTCTACACATTCACGTGTGTAATTAACAACGGTGGTGCTCACACATGCCAGGAAAGTGTGCATGTCCTCAGTGGCTTGCAATTCTGCTGTTCTTGAAGGAAGGACAGATTTTCTTTCTCTCCAGCCTACAGCAGTCTTCAGAGCATGCGTGCTTGCATCTGTGGCGAGGTGAGTGTGTGTCTCTCCCAGCCCTGGGCGGCTCTCTGGCTGCCTCCAGCTGGGTTCTGGGTGGTGTTCCAGGAGGGGAAACTTGTCTTCAGGGTGGCAGCAGGCCCCAAGCTGCCCAAGGCATGGGTCAGGTTGTGTTGTGCCCTACATGCCGTCTGTGGAGGTGATCAATAATTATTGAGTTGTGCAAGGATCAGGTGTGGGGAATCCCGATGTCCCCAGCTCTCACCCCAGCCCTGGCTGTCTTTTCCCACTTGACAGGTCATAAAGCCGGGTGCAAAGGGAGATCACCACCTCCCCACGTCTGCTGTGGCCTGGCCTCCCCACGTCTGCTGTGGCCTGGCCTCCCCACGTCTGCTGTGGCCT
>NW_004524681.1:1949911-1971740 GCF_000260255.1 Octodon degus
CCTCCCCACGTCTGCTGTGGCCTGGCCTCCCCACGTCTGCTGTGGCCTGGCCTCCCCACGTCTGCTGTGGCCTAGCTCCAGGACCTGCACAGAGCCTGCCTTGGGTCAGAAGCTGCCCAAGGCCAGGGAGTGAGCACAGACAGGAGAGGCTGCACTGCCCAGAATGGGCTCAAAGGGCAATGTTGGGCTGGCTGCACCCACTGCTGGCCGGGGGCGGGGGACCCAAGAAGGCCGCCTGGCAGAGAGGCTTGCAGGGAGCGCAGCGAGTAAGCAGGGCTCTCGTGCTGCACTGTGCTCCTGCTTTCTGGCTCCAGGTGACTCCTGGTTACGCGGTTTGTATTGACAAGGAGGCAGCAGCTCAAGTGTTGGGCAATCTGTGCTGGTCACCAAGTGGATAACAGCACTGCAACTCGAGCTGGGTCTGCCTGGCTGGCCCCAAGCCCTGAGAACTGACGGCACTGCAGCTTTCCAAAGAAAAAAAATTTAAAAATAATTCTGTGAAAACTCAGAACTATGCTGAGTAAGTTCAGAGCTAGGAGAGGGGACTCTGCAGGCCTCTGCACTTTTCCTGGAGGATGGCAGTGCAACTGACCCTGGGATCTGCCAAGCTGGACGACGCGTCCAGCTCCAACCAGCTGGGAGCACCACCTCGCTACCTGCATAGGACGGCAAGAGCCTCTGCTCTGCAGAGCCAGCCCGGCCAGGGTACGGTGGCTGCCCGGCGCATGGTGCAAAGGGGCCTGTGAGCCCCTAGCAGTGCCCTGGGGAGGGGGCGGGAGCTCGGCCGTCCTGAAGCCCCTCTGCCTCGACCCAGGGCTCCAAAGAGCACTTTGCTGTGTACTCCGCCTGGGAGGCAGAGACAGAAGCCACGGCCTGTCGCACCTATAGGCCTGGCGCCCCAGCAATACTGTCCATTCTGTCACCAGCTCGCAGGTGTAAGGGCTGGCAATTGATTTCCAGTCAGGAGGCATTGCGACTGGTAAGCCAAGTGTGAATTAAAAATATCACTAATGCAACTCAGTTCAATTACAATAAAAACACTGCTGAGTGCCAACGGTGTTTTGTGAGCATAGAACCAAGTGAGGACACTGGACAGGAGCCTGGGCGGAGCCAGGACTGTCAGACCCGGGTCCCAGCTTGAGCCGCCATTGCTGGTTCTGCAGCTCCAGGCTGATCAGGCACCGCATGGGGCTTAAAACCAGACGTGACTTCAGCCTGGCCCTGACGTTTGCAAGTGCTCTGATTTCACGCCGTTTTGTCCAGGTCCTTCTGCATCTGTGTTCTCATTTTTATCCTGTACATGATGACTACGTCTTTGGGTCACCAGGAGACTCCAGAGCTGTCACGTGGCAGCTGCTCAGCACTGTCCTCATGGTCCGGACGTCCCCAGGAAGCGCAGTGCCGCTGTCATTCCTCGCCTTCTGCTGTGCCCATCTGTAAGGCTTGGGTCACCAAACCTCTCTGTCTCTCACTCCCACATCCCGACTCTAGAAAAACACAAACCACTATTTACTGCTTAGCTCACCTCAAAGAGTATCCAACCTATTAAGAAAATAAGACCAAAGTAAGTTAGAGACAATAAACATTTGCCAAAAAAAAAAAAAAGAAATGGAGATGGAGGAAATGTTGGAATAAATGAAACACTTAGGACAAGACCACTTCAAATGTGGGTTGTGAAGGGGAGAAAGACGTGGTGTGTCACCAATTATGGAGAGGGATGGCGGTGGCCCTGGACTGGACAAGACGCCTGCTCGGCGCTGACACCAACACTCCCTGACTTCCACATTTTGGCATCTCAAACGTTCTCATTCTGTAGAATGGGAACCTAAAAGTGCGGCTCTGAGAGCCTGGAGGAAAAGCTGCTCCTGAGCTCGGAGGGCTGAGAGCAAAGAGAGGCGGCGAGACAGCGTCGAGCTGTGTCTTCGGGCTGGCAAGCAGCCGCCGACTCCAGGACGGCTCCCGAGAGCTCAGCCCACTGCAGCCTGGAGCCTATGTCGGCTGGTGGAGCGGGACCACGTTGTTCTGTTGTATGGGGCAGCAGAAGAACATACAGTTACATGTATGATTCTATGGCTACTCTTAAAATTATGAATTGTGGATTGATGAGAGGAAGGAAAGACTGCTGGCACACACCCTGTCACAGGGTGCAGCCCAGTAGGATGCCACGCGAGATGATGGTACTGGGCCACAGGCGCCAGGCAAAGAACCCTGGCATCCCCCATCTGCGTAGACCTTTTCTCATCCTGCTGAAGAGGGGGGAACACAGTACCTGGTGATGGTGGGCCCAGGAGCACGGGAGGCAGAAGCACAGAGCGACACACACACAGACCTGCAGCCACACAGGGCCTGTGGAGGCTCGGGCCACTTCTTGTGGGACACTGAGATCTGTGCACCTGCAGGCTCGGTGGGGCTACAGAAGGCCAGAGACCCAGGAGTCCTGGCACAGTGCTGGGGCGGGAGGAATCCCACAGATGCAGAACTAACGACGGACGCTGGGAAGCCTCTCTAAGGAGGGAACTGCAGCCCAGGTCAGGCAGGCAGGCAGGGTCCCGGGACAGCAATGCATGTCTTCAGGGTGCCCAGGGACAGAGTGTGGCCCGCAAGAGGCCAGGTCTAGGGCAGTGTCTTTGCTGGGGGAAACCAGAGTGGAACAAACGTCAACAAAGAGGCCGTAAACTCGAGTTCTGCAAGCGGATGCCACCCACTCCCACTCCCTTCTCGCCACGGAACACCTACGCGGGGCAGTCACTGAGGACAACTTTCTCTTCCTTCAAGCCTGTACTTTCAACTTTTCTGTTGTAATAATTCCATCTACTCCAGGATTTCCCACACCGGCGTATTTGTCTTTATTTGTTTTGCAAATATCTATCATGGGTCATTTGTTACTTTGGATTCAAATTTTAAATCCACGAGTATCTGTGATGGACAGTTCAGTCCGGGGCGCAGAGTCGAGCTTCTCCAGGTGAAGCTCGGAGCATTTTCCTCAGCTCACACCATGCCCCATCAAGGTTAGCCCCTCAGAAGCGTGGCATAATGGGTCTTTCTTCGCTGAATACAAAGCAGACTCCTAGAAAACAAGCAGATATCGATTTGTCTTTATTGATATGCTTTTACTAACTGACAGGAAGTGCGTTTTGAACACCCTCTCCCACCATTCCACTCTGATAAGCTGCTGAGCTTGATCATTTCCAACACGTGCTCCATTCCTGCCACCGGCGTGGCCACCCACCTCCTGGGTGGCATTTCCTGCAATGGCACTGTGTCCCGGCCTCCTGGTGCCTTGGATGCAGGAGGCGTGTAGGAGCGACGGGCTGGGGTGAGCTTCCTGACCCACGCTCGGCCTTGAAGCAGAGATTTAGCTGGGAATAAGCTTCCCCGCGACTATGCGCTCAGGAGTGTGCACATGCACAGAAAAGCTGGCTGGGAAAAGATTATCCCAAAATGGGGACATTTTCTGCACGACCACCACACCCCACTGGAAGCTCCTGCTTGGAAGTCACAGTGCACCAGCCACCACCTTAGACCCCAAACTCTCTCTTCGGATGCTGTGACCCAGAGGCACGCAGTGTGTGGGACATCAGTGGGTGATGAGCCGGGCCGCCGCAGAGTGGACAGGGGCCCCGAAAAGCCCCGCTGCGCCTGTCCCTTTCCGCCTCAGCTCCCGCCCCCTGGAGAGATGTGGCTCTGTGGTACGCTCCAGCAAGCGTCTGGGGGCAAAGCCAGTTTTTGAGTGATGTTCTTGCTGACAGAATGAAAGGCTTCCCAGGCTGATTGTGGCCTAGTTTGTATTTGCTTGTGTGTTTGTTTTAAAATCAACCAAGTCCACATCACTGCAGATTTCAATATGGGAGGAAATGCACTTGAGCCACAACACAACTGCCCTAACACGTCCAGCGTTCTGCAGGATCCTCCCGGGAACGTCTTCTCTGAGCACCCTTTTCCTAGCTCTGTGTCATGATTTTGCTGACCTCCCAGCATGTGTTTCAGTTTCCTTGGCATTACTTCTTCATCCAGAGACCGTTGTCCCCAGCAGCCCATCACATGCTATCCAGGCAAGCCTTTCTTTCTAATCCTCCACTGCGGACCCAGAGCTGCGCCCTGGCCTGCCAGGGATGCTTCTGGGCCTCTTTGGTAGGACACGCCGCTCATGCCCGTGCCATGCCTTCCAACCCCACTTCCTCGGTTAGTTCCTCCTCTGGTCTCCACATGCCCTGCATCTCACTCCCAAAACAAGAACTTTCATTTGTTGGGAAATAGCCACCTTATTGGGAACGTTGGCCGCGCCGCCAGCAGCGTGGCTACACGCCTCCCGTGCGCCTTGGCCGAGTGAGGGCGATTGCCATTCCCGCGCCCACACGCAAGAGCAGGGCTTCCAGTAAGAGCCGCCCTTAGGCCTTCTCTGAAGGGCTGCTGACACCCGGGGCTTGCCCGCCTTCTGTGCTGGTGGCCACAGTGGGGCGTCACCGCGAGCCTGCCTGAGACTAACGTGGCACTTTTATAGCTCTGGACGTGCGCGTCCAGAGGACGTTTAATCACGAAGGCTTCTCCCCCTTCTGCAGCAGGCAGCAGCCTGTAACGGTAGAGCTCTGCTAATGCACTCTTCTGCCGGGAAGCGGGTGAGGCGCGAGGCCGCGGAGTGGCAGGGGAGGGGAGAAGCCATTAGCACCCTGCGAGGTCAGCGCTGAGGCTTCCTTTTGTTTGCAGGGTCCAAGCGAAGAAGCTGCTTCTGCGCGTTCCCTGTTGCCTCCACCTAAACACTCCCGGGTCGTCTTGCCCGGTCACATCTTTTGACAATTAGCCACCCATTAACAGGGTGATTGAAAAGGAGCCAGCGCGGTTTACACAAAAAGTGCTTACGCTTTTCCAGGAAGAACGCGGCTCTGCAGTTTCATTAACGCTTCGGCCGATGCGCACGCAAAATAAAAGACGATACTGCAGCAAGCGCCGGCCCAGTGAAGAAAGCGGGGCAGGAAGGAAGAGAATTAAAGGACAAAAACAACCCCGGGAGGTTTTCTTCTTCTTTTTCCGCCTCCTTTTTCGCAAGCGCGCCCTGACGCGCAGGCGGGAGCTGTCTTGCCTCTGTCCGTCCCCACCTCTCAAGCCGGCATTACCAGCCATTTCACTTCTACTTTACTGCTATTATCCGGGTGATGGCTGTGACATGTTGATCACATACGGCAGTGAGAAAATTGATTTCCCTCCGCAGCAGCGCTTCCAATCTTCCCAGGGCCATAATTTTATGTCCACAACAAAATAAAAGGGTCATTTTCCTTAAGATGAGGGGAATTGAAATCTTTGATAAAAGCTATGGTAAATGTTGTACTTTTGATTGCAGAAACTGCAGTTTGCACAAACATCTGGCCTGACTGATTTGGGGGCGTGAGCTGGGGGCAGAGGAAGGGGATTTGAAGGCGCAGAATTGTTATTTTTCTTTAAGGGGCTGAATTTCCTTTAAGAAAGGCCTGGTCTGCACTCTTCATATCCCCATGAAACAAAGCTACACCAGTCCTGCCGTGTGCAAAAGGGTTCCAAGAACAGACTCCCAAGGACGGCCTTGCAAACAGTAGACACCAGTGAGCCTGTTGCAAAATTTCCTAATAAAGTACCCAAGGTCACCACTGCAGGCCAAAGGCACCTTGAACCAAGCAGGCAAGGCTGGGCCCAGAAATCTGGGGACGCCGCTGCTTTTCAACTGCAGTCCTCACAGCGGGCAGTTTGCTTAGCAGACTCCAGCCACTCCACTGGAAGCGGAGTTCTAAGTAGTGATGGAGCAACATTGACCAATAAATATTTAGAACTAGAGACCTTTGCTTCACCCAGATCTACATGCAAGGTTAAATGGCTTTCTCAATAAAATTAATATATATATTTTTAAAAAAGGTTAACCAGCAACATTTGGAGCCAAATAGCTCAGCATTTTATTCAACATTTGATTCAACAACAGAGAAACTTTTTGTAATGGCGACAGACACATGAAAGAAGATAAAATACCTCTTGGTTTGAAATGGCGGTCAGTCTGGGCTAGAAGTAATCTATCAGCTGATACATTTGCTAGGTAGTCTTTAAATAAGAAAGTACCCTATTGTAATCAGAAATAGCAATCTTTATTATGGGATATTAAATAAATTTTAATAATAAATATTTATTTCTTAGAAAACAAAATTCATAATCCATTAGGAAATTGGGATTACTGTTCTAGAAAAAATTGAACTCAAAGAGTAGTAAAAGGGGCTGGGGAGATAGTTCAGTAGAATAAGTGCCTGCCTGGCAAGGTCCTGAGTTCAATCCCCAGTACCGCAAAAAAAAAGAATAATAAAAATATAAGAAAATAAAACACATCCATCTTTCTCAAAGTACATTTTTGTAGAGAAAGCACACTACTATCTCTTGGTGTTTCTCTTCCTGAATATTCTCCTTCTTACTCTACAAAACCAAACTGAAGTTATGCCTGCGCCCCGCTAATGGCTCCACGTCTGTGTTTTCATGGGTCTTCTGATCACCGCCAATGAAGTGGAATGAGTTTATGTTGACAAAGAACTTAAAAGTGAAATG
The DNA here is from genome assembly GCF_000260255.1 of Octodon degus. Taxonomy (NCBI): domain Eukaryota; kingdom Metazoa; phylum Chordata; class Mammalia; order Rodentia; family Octodontidae; genus Octodon; species Octodon degus. The sequence continues at coordinate 1,956,464 of NW_004524681.1, forward strand.
TGTGTCTTATTTCCAAACCTGCGGGTCATGGCAGGGCATGGTCACCTATGGGCTGTGGATGAAATGTAGCCACCCACTTCAGCACTGCCCGCCAGTGAGGGGTGGCTCTTGCATTTCTTAATTGCTAAAAAAATGAAAAGAGTAACAATTTGGTACATGTAGGAATTATATGGGATACAAATTTCAATGTTGACCACAAATGGAACTTCATAGGAGTAGTCACACGTCCTTTCCTTCTTTCTTTCTTTCTTTCTTTCTTTCTTTCTTTCTTTCTTTCTTCTTTCTTTTAATGTATTTAGTACAGGGTCTACAAGGTCTCAGTATACATATTGGACTCGTAGTGATCCTCTTGTTTTCAGCCTCTCAAGTGCTGGGATTACAGGTGTGTGCCACCATGCCTAGTCTCAATCGCAGTCTCAGGCTGCTCCAGAGGCAGGGCCGGCACCTCACGCCAGGGATCGACCATCCTACTCTCCTTCCACCCACCCATCACTGTGTCTGCCTCGGCAGGCGCTTTAATCCCCTGAGCTATCTGGCCAGCCCTATGGTCTTTTCTAGATTGTCCTTCCCAGTTGCTCCCAAGCAAAGGGGACAGAGTCCAGCAGTTGCTGCAGCAGGTACAGCCCGCCAAACCTGGACCAGTTATTACCTGGTGCAGAAGAGTCATCAGACACTCATTCCGAGCATTCGGTGTGGATGAGTTGTCGTATGCACACCCATAACTATGAGCTTTATACCAGCATGAACTAGACCTGTTGGTACGGACAAAGCTCCCTGATCAATGAGAAGCCATCAAGAAATCCTCCCTTCCCAACTCACAATGTGGGCAAAATTGAGACGCGCAGCTTTTCTACCGCAGCACAAAAAGCATTTCACTTCTGCTGAGGAGTCAGTCTTAAAAAGCAAACATGACATCTCAAGGAGGCCCTTCAGTAACAGAAATTCTTAGTGCACTTAGAACTGTCTGCACCCAGACAAAGTCTAAGCGCACACGCTTGGCAGGCTCGGAGCGCTTGCGGGTGCATCTGGGCAGAGGTGTGTGTGACGGAGCAGGAAAGCCCTCCTTTTCCTTGGGAGTCGGTTCAGCCAGCGTCCAGTTCCTGGTGCAGTTCAGATGGCAGCAGTTACAAAGGACTGCGAGGATCTGGACCAGCCAGGGCAAATTACACTCACTTGGACCTATGGTCCTGTCTGTTTGATACCAAAATGTCCCTGCACTTAGGGTAGGAACAACAAAGGAGAGCAGCTCGCCTACCTCCTTAATGTGTGATTGAACCTAGGCAAATCAATTTGGAGGATGTCAATGTATTTCATCCTTCCCAAGAGTGAGTTGTGGCTTTTTCTAATTTGTTGGCTCGGGCGGCACCCCAGGAGCTGCACCTGTCTTCTCCTGCCTGCCTTGGTCCTGAGCACCTCGCTGGTACACCTAGAGCAGGCCTGGGTCACACGGCCTCTCGACTGGTGCACACAGTGGACAGTCGTGTGCTGCACACCAGAGTGAGGGCGCCCTCGTCCGCAGAGCTCCGCACACTGCACGGGCAGTGGCGCCCACAGGGGGGCTGTCCTTTGCTGGGCGATTCCACCTCCCAGGTGGGAGGCGTCCCTGAGGCTCAGCATCCGACACAGTACAGACATGCTCATGTCTGTAGGACCAGCGGATCTGCAGCGAGGCTGAGATTTGGAGGCTGTCAGTCTCCCAGGATCGCTGCGATGTCCTGCATTTGGTTTGGTGAGTATGAGATCCGCGTGGGCGGCCACACCTCAGATCTGTGCTGCTCAGACTAATTCCTAGTGGGGATGGACCCACAGTGCATGCAGTCTCCTGTGGGAGGAGCTGCCTGGGAAGAACGTCCTGCTCACTAGGCAGTGCCGCGCAGGTCCTCCCAATCCTCGCTCCTGAGAGCTCCGCAGGTGTCCACGCAGGGAAGCTGATCCACTTTGACTGAGTCTGGGAAATGTGTTCGTGAATGATATTAAATAGTGCACTCCACCCGCTGTCTCTCAGTTTGCAGCGATGTGGTTATGTGCGTGACACGCCTCCTAAAGGACAGCACTGAGGGAGCTTCCCCAGACATCAGCAGTCGCCCAGTATTAAATAGAGAACGCCAGGCTAAGGCTTTCAGTGACCACAAGATGCAATGTGTGCTCGTGCGCGGCAGAGCAGAGGCACTGCCAAGACGCAGGGCACTGCCTGGGCAGGAAACGGGCTGCCGGTGAGCCTGGGGCACCTGGGTGGGGCGGTGGTGGCCTCGGGGCTCGGAGACTGTTAGAGTCTCACCACCAACACAGATCACCTCCAGCTCCAAGGCAGTCAGAGCACAAATCCATTGTCTTACAGTTTCTGAGGTCCAGAAGTCAGAAAGTGGGGCTTCCAAGACCAGTCCCGCTGTGGCCAGGTGGGTTCTGCCTTAGCTCCAGGGAGAATTCTTGCTCAGACTCTTCCCGGTCCCGTGGGCTTCACTCCCAGAGCGGCCGCAGGTTCAGCCTCGGCGCCGTCTAATCCCACCTCCTCCTACATCTACTTGTGCTGCTGCCTGAGCCGCTGGCTGGCCCACCTGAGGGCCCCCTCTTAACTCGAGACCTTCAAAGCCCTCGCATCCACAAAGCCCCTGCATGCGACTGATGCACTCGCAGAACAGCGATGCCGACGTGGGGTTTGTGGAGCGTTGGCCATTCACCGTAAGGTTCCCAGAATGCCCCGAAAAGGTACCAAATAGAGCTAGAAATGACAGGAGAGGTGGCATTCTCTGGGTCAGCCACAGTGACCGAGCCCTGGAACGGCTCTGCTTCTAAGGAAGTCCCCAGGTACAAGGTGAAGAGCTGGATTTTAGCTTCAGTGATTTAAAAGGAGACAACTTTTTAGTATTTTTTATTTTTTCAAGATTCTAGTTTCTTTATTTTTCTGAAACAATAGTCCTAGGAGTCAAAAAGACCAGTGACACAAGAAGGAGCCAACTTTTTAGTAATTTTTGTCGGGGGGGAATGAGTGGGACCCTGCAGCAGAACTCCCTGTAGAGAGGTTAGGGGTGAGATGCAGTCAGCTAATCCAGGAGTAGATCAGCTTACCAGTGGGGCACAACAGGTTCACCTCCATGGGCTACAGGAGTAAAGCTGAGCACAGCAGCCAAACCCAAGCCAGGCCCAGATGGATGAGTTCAAACTTGGTAGATCTGGGCCCGGTAAGCAGAGAAACACTGCTAAAACCCAGATCTATAAGAGCATCCTCTCTCTGTCTCTCTGTCTCTCTCTCTCTGTCTGTCTTTCTCTCTGTCTCTTTCTGTCTCTCTGCCTCTCTCTCTCTCTCTCTCTCTCTCTCTCTCTCTCTCTCTCTCTCTCTGTAACAGGTGCTACGGTAATTACTGCACCAAAGCTCTACATCAAAGGTCAGAGGACAGTGATATACAAAATGACAAAGAGAATGAGCAAAATGTATTTTCAGGCCCTGAGCCCAGAGATAATAGCATAGAAGAAATTGGAAGCAACACTCCTGAAATCTCTAAAATAACAGCGTCTGAAGTAAAGAAACAACTGCGGACAGGTATAGAGGAAATCAGAAATAATCTCTGAAGTAAAGAAAGAAATTATAACTATAATGAAAGAGTTACTAAGTGCTTCTAAAGAAGACATTGATAAAAAATAGAGAATAAAAAAATGATAGACTCCTTGAATGAGCAATACAGGAAAGAAACAGAATGCATGAAACAGATTCAAAGAGATACACAGGAAATTAAAATCTCAATCACAAGCTGACAAAACCATTTGAATGAAAGTGAAGATAGATTTTCAGACCTTGAAGACGCCACTGCAGGCAGTGAAGAGGTAAGAAAAGATCTCTTAAAAGCAACTAGGATGCAGGAAAAAATAATTCAACATCTGCAAGATGATGCAAAGATGAACAGCGTAAGACTAATAGGCATCAGTGAGTAAGGCATCAATACAAATGATATAAAAAGAATATGGATGGAAGTAATAGCAGAAAACTTCCCAAATGTGGCTAAACAATCTGACATTCAGGTAACCGAAGCATATAGAACTCCAAATAACATCAACCCAATTAAAACCACACCTAGACATATAATGATCAAGATCCCAGAAATTCAGCACAAGAACAGTATACTGAAAGCCTCTAGAGAAAAGAAACAGATCACATTAAAGGAAAACCCATCAGAATAGCAGCAGATTTCTCTTCACAAACCATCAAGTCAAGAAGAGCATGGAGCAAAGTACTTCAAGTCTTGCAAGAAAACAAATTCCAACCCAGACTGATATACCTTGTACCTCTTTCAAGTTTAATGGGGAAGTGAAATACATGACAAAGAACAACTAAAGAATTTCATGGTGACAAAGCCAACCCTACACAGACTACTAAAAGACATTCTAGAGAGGGATCAAAATGACCACAACTTCACAAATGAGAACAGAAAGAACCCACCAAATAGCTCAAACATTTAAACACGAGAGATAAATACGTAACCAACAGCAGTAAAATAACATGTCAAACATAAGTCATCTTGGTTATAATCATCAATGTAAATGGACTCAGTTCACCAATTAAGAGAAATAGACTGGCAGAATGGATTAGAAAGCAAAATCCAACAATATGCTATATACAAGAAACACACTTTACCCATAAAGAAATTCACAGGCTAAAAGTCAAAGGATGGAAAACAATACTACATAATCCAAGGACCTCAGAAAAAAGCAGGGGTAGCAATCCTGTTCATAGACAATCTGAACTTCAAACCAAGAATGATCAAATGAAATAAAGAAGGCCATCACATACTGGTTAGGAGAAAAATACAAGAGGAAGAAGTAATAGTCATAAATATGTACACACCAAATACAGGAGCACCCAACTATATAAGACAAATCTTAATGGACATGAAAAATCTAATATTCAATACCACAATATTAACAGGAGACTTTAACACCCTCTTATCCATAAAGGATAGGTCAAGCAGACAAAAAATTAGCAAAGAAGTAGCAGAACTGAACCAGACCTTTGAACAAATGGACTTAGTGGACATACAGAGTGTTCCACCCAGCCACATCTGAATACACATTCTCTTCAGCTGCACATGGGATGTTTTCTAAAATAGACCACATACTGGTCCATAGGTCATGCGTACGTATATGCAAGAAAACAGAAATTATCCCATGCATATTATCTGACCACAGTGCAATGAAACTGGAAATAAATGACAAAAGAAACCACAAAACCCCATAAACACATGGAAATTAAACAATACCCTCCTCAGCAACCAGTGGGTTACAGAAGAAATTAAACATTATCTACAATTCAAAGAAAATTCAAGCACAACTTAATGGAATTTTTTTTAACTTACAGAATTTGTGGGATGCAATGAAGGCAGATCTTAGAGGGAAAAGGAAAGAAATTTTTCAATGGGAAGGATAAACGGGGATGAGAGATGTATATGTAAAATGGTTTGGATGATTGCACTGTCGATTTCTGTTGGTCTTCTGAGAACAGCAGTTAATGTTTAAATTTTTTCTTACTCTGATTTTTTCTTCTTTTGAATTTCATATAACTTCCTTTCTTTTTTCTTTTCTTTTTTTTGAAATGAATCTTACACATTTGCATCTAGTAATGTGAACAACTAATTTAGCGTCATGTAATACAAGAGCCAATGTTGAATTCCTATAACTTTGTCTAGTGAAATCTTGTATCATTTCTAATGCTGTTTTTTCTTTATATCTCTATTTTATATTTTTCAAACAAAATTCCCCCAAAACCTATCAATTAAATTTTTAAAAAAATAGCCTTCATTTGAATAAGTCTGTGGCACACAATAATTGCCTTTGTTGGGGGATGGCCTGTGCTGGAGTCACACCGTGGGCACCCCTCCCTCCCCCGTCTCCTCCATCCCTTTCCCTACGCTACCTTCCCATCTCCAGAGTGCCACCCCAGCCCCTCACCAACTCGCCCTTCTTTTGCTCTTTATTTCTATTTTGCATTTCTTATAGGAGAGAGGCCATGTTAACGCTTTGCGTCTGATTTTTTTCACTCACCACAGCAGCACAGTGGCTCTCACTCTCCTGGGGAGACGCCAGAGGAGGCAAAGCCAGCTCAGGGGACTCCTGCTCTTAGTTCTCTGAGGAGACTCCACACGGATTCCCACAGTGGCTGTACCAGTTCGCATCTTCAGGGCACACATCTTTTAATTTTTAAAATGTATTTGGCTGTTATAGGGTCTGCACAGCTCCGACTTGCGGCACTCCTCCTGCTTTCAGCCTCCCCAGTGCTGCGATACTGGCCTGTGCTGTGGGCCAGCTCAGCCTGCCCTGGGGGCGGGGCTGGCTCAGCATGAGGTGCTGGGGATCGAGTCGCAGTCACTGTGCTTGCCTAAGCAAGTGCTTTAGTCCACTGAGCTATCTCACCGGCCAGACACATCTTAATAGAATAAAAGAAGAAAGAAATGGAGCCACCTGCATGTGGCTGTGGCACTGTGTCCTATAAGATGGGACAGACTGTGGCCCGAGGCTCCCTGCAAAGACCCGCAGCAACGTGGGTTTCCATGTGATGTTCAGCCTCGTGCTTAGGAGCGCTGTCAGGCTGGGACCTCCGAGTGCCACAGGAAGGACAGGGCTGGGCTCCTGGTGGGGACCCAGAAACCCAGCGCACCCCACTAGGCTGGACTCTCGGTTCAGGATGGCTGGGGCAGCTCAGGGGCCGCTGTTACATTCCTGTGCTTCCCAACGTCCTCAGACTTCAAGGATTCTGGCAGGGCAGCCTGGTGCCGACCATGACAGCATTGTCACAGGCTGGCCAAGCTTCCTGAGTCCAGCTTAATTCACCTCTAAAATGACGCAAATGAGGTCTCTTTTAGAAGTAATGTGAAAATCTGAAGACAACACTGTGCATTGCAACAATTACTGTCACGTTCATGTTATTTTGTTCAGTGAAATTCGGTATCATTTGTAATTTTTGTTTAATACTATTTTGTACTTTCTCTGAAACATAAAAACACTATTAAAACCCTGAGATTTTGAAAGAGCATATATGTATAATAACCCATCCATACATGCACATTTCTGTAACTCTCCAACTGTAGAAGTAGTAAAGTAAGGCTGAGTTTTAAAAATACATATACAAATAAAAAATAAGAATAAAGGCAGCGTGAAGGCTGCATGAGTGATGTGGGCACAGCGGCCCATGTGGCCTCGGGATGCCACCGCTGCTCTGCGAGTAGCGTGCTCATCACTGTGATTATGTCAGTAGCCGACAGCACAGCGCCACAGTGCTGAGCCAGGCAGTGGGCTCAGCCCGCAACCCCCATGACTTGCTTGTACTCTCTGCACCCTTATTGTTTAGATGGGAGTAGTGACGCTTTACCAATAGACTACCCTGGGCTTATTCTGTAGGCTTATAGAATTATGAATACTTTTTTTTAAAATAAAAGACATTGAAGTGAAAGAAATGGAAAGGAAATAAAAATGAGCCGTCATGCCTCTACTTGCGTCCCCACTGGTGTAAGGCAAGAGCCAACCAGCCCATCTGCAAGCTGCCCCTCGCCCGCAGGGCAGAGAGGTTATCCTCCGGCAGAGCCCCTCACGTCAGTCCAAGGACTCAGTCTTGAGTCACACTTGGACTTTTTTTTTAAAAAGCCTTAAGTTGCGTTTTATTTAAGTGCCTATTGATAATATAATAAAGTTGATTGGATATTTTTAAATGCCTACTGTGCACCGTGCATAATCAAGCAGTAAACGCTAGCTGTGGGGAGTTGGGACCTTGACTTGTACCTCCTGTGATAATTTGCAGTGGCATTGACCTAGTAATGTATGTGCTTCCGCCGAGTCATCTATTAAAGGGCTATTATGATACTTATCTACTATGCAAAGGAACTATAAATGGGGTTGAATGTTAAGCTTTCCTCAGGAAAACACTGTCTAAGCAAGAGCCTCGCACTGTGTCATTCTGCGCTCGGTGCCACGGCTAACAGGTGCAGAGCACAGACCACTGAATTATGCATCAGCCAGCGCAGATGGGCTGCGGAGAGTGCCTGGCTTCCAAAACGGGCGGGGGTCATCGTGAGAGACACCGGGAAGGCCACGCAGGGCGGGCAGCGCACGGGACCACGCTGCTGCCCATCCTGCGGCGGTCAGGAGCCAGCGTCCTCACCTCCCCGACGGATGGGCTGAGAACAAAAGGAAGGGTCTCTCGGGAAACGCGCTCAGAGGATGCCGAGGCGATCGGCCCAAAGGAAGCAAAGCGAGCGTGCGAGCAGGGGGCGCCCCGCTGCTGGCCGCCGCAGTCCCGCGCTGGGGCAGCTCCGCGCTGCGCTCGCGACGCTCCGGACACACCCAGCCGCGCCTCCTCCTTGCTGGCCTCGAGTCCGCGGCTGGTGCGCTGCGTCCTGGGCCTGAAGGAGCCGGGCCTTCGGCCGCCCTGAGCTCTGTTAGCAGATGGGGTACAGTCAGGCCCGCCGGGGCAGCGCGTGGGCCACAGCGAGGCTGCTCCGCGCCGCCTGCCTGCAGCGTCCTGCGAGGCCAGCTCCCCGCGGCCGGCCGCGGCTTCCAGTTTCCAAGGAAGGACGCTTGTTCTAGGAAGGCCGGCCTCCAGCCAGCAGAGGCCCCACCCCACCACGCAGAGGGAGGGCAGCTGAGGCTCCTAGCCAACGCCTGGCACCGGCCTTCGGCCAGGGGGCAGCACCCGAGGGCCTCCCGAGCCCGGAGCTGAGCCAGCCGTGCGCTGCCCTCGGACGCGGGCCCTGGAGCTTCCCGCAGCGCGGCCGCAGGAGCTGGAGCCAGCGGGAGGAGGACCGGCTTCCTCCGCAGGGCTGCCCTCCGCCAGGCCAGGCTTCAAGCCGGCGCCGCGGTGGGTGAGACTTCGCAGGCCGGCATGAGCAAGTGTAGCACGAGGGGTAAACACCAAGGCCGGCAGGCAGCTGGTGGCTGACTGTGTTTCACCAGCGACGACATCGCCAGTGTGCACTCTGCCACGTGATCTCAAGGCCCTTCCTTTCCAGCGCGGATGTCGGGGTGTAATTATGATGCGCAGTAAGGCTTGAATGAGAACATAGTCAAAGGCGACCTCCCCGAATTCCCCCGAGTCCCCCACTCTTTTTGAACAAGCTCCTCCCGTGGTTCTCCTCAGTTTCTGGGGCAGCTCTGAAGTCCTCGTTCCTGAGCGTGGCTGAGGCGCGATCGAAGCCCCCGGGCCTTTGCTGCCTAGTGCCCAGGCGGTGCCGTGTGCGCCTCCGCCTCCTGCACCAGGCCCGGCACAGCGCACCCTACGGCTCTTCTCCAAGGTCACAAGGACTACGAAGGGGAAACCGGCTCAACTGAAGACAGCGAGGTGGCCAGGACAGTGCCCCAGAGACGCCCAGACCTGTTTCCAAAAGGGGCAAGAAGCATGTGCTGGGACCAAGCTGGAACGTTTTGAAATTTGTGCGAATCTGTCTTCTACTAAAATTCATTTTCAGAATTTTGAACATTGGCCGTATCCCTTATCACACAGTGTGTGTTGTCCCCCCTTGCCTCTGAGGTGGGACTCGAGGATGCTTCAGCCACTAGAGCTGGGCAAAGGGAACTGTGTGCCTTCCAAGCCCTGACTTTTGGGACGCTCACCACACAAGAAAATCCATGCCGCCATTGCTCTGAGCCACTAGCTTGAGAGCGCAGCGTTAAATTTCCAGGGAGATGTGAGCGCCTCCGGTCCGGTCAGGACTGAGCCCTGCGTGGGCAGAGTTGGGTGAGGCAGAGGTGCGGGCTGTGTGGAGCCTGACCCCTGCCTTCCAGGCAGAGGGACAGAAATACTTGGCCAGGACAGGACCCAGAGCGGCACAGCGCCGGCTGGCCCTGGACCCTCGCGTGCAGACCTCGGGCAGGACGCCTAAGCATCTCAGGTGCTCAGCTTGCACCCCTGGATCACTCACCGACACCCGAAAGGAAACACCCAAGCTCAGACATGGATTCTAGGTCTCCATGAGTTCACCCAGATACGCCTCGTGGTCTGTCACGTGATGGGGTCCAAGCAGAGTTTATTCCCAAACTGAGCACTGCCATCCCTGTGGGTGGAACAGAAGCTCATCGCTGTCATTTTTGTTTCTCCTGAACCATCCCTGATATAACGGAAAGACAGGAGATTGGTTATGTGGTTTGTCAAGAATGAAACAAAAGGTCAGCCACAGATCCGCGCCCTGTGAATATAACCCAGCCATCTAAATTATGGAGCAGAGCACTGTAGAAACACCGGGCCCTGCACGGTCCCCGCTGCTGGAAGCCGTCCCCGTTCTCTGCATTTCACACTGAAAGGGGCAGCCCCCCGCTTTCCTTGGGAAAGGGGCTTCCTCTGGACCCAAGCCTCCTTTTATTTTCTCCCATTTTTGCACACCTTAACGTTTAAGCTAGACTTGTACACTTTTTTCCACCTAATTGATCACAGCAATGTCAAGTCACTTTGGAACCAGTGATTACTGAATATGATAAATGGCCAGTAGAGGGTCCGCTTTGGCAGGCTTACAGGCTCGACGCAGCAGTCATTTCCACCCAGGAAAATGATAGCTGTATAGAGTATCACCCTCCAAGTCTCCAGGTGGAAAATTGGCTGGTGAAGAGCAGGGCTTTGTGTTTGGAAAGGCAGGCTGCTCCTTGCATGGACGGAGAAGAGCTAAAGCACACGAGATAGCTTTTAAAATATTTGAAAATGTTTTCTCCTCAGCCCATCTCATTGAATCCAGAGATATTTCTCAGAGTTCAAAGTGGGTGGATTTTCTACAATTCTGTCTCCTAAAATCTCAAAGCACAGGCACAGGGACTCTGCTGTTTTGTTTGAGAGAATGTAAGGTCATTCGTAGAGGATGCTCCTGAGCCAGCGGGCAACTCTCCCTCTCAGGGGCCACTGGGATGATGGAGTGGACATGCCACACATAAAGCTGGTGCCTACATGTGCATGGTCACAGGCTGTCGTTGCCACCCGCGTGTTAGTGTGCGTGGCTATGGGTGTCCCTCTCGGAGCTCCTGGGGCTAGGGCAGGCGTGTTCCCCTGGATTGCTCCCTGGGAATACATGTGGATTTGAACTGGAAGCCGTGGGGGCTTTCTGGGGAGAAAATTTCAGGACAGTGCGCGAATCGGGCCGGGGTCATCACCTTGTCTATTGATCTGGTCTCTCCAATTTCCACAGCTTGCTGAAGCTTGTTCCTGCAGCCTGCTGCTGTACATTAGGGCAGAAATCCATAACATGGCCATGTTCATCCAAGCACAGGAAGAAACTAAATTAAATGTTAAAAAACAATCTGAGGCTAGAGTTGGAGACGATTCATCATGCTCTAAGATGCCGGGCAGGTGGGCTGGCCAGGGACCCTCATGGACAGCCCAGCTGCACACAGAAAGCTCAAGTCAGGGGCGCTGGCCGTGGCACCCAGGGGCCACGAGAGGTCAGCTTTGGGTGCCATGTTTTTCCTCAAAACTGAGACACTGTCCATCTGAAAAGAGTGCGTGTGGGCCCGGGAGAGGCAGTGTCTCAAAGCCAGATGCTCAGCTGGGCCTGGGCAGCGTGTCACCCCAGGCAGCGTGCCACCTGAGTGCTAAGGTCCGGTGGGGTCACGCTGGAGGAAGGCGTGCATCCAGCAGAGCTTGGGCCTTTATTCTGGATGGCAGAGGTTCTGAGCAAGAGCTGCACACCAAGAGTCAGGACACGTGGCTGCCTGATGTCTCAGGACATCTCCATGAGGTTCACAGGCCACCCGGCAGTGTGCCCCAGGACCACAGAGTGGAGGCCACACTCCCAGCGACGATTCCGGATGATGCCGGGAGGGGCCTTTTCCGCCCTGCAGCCCTTCTGGCTCACATTGAACATGGGACTCCTGCCATTTACCTGCCATTTGCTTATTGATCACCATAAATGTTTATAACCTGAAGGAGCATCCCAAGCTGCCAGCTGTTCTGCTGGGAGCTACTGCAGGATCCTGGACACATTCCTCCAAGGCCTTCTCTGGGTAAACATCTGGAAGGTACAGGGCTACAGGACCACAGCACCTTGCTTAGGGATGGCCACCCAGTCTGGCAGGGCAATGGCCTGCAGCAGCCAGGGGCACAGGCTGACGGAACCTGCCCAGCCCCGGCAGCAGCCACATTGGCTAGAGAACTCCCAGACAGCTCTCGAGGCCTGCGCCCTGCCACTTGCGGAAGAAGAAGAAAGCTGCAGCTGCCTGGGCGTGAGCTCTTGGGGTGCTAACAGTCCCCAGGCTGTCCAGAAGAACAGAGCAAGGACCCCAAGGTGCACAGATGGGGGGTCTGGTGGCGGATCCAGACTGAACCGGAATAGGAGCGCTCAGTGCGAGCCAGAGACTGAGGTTGTGGGACCCCGAAAGCCACCCTGGGCACAGCACAACCTGCAGCTGGGGCCACGCTCCGCTCAGCTCTCCTGGGGGACTGGGCTCTGCCACTCCCGCCCTGCAAGGGCTTGGAGAGTTAGCTCGGCTCCTCGCCTTGAGGACTTCGGTTCAGTAAGAGAAGACCTTGCAGTATCCTGACTGCGAGGTGAGACGAGAAACCCCTCACCAGAGCCTGTGCCCTGGGAACTGCTCGGCAGTTGTGTTGTGGTCTCATTGGATTCCACCTCTCCCTGGGGAGCAGCTCCTGCATGCCTGTATTTATTCATAGTGCCTGAACATATCCACACAGGAGCAAGTTCAAATCAGGTGTCCAGAGTGATCAGTTTGCAAAGTGGACACAACCACTGATCCTTAGCCAGATCAGAAGCAGAGCTTTGGCACAACCGCAGAGGCCAGCCACATGCACCTCCAGAAGGTTCCACTGTTGGCTCTATGCATTAGGCTGCGCAGGAATTTTCTGCTATCGCCTGCACATTGAAGGAGCGGGGCCAGGCTGGCCCTCTGTGTCTGGGTTCGTCCTTGCAGGGTTACACATATGAAATCCGTGACTCTTAAAAGCAAGTCCTAACTCCCACCTTGGAGACCCTACAGTTCCTTCCTGTAGACCCAGGAAACACCTGTGTGTTCTAGACAGCTACGAGGAACCTAAGAAGTAGTTCTTTAGTTAACAGTGCCAAAGCTGAGGCTTACTCATTACTCTGAAGAGTTATTTAGAGGTTATTGAAGTTCTACTGTGGAACGTCATTCTTCGGCTTGGCCCAGTGGCAGGCTGCATGAGCAGGAGACTGCGCCTACTCCGAGGCTGACAGTGCACCCCGACCTCAGCCCACCCTCCCGGAGCGCTTGGGGGATGGGCCCAGTGTTCTGAGCACACCGAGGCAGGCATCTCAGGGAGGTGAACAGGCCGAGAGCGCCTGCGTGCCAGAGTCCTGCATCCAAGCCTCGACGTGCTCCACACTGCCCATCCATCATCTCACCACCCAGTGCCACCCCCACAGTGTGAGGTGTCCCAGAGGCCACTGACCCCTGCCGTGCCGGGCACAGCAAGCACTTCTCTCCTATAACAAGATTGTGGTTGTCAGTTGCCACTTCAATACAATTTGAATTTTCAAAAGAAAATTTGGGATCTGGTGAAAAAAAGTTATTTGTCCTCAGGGAATGCTTTCTGGCGACAGCCTCCACATTTGTTCCTCCATTGCCATGGGAGGGGTTTAGCATGTCGTCCTCAGGTACCTGAGCGTGGTGTCCGGCGCCACTGAGCCCTCAAAACACTTAGGAAGTGGAGGGCGATGTGGCTGCGCAGTTCCGGCCCCGGCTGCTCCGGGTCGTGGCTGAATTCACAGGGGCACTTCTGCTCTTGAGCGACTGGACACGGCGTAAACGAGGCTTAGGAAATGCCACAGGGCAGGAGCTGGAGGAAGGTTGCTGCTGCCTGGCCCGAAAGGAGCTCCCGCCCGAGCAGCTCCGCTGGTTGGCGCTCCGGCCGCACCTCTGACGTGGCTTCTTAATGTTTTTCTATAAATTTAAAGCTTCTGAATAATTTCAGATTTTAAAAGTTTTAAAGCTTTGTATAAATGTATATTTTAGTTCTTATTTCTAGAAATAAAATGAAGTGTATTTTGGAATTTTAATATAAAACGTGGACTCCCCCGTGAACGGAAAGTGACCAGAAATATTTATATCTATTTAAACAGGACACAACTAGATAAATACAAAGCATAAGATACGCATGCACGTGCATATGTGTGTGTGCGCTTGTGTGTGTATAGGTGGGTCAATGAATATACAGGTAAGTCGAGTCAAATTGCCACCAGAAGCAGTGGGAAAAGCCAAGCACGGCGGTCTCTTTGCATTCTTTTTTTCTTTTCTTTTCTTTTCTTTTCTTTTCTTTTCTTTTCTTTTCTTTCTTTTCTTTTCTTTTCTTTTTTTTTTTTTTTCTTTTTTTGGAACTGGGGAGTGAACTCAGGCCCGTGCGCTTGCCCGGGAAGCGCTTATTCCAATGAGCCATCTCCCTGGCCCCCTTTGCATTCCTAAGGCTCACGTGTGACCGTGCAGCATACTTGTGGTGGCCGTGGAGTGGCCCGATGCTATGGCCAAGCTATCTGGGTTTGGAGGACAGGGGCTCAGGTGAGAATGAAGTGACTCTAGTGATGTCCAGCTATGACGAAGACGAATAACAAAGATCGGCTCTGGGTGGGACGAAAAGAAGAGCCGCGCATCGTGCGCGCACATGCACGGGGTATTGTTCCTACTAAATGCGCAGCACCCTCCCCCATCCCTTTCCTGGCACATAGGTGTTCCACTTCCTGATTATAATTCCAATCAGGTTGTCTCATCTTTTGGAATTAAGAAATGGAAAAGTCCCCCAAGATCCACTCATGCCAGGCCTACAAGCCATGATTATGACTCTATTGATAATTTCCCAATCAAATAGATTATTTTGGTCATCATAGGGTCTGAGTGCTATAAATGGCCAAGCAATCAATGAGACTGATGTTATTTCAGCCACCTTAACAACTGAATTGGGTCAACCATGCATGTGTCCATAGATAGCTCATTGATTGGCTGTTATTGTGGCTGATAAAACCAAGTCAACTGGAAAAGAGCTCTTTTAGCCTGCTCTTGTAGACAACTCCAAGGCCTTGGTATGGAACTACCCGAGATGATTGGCCTCTTGAAATAACAAGTGGCCCAGGACTAGAGGGAGCATGGCCACACAGGAGGCGCGAGCACAGAGATTCGAGTCCAAGAGAGCTCTAGCTTTCACAAATACACCCGTGGAAGTATTAAGTGACGGGCTTCCTATGGCTGAGCTAATTAAGCCTATCAGCCTTTTAATACTCATCTGATGACTCAAAAGACAGACGGCCTCTCATTTTTGCTGCAGGGCTGAGGCATGCCACTGAAGCACTTAGCAAGC
>NW_004524681.1:1972139-1974684 GCF_000260255.1 Octodon degus
TTTAAATTTAAATTTTTGTCCTGTCAGAGGTGAATATTCTATTGGCATCTAAATACTATAGGTGTTTGAATTCAACTAAGCACTGTCTAGCAGTCTATAACATTAGTGGGTCATCCTCAGAAGTTATTGACTTGAGTCTGCATCAGTCTTGTCCCGTTGCAGAAGCTTCTGGTAGGGCTGCAGCTAGGCAAAGGACTTAGATGACCTGGAGAGAAGCCGGCGTATAGGCTGTAGGCAGGGACTGAACATCTGCGCTGGCCCAGGCGCGCTACTCCACAGCTGCCACCCCACAAGGCTGCCGGCACACTCAGGAGGTGAGTGGGCGCGTGACGGCTGCCTTGCCCTCGCCCTAGATCTTGGACCTCGGCTTCTCTCGGGAAGCGGCATCGATCCAGTGTCATCCTGTGAGGCAGTCTACGGATTTCTTGATGACACCCTGCACCTTTGTGGGTTCTGTTGGGAACTGGGAAACTTGGCACTAAAAGCTCAGACATGTAAGCAGACTCAAGAACGGTCTTAAAAGTGAAGCTGCAGTGAGCCGGGGGGTGGAGCAGTTTTGGCTGATGCCTACTTTCTCAGCAGAAGCCGACTTTGTTTTCCATGGTTGTTAGACACTTTCCCGTAGCTGGGACACAGCATCCAACATGCACAACTCAGGGCAGGAAAGGTGCATTTGGCTCATGGTTCCAGGGGATTCAGTCCATAGCCGGCTGACCCTACTGCAGGAGCAACATGGCCATGAAGGAGCAAAGGTGGCAGCTGGGAAGCAGAGAGCAGAATGGTGCCGGAGAGGAGGGGCGGGGACAGACATGCACTTGTGACCAACCCTGACAGACCCAGAGTGAGCTCTGCTCACCCCCTGGGTGACTCCCAAGCCAATCACGTAGACAACTAAGCTTAACCCTCATGATGGAATTGGTTATAGAAAACAGTCACGCTCTAAACACCATAGCCCAGTGCTATGAGTCAAGGTAAAGCTGAAGGAGGCGATGGGACTGCATCTGCCAACCGTGCCGAGTGTGCTTCTGCTCTTGGCTCTGATCCGCCTGCTCTAGGGCACCTTGGGGGACCTGCAATCTATAGTTTCTATTATGGTATGCCAGGCATTGTTCCCTATGTGTATTTCCACAAGATCCTCTAAGGTTCTTCTTAAAGATAATGACATTAATGCACAAAAAGGTTGAGGTTCACAGCAAATACAAAGCTTGGCAGCTCCTGCGCTCTGCACAGAGCCTGACAGATGGACAGACTCAATACGATGGACTTTGTTTTCCCTGGAGCCCAATCTGGAAGACCATCCCACTTACCCAAAGGAGCATTTTTGCAGCTTCGTCCTTCCAGTGCTAGCCTGAGGTCTCTAAATTGTGAAAGCCTCCTTTCATCCAGCTGTCTTTAGAGTACATCTCTTTATCCATGTTCCAGGACTCTGAATTTCTGGCCTCTTAAGAGAAAGCAAAACCAAAGCCCTAATAGTGCACCGCCAGCAGACAGTGACTCCTGGTATGCTGTGTTGGCCCCGCCCTCAGGGCACACCGAGAAGGTGATTGAGACTGGGCGTGGTGGCCTGCACCTGTCATCTCAGCTCTTTGGGACTCTGAAAACAGGAGAATCACTGAGTCTGATCTACATAGTGAGGCCCTGTAGACCATATAGACCCTTACAAAAAAAAAAACAACTGGTTCTTTGAAAGATTAAATAAAATTGATGAACCCCTAGCCAGCCTCATCAAAAAAGAAAAAAAAAAACCCTCAAGTTCAAGCAATAAGGAATGAAAAGGGTGAAAGCACTGCTCGTCCTGTGGAAATTCAGACGGTCATCAATAGCTACTTTGTACTCTCACAGGCTGGAGAGCATAGGAAAAGTTCTAGCAGGAGAAATTCTAACCGAAGAAATAAAAGCCAAAATGCCTTGCAGATGCTAGTTGTCACTGCAAAAGACAAAGTGTTTTCAAGGTATTTTAAATACTGAGTAAAAATGCACAGGCAGAGCTCCTGAGGCTGCGCAGTGCCCCACAGGGTCAAGGGTTGCAGGGTGGAGCTGAGGCCCCAGGCACTGTCCCCTTGGAAAGGGCCAGGTGTGTGCCCCTGAGGGAGCGCCCCCCAGGGTCCCCCAGCAGCAGGAGGGAGCTGGCCCGGCCCAGCACTGCCTGACCAGCGCGAGCCTCAGACCACCTCCCAGGCTTTGCTGCATCAGTGCAGCATCATCGTCTTTGCGGGGGGGCAAGGTCTCACTGCACAGCTCGGACTCCTAGTGATCCTCGTGATTTATGCCTCCCCAGAGCTGGGATTACAGGCACGTGCCACCACGTCCGGACTCCATCGCTGGCTCAGCTGGCTCAGCATGCCTGGGAATGGGCCCAGCATGGCATGCAGTGCCAGGGAACAAACTCTGGCCCCTGCACTTGCCTAAGCAAGCGCTTAATCTGCGGAGCTATACCGCCGGCCCTCAAATTCATCATCGTAAAGGGGCCTTTTATTCAAAAGCATCTACCAACTTTATTGCAGTATTTACATGTTTCTAATAATCTAACTAACTAACTAACTAA
>NW_004524681.1:1974784-1990583 GCF_000260255.1 Octodon degus
ATATATATTCATTATTCTGTTACAGTCCGTTTCCGTGACTCAGTTTTGGCTTTGGACTCGGACAAGCCTGCGTTCAAGGCTCTCTCTGCAAGCTGTGGCTTGCGTGTTCTTGGACAGTGAACAGCTGTGAGCCCTGGCCTTCCTCATCTGTAAGGTGGGTGTGCCCAAGTTTGTCCCAGGAGGACCAAGGGTGCTGGCGAGGTGCTGCTGCCCAGAGCCACATGGGAAGGTCCGCACTCTGGGCTCAGGCCTTGGCTCGGCCTAGTCCAAGCTGTGGCGTCTTAGACTTTCTGCCTCCTGGACTTGGGGTTTTGCTGCAGCACAGGAGAGCCCAGGCTTCCGCCAATGCCCTGCTGCATCCCCACATCTGCCCTGCACCCCACCCTGGCACTCCCTCCTTCAGCCCATGCACCTTGAGGGTCACAGTCACCACACCTTTGCCGGGCAGTCGGGGAGGATCTGAGAAAGCAGAGGGCGAGGCTGGTGTTAGGGTGAGCTGCGTGCCAGGCATTACACAGTGGACACCAGAGTGGAAGGCGGGGGAACAGCGGCCACCTCAGCTGAGGCGGGGCTTCGGCCTTCAGCTGCTGAGTCTGCTAATGAAATCAGGACACCAGGCCTCTCGCAGACGGCAGTGGATCTCTTAGCCCAGGACCAGCCCAGCAGCCTCTGCAATGCAAAGGCCTCTCCCTGGTCCCTATCAGGACCGGAAGCGGCCGGGCAGCTCTCAGGGCCTCTTTCTAGGGCACTCGTCCCAGCCCAGGGGCTCTGCCTGCCCAAACGCCCATCTCCTAGTGACCAGTGCAATCACCTTGTAGACAGGAAGGCCAGGCCCACAGTGGCATCTGTGCCACAGTTGTGCCCTCAGTCACTTGCCACCCAAGTGCCAGCGGTGCCGGCCACATGGACCCTGTGGTGGGCTGAACAACAGTCCCCAAAAGGTGTGTCCCGGTGAACAAATGCCCTCAGATCTGGAAAAGAAACCCTAAGGATCTCGAGGTGGACTGACCTGCACCAGCCGAGCTGCCTCAGCCCAGGGCCAGGCGTCCTGCCAGATGGAAGAGGAGCAGGGCAGACAGGGCAGAGCCTGAGTTCTGCTGTCACAACCTCACTGCACACAGAGCAGCTGGAAGCAGGAAGAGCTGAGGAGTTTGTCCCTCAGAGCCTTCTGTACCTTGAATTTGGACTTCTGGCCCCAGCAGTATGAAGGAGAACACGTCTAGGGCTGAACCGTGCTGCTGCTGTAGACACAGATATGGTGGGCCCTTGCACATGGCAACAGGAAACGAACACAGCCCCAGGCCCTTCTGTCTGCCCCCTTCCTGGCCTGAGTTCCCACAGCAGCCCCAGGGCCACAAGGGCTTGCTACCTAGTGGCCAGGGATCGCAGTGGCCCCTTCTCCATCATGAACACAGGCACCCTTGCTGCTGTCCACCATTGGCCTTGGATGGGGAGCAGCAGGGAGCTCACAGCAGCCTGATTTGTCACAGGGAAGTGGTCAGACCAGAAGTCACCAGCTCCAGGCTGGCCTGGCCTTGAGGGGACCTCACTGCTGAGCAGGGATAGCAGCCGGCAGGAGCAGCACACTGGGGGCCCTGAGCCGCCCGCCAGCTCCGGAGCTGCTTCAGAAAGCTCTCTGGGTGTGGGGTGTTGATGTTGTTGGAAAGACCTGCGTGCGCTAGTGCTTTCGCGTTTGAGCTGCAAAGGGAAGTGGGGGCCGCATCTCAGTGCAACTGTTTCTGTTTGCGTTCATCATTATCTAAACAGCTCTTGAAGAGCTTTCGTTGACCTTCCGTGCAGTGCAGACCACAACAGACCCAGTTTCACAGGGTTTTGGTGAAACCCAGCGAGCCTTGTAAGTGGGCAGGCAGCAGCAAGGGGCTGCTGCTGTCGGCGCTGCTGTCGGCGCTTCTGCCAGCACGAGGCGGACCTGAGCAGCAGTGGGGGAAGCTGCAGGCTGGGTAGTCAGACTGCCAGGGTCGGGATGCCGACTCCGGGGGCAGACGATGCGAGGCCGAGAAAAGTCGCCCAGCCTCAGTCTTCTCATCTGTGAAATGGTGACAGGAGCACTTCTCAACCAAATGGTGCGGTTGTCAAGAAATGAAGCATGTAATGTAACAGCACCCCACACGGACATTCATGCGCATGAGATTAGATGTTCTTTGGTTATCCGCATGATCATGTCAGAGCAGCACTGGAAGCTTAGCCGGGAGGGAGACAGCAGCAAACCAGGGCCGCCTGCCCGTCCCATGGTGAGCTCTGTTCTCCAGCACCACTTGCATCCCTTGGCACTGAAGCTGGAAGCAGAGAAGGCAGCAAACTTCAGCCCCAAGCAGAAGACCCCAAGCCCCACAGAGCATCTGCCCCACAGCCCAAGCCACTTCCTGCACATGCAGAGGGTGTCCGCAATGGGGTAGGACAGGGGCCGCCCACGCCCTGCTCTTGTCATTGTCTGGGGCGGAGACAGACTTCTCCACTGGGCCAACTTGGGTCACTCAGAGCAACTTCTTCTGCCCATGCTGAGACCCACCAACGGAAGCTGCATCTGCATGACTGTGACCTCACAGTCCCCCAGCCTCCCTGCCACTCCCGAGAAAACTCAGGTTGTGTCATGCGCTTCCCAATGCTGCTGTGTAGCTTCCGTGGCAAAGCTTAAAGGAGCCGTTCAGTTCAGAGGAAGGTGCACAGCTGACCCAGATGAGGAAGAGTGAGGTGATGAGGCCCGAGCTCCCACACTGTCCAGGCCTGGAGGGCGGAGACATCAATAGCTCCCGCGTCTCAGTCACCCACTCCACCTCCCATCAGGACCTGCTCCATCTAGCATGGGATGCACCCTGTCCGGTGTCAAAAAAGTTGGGGTCTTTGTTCCCAGAGGTTCAGTCACCCAAAGTCCTGCTGACACAACAGGCGACCTCGCCACCCAGGCATGCTGCCTCTCTGGTCCTCCCCTCGTCCCCAGCATCAAGAGGCAGTGGGAAGTGTCCCCTGCCACCAGGGAGGCCTGCATCCTCAGCAGTGTGGTCTTTCCTGGCTCCAGAAGTGCTGCCTCCGCTGAGACCCAGCCTCCCCCTGCAGCAGGAGGGAAAGGGGTCGCCTTTTCGGGAGCCCCCAAGGGCGACACTGGCGACTACTGCCGCTGCCTCTGCTGTGAAGCCCTGCCAGGCCCCAGAGCCAACTTTCCCTTTGCAGTCTTCCCGCCCCGATTGTCTCTTCCAGAGAACCACTGGGGACTGCAGGAGACCGCTGAGACAACGATAAATGCAGTCTTCAAAGCCACTCATCCATTCTTAATGGACAGCCCGTTAATTTGAGGTCTAGGTCATGAATTTGAATGCTATGCACCGAACACCTCTTCAGCTAGAAAACCTGGTTTTGCCTCGGGGTAAATGGTGATTCATTAATTGTAATTAAATTAAGCTGGTAGCTTAAACTGGATGTGACAAAATGAAAATCCCCGTATAAAACCTGAGATGCATATCACAGCCCTTCTGTCAATAACATCTAGTTTTTGTCTAAGTGGATTTAAAGGGAACAAGATGCCTCTTCTTTAGGAAAAAGCCCACCTCAGCTAAGTAGGGAAATAAATAACTTGACTGTTTCTGTCTTTCGTTTTCACTCAGGCCCAGCAGAGCAGCCTGGATGGACTGAAAATGAGGGCTGAAGTGGCTTCTGAGTCCCTGCGCAGGGACAGCCCCCAGCTAGGCCCTCCTTGGGGTGTAACGTGGGCGCGGCCCGGGCAAACACACCGGCCCAACAGAGGGCAGAGGGCTCAGGCCCGGGTGGAAGCCTGCAGCCTGGGGGTCTCCCTCTGCCTTGTGTGGTCACTGGTTGTTACTGTTGGGAGCTTTGGTGGCTGAAGTCTCTTGTCTCTGAAATAAGGGCGTGTGAGATCCCTTTAATGCAGATAAGAAAGCAAGGCAGAGCCTCAGCAGGGAACGAACAAGCCTGCTGTTTCCGGGTGCAGACAGAATCAGGACTTCTCAGCTCAGCAGAGCCTCAGAGAACCCTGCCTGAGCGCGGGGCAGAGCTGGAGCCCATTCCGCTGGGCACTGTCTCCTGTCTACTCCAAGCTTGGGGAAAGTACCGCTTCCATCATGGTATCGCTCAGAGCAACTCGGTCTTGTCTTTTTGAGATCGGGTCTCCCTCTGCCGCTCAGGCTGGTCTTGAACTCTCAGTCCTCCTGACTCGGCCTCCTGAGTGCCGGGATTACAGGCACGCTTCGCCACACCCAGCCTAGAACAACTGCTGTAAAAGCAAAATGAAAGTGTGTTAGTGTTTGATTGAGAAGCACTCTGATGGTATAAAATCATCAGTAGGTTATCACAGATTGTTACCAGAGGTGACACAGCACAGAAAGGGACAGTGATGAGTGCCCTGCAGGGCTGTTGGGCCTGCTGGTGGGCAAAACCACTAGGGGACAGCTATGACAGCACTTGGGAAAGACACGGAGACAAAGCAGGACAGCGGGGGCAGCCTGCACTCCACAGCTGGCCCCCAGTGACGCTTGCTTTGGTGATGTGGTGGCACACAGCAGCTGACACTGACTGCTCTTGGCCCTGTGGGATGGACAAGAAGGCCTGGAGTCGGTGGGGAGCTAGCCGGTGGGGGCTGCCCCACAAATGGGCAGAGCCTCACAGCGGCAGACAGGAAGGCGGCTGCTGGGCAGGGGGAAGAGCTCTGAGGCCTAACCGCCCGCCTGGTAAGCCCAAGGACCGGGCTTTGGTCTCTGTTACCACATGCTGTGCTGTGCTGAACCCTGGGGGCACTGCGCTGGCCACAGAAACTGGGTGTAGTGGCACCCAGTGCCACCCAGCACGGGGAGTCCAGGATAGTATTACCACGGGCGTGAGCTGTCTATCAAGACCCTGTACTAAATACATAAATAAAAGATTTTTTAAAAGAATTTAAAAAAGAAAGGCAGCTAATAGCCTTCACTTCTCAAGTTTTATATAAGTATATTTTGTGACCAACCCTAATCCAGAGTCACACAGAATTGTCCTCTGGGAAGCACAGGTCCCATTTCACGAAAATGGCAGCACGCGAAGCTACCACAGCCCACCCCTTGCCAGCACAGCTTCGGTGTGCTTTCCTTTGCACCAGTCATAACTTCCACATGAAGACAGCAATGACGCCCCGCTTCAACTCCATTAAACTGAAGCATGCTACTTACTTCCACAAAAGAAGATGCGAAGCCGTTTCACCATGTCTGACAAGTGTCTGAGTCACACCCTTTTTTATTGCAATTTATTTATTTACTTATTTCTGTCCTTTTGAAGCAGGGTCTCACTATGCAGCTCAGGCTGGCCTTGAGCTCAGTTTGTAGCCCAGGCTGGTCTCGAACTCTCAGCAATCCTCCTGCTTCAGCCTCCCGAGTGCGGGGATCACAGTTGTACTAAACTTAAAGATAACTACTGCTGAAACATCTTTACTTAGAGGAATAGGAAAGGGAAAGACCAAATTGGCCAGTGCATATTTAAATATATTTATGTCAAAATATGGAAAAGTATTTATAATTCTGTAGTCTTCCTTTCTGCAACTCGTCACATGGTCAGACTTTCTCTTTCCAGTCCGCACTCCTTGCACTTCTCCTTGTGTGCCTTGCCTGGTGCTTCTCAGCTGGGAGGATGGGTGCCGTCTTCACTGCCGGACCTGGCTATCAGCAGCCCACTTGCCTTCAGTAACAGTTCCCCACTGACTGCATCACACAGACATCTTGGCAAAGATTTACAGCATACGCACTTGGCATTCCAGCGAACCGCTCCTTCTTGGCAGGAAGGGGGACCCTTCCGGCACCCCAGGTCTGCCTCTGGCTGAGGCCTGGGTGAGTGGGGCTGTAACTCAATTGGCACGACTCAGTGAGGCTTCTGGTCAGCAGCCTGAGAGTGTGAGTTTAGCTTATTTGTGAAACTCCATCGCTTGTCTACAGACTAGGAGGAAAACTACGATACACTTCACAGGGATGTTGAAGGGAGTCGACAGCAGAGGAGAGCCTGGTGTACAGCAAACGTCAGTTACCACTGAGGCTGCAGGCAGCCTGACAGCCAAGCGTCAGATTGGCAGTGATTAGGGCGAACACATGTGTGTGTCCTGGCTGGGGGAGCTCTTGGTTCGTCGCTGCCGACTAGGTGACCTGTGCCATGTAGCACTGTGGGGCTCTTGAATGGAGCCCGGGTTTGAGCAGTAAATTCCATGGAGACTGAAGGGAGGCTAAGGAAACCAGACAACGCTCGGCTGCCGGTGTGCCCACCGCCTTTCTGCCTGTCCTCTGCACTGGGGTAAGCCAGAGCGAACCAGACCCAGAAGACGCCTGGGGAGACGTGCAGGGCCGAAGGAAGAACGTGATGGCGGGCTGCTTGACTTCTCACTGAGAGCTGGGGGGCCGACTCCACGTTTTCCTCCAAGGGCGCAGCGATGCCCCAAGGCTCTGAGAGGGCTGGGGTGGGCTGGTTTCTCCCTCAGCTCCAGTGGAGGACACATCTTAGGGCCAGGCGAGGCATTTCCAGAATCCCGCTGTGGCATGAACCCGAGGCTACTGACCCTAGGCTGTCAGCCACGAGCTGCTCACGGGAGAAGACTGCAACAGAGGAAGCACTGGGCCAGAAGTACCCAGGCCGCACTGAGTGGGTGCTGGGAGGGGGCAGAAAGAAGGCAGGGAGCTCACACCCAGTGAGGCGCAGAGGAGCGGAAGCCGCAGGCACTGGTGGAGTCCAAGGACCTCAGCCTCCCTGCTGTGAGCCTGGGCGACTCCCTACTGCCCAGTGCCACAAGGCCATTTGCCTGAGGTCACATGTCCCAGTGTGCAGCTGTGGCTGGGGCTCTCAGCCTTGCCTCCAGGGGCAAGGCGAACTCTCCCTGCAGACAGAGGCGGCGGCACAGGCGCCCTGTGGAGGTCCCGGGATGGACAGCTTCCTGGGTGTGCACACAAGTGATGTCTCCTCACTGGCTTAATCTTATTTATTTCTCTCTCTGCCACCAGATGAAAGGCTGCTCAGCCATCTCGAAGGAGCCTGGCTTCTGCTTCCTGCTCCGCTTAGTATTGAGTGCTTCCAAATTAGGAACGGGAGTCTTCAGAGAGGGAAGTGGCTTGGAGTCTGCCAAGGATATCGGAGGACATCTTCAGCAATTTTAATAATAGTTTCAGAGCAGAGGTCCACACAATGTGGAAATGATGGCAGATGAAAGCCTGGAGACCGTCACTGTCTCAAGGAGGGCAAGGTGGCCCTTAAATACACAGGACGAGAGACAGAAAGCCTGCTCCTGTGCTGGCTGCACCTACTTAGCACATAAACAAAGCATGACTAAGCACATGGATGCCTAAGTTCGATTACAATATTTAGATCTCTTACGTCGTAGTCTGTGTGTAACATGCCTCTAGCAATTTGAAAGAACATTGGCCCTACCGATAGTATTCACCCTAAATATGTCTCAATTCCTACTATGTATGTAAAAGCAATTGACAAGGCGTTCTTTTGCTCTCTAAATTCTGGAAGGAAATTGCATGTGATGGGACACTTTGATCTACATTTTTAAAAATGTCTCTGATATGGCTTTCCTGTCGTAGGCTGGCAGGAACATTTTCGAGCTCCCAGTGGGCTGGCGTCAGTGTCTGCTTGGGAAACCTAAGCACAAAGCCTGTCATCCTGAGAGGCAGCGGAGGAAAGCGCAAGTTCCCTTCCCAGAGGCAAGAGCCCTGCACTGCGCCGAAGCCCGGGTGCCTGCTGTCAGCTGGGCAAGTGCCCTGCAGCATCTGCTGCGGAGGAGGGGGCAGGGGAGGGGGCGGAGGCAGAGGCGGAGGGGTCTCATCTGCTCCTGCCCTGCCTGGGCCTAGTCCAGTGGAGGCTGTGCAGAGCTCCTGGGCTTCGGCTAATGAATTCAGTCTGTGCCTTTTTTGGCCAGGGCATGAGCTTCGTCCTCAGCGCCTTCTCTTTCAAGTACAAGCAGGGGCCATGTTCCTTCCATCACCCACCAGCCCCTTCCTCCAGATCCGGGGCAGCCCTTCCTCTTGCTCTGCCTCTCCTTGCCCTCACTTCCGGTGGTGCTCGGGCTGCGCTCTGTCCCCCGTGGCCCTGCTGTTTCCAGTTGTGCTGCAGAGCAGGCCTTCCTCGGGCATAGCTGGCCTTCTTCCTAAACCACGGAAGGCAGCGCTGCACCACCCACCTGCTCTGGGGGTCCTGCTGAGTTTCTCCTGCACAGTCGGCAGGATCAAGGTGTGTCTGCGGTCACAGTGTGTTCTTGCAGGCTGCCCGCCTTCAGTCCCCTCTGTGGTGTGTGCTTCTTAGTCTTCTCCTCTTGTAACCGCCCCATGGCTTTGTCCCAGGAAAGAAGAGTCGGATTATAGAAAGAGGAAGCAGTCAGTTTGCAGGGCAGAAGGAATCAGATGTGGCGAGGGCTCCCTCCTGCACGTCCCTGCAGCTGGTAATAGAATCAGCCCCATTTGCAATGAGACAAATGTCAAAGGCAACTGGGATCTTAAGCATGACACTGAAATTTAGGATACAGGTGATAAGAGGTACCTAGAGATTATCCCTCACCTGTGTTCCCAAATGAGGGGCTTAATAGGGGAGTCGAGGGCTGAAAGGGCAGATGAGGAGTCAATGTGCAGATTAATACCAAAGATGATCACCGCAAGCTTACTATTACTGCAGGATGCAGAGCCAAGCCTTTCTAAGTGTCTCAGTGCGAGGAGAGTCGAGGCTGCGTGGCGACCACCACTGTGGGTGTCTTCACATTCGTTGCTTCAGAATGCGAGCTTGCCGCCCAGACAGAAATGCCCAGTCCCTCAGGGGCTGGAGAGATGGCTCAGTAGAGCAAGTGCTTGCCTGGCAAGCGCAAGGTCCTGAGTTCAATCCCCTGTACCGAAAAAACAAACAAACAAAAACCGCCCAGCCCCTCCACGGCTGCCACAGTAATCCCGTTCAAAAGACCAGCAAAGATTCTTAGTGGCAGCATGCACGGGTCCCCAATGAACCAGGAAGGGACAGCCGTTGCCCCGAGCTTTCTAGAGTTTTCTTTCTGGCAGCGCCACTGTTGTCTGGTTTTCAACTTCATCCGTCCTGAGCAACTGCTCCCTCCTCAGTGGAATGGAGGTCCAAGCCTGCGCCACCCAGCCAGCTTAGAAACGTGCCAGAGAGGGTTTTCATGAAATGGCTAGAATTTCCATAGACAAAGTATTTAAAAAGCACAGGCAATAAGCTCAGATGATCTCTGACAAGGAAATAAGCTTCAGAGAACACATGAGCCCTTCCTTATCCCAGGAAAGGCAAAGCCTTCCTCTATTCAGTGTCCTCTGGCATCCCTTCTCTCATTCACTCTTCACTGCTTGTAAGACAAATTATAATTCTGGGCCTTTTACGGACACAGTCAGACTCAGGATGTAGGAGAACATGCTCAAGGTCCTCGTGCTGGGCGGCGGAGCCAGGATCCAAGCTCGGGCCTCGCCCAGCGCTCCCACACTGTCCCAGGACAGCTTCCCTCTTCCCCAAGCCCGCAGCAGCTCTCCTGGGCAGCAGTCGGTCCCCTGTCCCAGGGCAGTGAGGCTTCCGGTGGGTTAATGAGGCTATTGGGTAACCCCCAGCTGGCCTCAGTGCCTCTTCTTCCCTCAGTTTACCAGGAGCCTTTCACTCCTTCTTGAGCATCCTGACTCCTACTCAAGGGTCAGAGCTATTGAGCCACGCACTCCTAACTGCAGCACCCACTGGTGCCCCCCACGTCCGCCACACACAGAGTAAGTGACCCTGACATCCCATGCGCCTTTTTCTGCTTTTCCAGGCTAGGAGGGATGGAAACTCTCAGCAGAGTCCCTGGGAAGGGCAGTGCACCCACGCCTGTCCAGAGGGCTGGGGCGCCCAGTCCAGCCCAGCAGGGTACCTCTCGCCTGCCCTGAGCCTGCTGCTTCTAGCCCACCCTCCCTTCAGCCGCCCGCCCACCTGGTCTCATGGGGACCTGCTTGCCTGCACATGGTTGCCTTGGCCGTGCTCTTGGGAAGCTGTGCCTCCAGCGCACAGCCCATCGCCAGCCTTCTTGTGTCTGCGCCTCTCATTGGGGGACACAGTGTGACTTCTACACATGGGGACCACCCCAAGTCAGCTGGCTGCAGTGGAGCACCATCCAGGCTCCCCACTTAGCCCCGGGATCCTGCTGCCCACATCTCTGTGTCCCCCTCTTTCCTAACGTGCAGGACAGAGCAGATCCCGGGCCCTAGCCCAGTGTGAATCCGGGCTGAACTTCAGCCCCTTCCAAGGAGGACATGGTGGGGGAAGTGGGGACACTCTTTGGAGAGAATGACAAAACACAGACCCAACAAATGCAAGAAATAATGGAGAGAGCCACAGTGGCACGTTGGGTTTGGCTACCAGGAGGAGTTTCAGGCCTGATCTGTGCAGAAGATCTCCCAGCACATGGCAAGAGATCGGAGCTTTCAGACTGGCTCGGCTTGAGGCTTGAGCAAGGGATGGCCACCCACACGCTGTGCTGTCTGCAGTGACAGAGGGGAGGCCAGCAGCTGCCCTAGCATGGGGGCTACGCGAGCAACTGCAGCTGGTGGACAGTGCTCCTCTGCTGCCGAGGCACTGCTTAAAGAGCCAGAGCTGCAGCCCGTGTTCAACCTGAAGCAACTATGCACCCAGAGTGCAGCGGGGAAGGGGAGCAGGTCACCCTGGCCCTCCAGGCTCCAGCAGCAGGTGTGACACCGTGTGAGCAGACTTTTCACTCTCTGGCACTGTCTCTCTGAAATATTAGGGAGAGGGATTAGCAATTTCACACTCACGAGTGCTATCACTCATAAACCTTTAAAAATTGAAGGCATTATCTTCAAATGTGCTCTACAAATCTTCCACGAGACCGGAGGCTCGTTTGTGCAGTACGTGGGTGGTGATGGGACACGGCATACTTCATGAAGTTTGTGGACCATTAACTCAACTCTAGATTTTGATTTTTTTTTCTGTAAAAAAAAAATGATGCATTTGAATGTTTTGAGAATGTGATGGATTTTCTTGTTGTAGTCACTGAAATAGGTCACCAAGGTGATGAACGATTCCCAGGAGATTCCCTAAAATACTTGAGAACAAAATATTTAGGGGTGTGCCAAGTGAGTCGGGGATTCTCACTTCCACTCTATTTTCTGCGTGGCTGTGGTCCTAGCCTTGCAGAGACAGGTGATCAGTAATGAATGTGTCCAGTTGGCAGATTCCTCTGGGCTCTGATTCAATCTTTTGAGCTATGGGATGAGGACAAAATGAACTATTTTTCAAGCTTGTAAATATGTGACAAATGACAGTGCAAGAACTATTGATTCCAATCACAGTGATACAATGTTTCATACTCAGGACTGCCTTGGGCTTTACAAATGACCGCGAGGGGGACAGGAAGGCCTTGCCCACCACTTCAACCCTGCCGGTCCACAGGAATAGCATCAGGCCCCACCTCTGGTTTGAGTAAACTGCCACATGGAAAGGAGCTTTCCTCCAATTTGCACTTTAAGTGGGCACCGTTGCCTTCTGCTCCCACAGCAAGCAGAATGCTTGTGGGCATCTCCGTACCTATGCCTATGCCTATGCTTTTTTTTTTTTTTTGTGGAACCAGGGATTGAACTCAGGCCCTTACACTTGCCAACGCCTCTGCTTTTTGCAGTCCTGTCAAATACCATTGAGAAACACCCCTCGCTGAGGAAGAATCTGGAAGCACTGGCGACTCAGCGTCCTGCCATGCTCAGCATTCAGATCCAGTGCAGAGCTGGAGACCAGCGACAGCCACCACCTGGCAGCCATCGCGCTCCTGCAGGGCAACCGTCCGCTAGATGTGTGGGGGCATCCCAAGATCGCTGGCAGTCACACGGGAGGCACACAGATCCTCCAAGGGCCTGGCTCCTCAGGCCCTGCCCATTCCGGTGTACCAAGCAGTATCTCTAAACCCCAACCATGCAAGCCCAGGAACGAAGACAGGGAACAGCAGCGACTGTTGAGAGTCAGAACCCATCCGGTCTTCCCACCACCCTCCGCAGCCCCATCTCTGGAGCCTCCCTGTGCTGGGCACCAGCAGCCTCCTCCCCGCTCATTGCCCAAGCAGGCCATCCAGGCACCAGGGCGGACTAGGCACGGCATCCAGCTCTCCAGACCAAGGCAAAAGGATGGGGGAGGTGGCAGGCCGGGATGAGAGGAGGTTCCTTGTTTGTCCTGGGACTGGGACATGCAGACTTTGGGGTCATGGCCCAGGCAGGGCACACTGCTTCCTCTGTGTGACCCCAGACTCTGTCCCTTCCCCCGCTGTCCACTTCCACCAAAGTGTGAATGTCCAGGGAAGGAGGGGGTCTGGAAGCCCTGGACATGGGTGAGGCTGGAGCCAGGTGGTGCGTGGAGTGTGGCTGAGCACACCCTGAGGACTGTGTCCTCACCCCAGCCCTGGCACTCCAATGGCGAGGCGCGGTCTGTCCTGGAGCAGCGCTCTGTGTCATCCACTCTGCCACAAGGCCAACCAGGCCATGGACAGCACTTAGGAAGGCTCCTGGTTGGACTCTGTCTCTACATCTACCTGGGCCAAGCAGTGCCACCCTTCCTTGGGGATATCAAGGAGCCAATCCCTGGCCCAGGACGATGGCCTGGCCTCTGAGCCTCTGCTGTTCACAGGAGAGGCTGTGTATCTGCAGTTTAGCTGAGGAGAACAAAATCCTTAAAAGATGCATACACATTTGGGATATTTTAAGTTAAAAATGTCTTTCTGTACAAGCTGTGGGGATTCTTACACAAGGTCCTGAGGTGTTCTACAAGGACGGCCACTACCTCCAGATGCCTCGTCCGCTCCTTGCCTGTGCTCCTGGGTGACATCTCTTGGGGCAGAGTCCTTGCGACAGAGCCGGCTCATCTGTGTTCACCCTTGGAGAGCACCAAGGAACAGGGCTGCAGTGCAGCCATCTGTGCCTGCCTGCACGTAGCGGGAAGAGCAAGCCCAGGACCTCTTCATTGGATGAGTCACAGCCGGCTCATTCCCACCGTGCAGATGAGAAAGTGGAGACGAGGTATCAGTCTGCCTGGGGCCAGCGCCAGCCACTTCATGCAGCTTTCCTGAGCAGATGATCCGTGCTCCTGGCGGCTCTGATTTCCCAGGGTCTCTGTTGTACCTCCAGCTTCAACCTCACGGCTTCCTGAGCCGCCCTTCCAAGGAGCCCTGCCTGGCACCCCACGCCCCCATTTCACGTCTGGGGGAGCCTCCCTGGCCCACGACACATGCATTCTGAGTGCCAACAAAAGCAGCAGCACATGGCTGCCACCAAGCCTGCTACCAACGTGGGCAGTAGTCAGGCACCGCTAGTCCGAGGCAGCCACTGAGTGCTTGGGTGACTGAGCACAGTGGAAAATATCAGGCAACCAATTTTCAAGGTAGCCCATCTCCAGAGGGATGCAGGGGTCACTCTGGCCTTTCTCTTTCAAGGAAGGCTCACATTTCTATACCCTGTGGTTGCTGTCGGGAGGTCTTGCTGGTTCCTGAGATGCCTTCAAGGCATCTCTCTTCTTGTCCCTGCACAGTCCCTGGTTTCTGTGTAGTGCCACAGGACTCTTTCACAGCCACACCTTTGTGGCTCCAAATCTACATATAGTTCCTTCTGGAACGACGGTCAAAACTGATGGTAAGTCTTTTACTTTCCTGTTTTGCTTTGCCCCCAATTCTTGCTATCACTGTGGCTGAAGGCAGCCAGAGGTACCCATGGCACAGCCTGATGCCTGCCTCTGGAATTTCCTCCAGCAGGTCAATACATCTGCTGACGTGAAGCTCAGTCGCCCACAAAGTCTCAGGGTGGCCTCTAGTTCAACTGCCAACAAAATCCTTGTTCCCAGCAGAAGCCTGCCCGACCTGGATTCCTGTCGGCATCCTGGTTTTCTGAGCTCCAGCCAGAATCCCCATCACGCTCTGTTTGCAGCAGTGCAGGGCTTCTCTGACCTACCTTTCCCAGCCCCTTTGGTAAGCGCGTCGCAGAGCCTCTAGACCATGGTCGATGCACTCTCGGCAACAGCCCTGCTTTGCTGGCACCAGTTTTCTGTGTCACATTTTTGTCATCAAGGCATAACACCCAATGCCACAATGAAAGGAAGAATCGTCTAGTTTGGTTCATGGTTGGGGGGGCTCAGTTCGGGCCCAGCTGGCTCTAAAAGGGACTATCACGGAGAAGGGTACAGTGGGGCAAAGCTGCGCAGTGCATGCAGCTGGGAAGCAGAGAAAGGGAACGGTGCCAGAGAGGAAGGAGCAAGAGCCAGACAGAGACCCCAAGAGCAGGCCTCCACGGCCACCCAGACAGGCCCAGAGGCATCCTCCACTGACCCCCAGGTGTACCCCAAAGCTAGTCAAGCTGGTGCTGTACTGCACCCTAAAGCACCATACCCGCCTACTCCCCTTAATGCCCTCAGCTGTCTCACAAATAGAAACATTTGCCATCCTGACATCCCTGGGACTGGAAGTCATGCTACCCAACCTAAGGTGGCTTGGTCAACCCTGACTCTATCTGAGGACTTAAGGTCCAAGAGAACTTCTTATATCTCTGACATTAAGAACAAGGGACAAAGGATAGAAGATGCATGAAGAGGGGTTCAGTGCTGGCCCTGGGACCTGTCAAAGGGCCCCTCAGCCTCAGGCTGAAAGGGAGAATCAGTGTGTTCCCGACCGACCAGGCTCAGCGATGCCAGGGTCTTCTCCACAGCGGCTTGAGGCAAGCACAGTGCCTTAGATGCTGCTGCAAGGAGCTTGTGGAACTGGGAAGGAAGCAGGGAGCGCTCCTGTGCGTACGACGTGCTCGGCCCAACGCCTCAGCCCTGACCTCAGCACACCACACAGCACCATGCTGGAGCCTGTGTCCATCCGCACCCCTTCTCATCCAAGCTGCTCGTGGGCCTCAGGCTGGAGGCTGTGAGGTCATCTTCCCATCTTCCCTAGCTTGTGGGGCTCAGCCCCTCGTGCGGCAGCTTCCGCTGCTGTCTCACCTGCTCAGTGCACTTTAGTCATTTGCATAGCAGCAGGCTACGGCGCCCTGCCACCTGTGTGAGGTCATCTCTGTCCACACCGCAAGCCCCTCAGCCAGAGCCGGGCCATTTCTCTCCTGCTTGATGTCCGGGGTTCTCTGTGGGGCTCTGTCAGCCATCGCTAAGCTCAAACCAAGGTACTACGCATGTAGAATTAGGGCATTGAGCCCGGGTCCTTTGCACTGAGCTCTGTCTCCCACCCTTATTTAAACAAGTTAAATTTGAGCTAGCGGCTCTAGAAGTCATTAGGTCACCCAGGCAGCACTCAAATTTTCAAACCTCCTGGCTCAGCCTCCCAGGATTCTGGAGTGAAGGTTTAATTATGATACCTTCAGGATAAACCAAAGTGAAAGGCTAGTTTGGGGAGTTTGTTCTCAGAGGGAGCAGTCGTGGTTTCTTAGTCGTTGCTTGATGGCCAGAACACAATACTCCGTGCCAGCAACTTAAAGGAGAGAGAAGAGTGCTTCGGCTCATGCTCTGAGAGGCTGCAGTCTGGGGTTAGCTGGCTTTGAGGCGGAGCAGCAAGGCGGTGCGGCGTGGGCGACACAGGCGTGGTCGGTGGCAGCGGGGAGCAGAGAGGGGAGAACCGGGGAACAAGAAGGCGTGCTTCCAGGTCACCCCTGTGACCTCCTCCTATGGCAAGTCAGCTGGGGCACCCTGGTCCTCTCCCCCCAAACCTGCCTCCAGGCCCATGAGGCTTTGGGGGACATTGCGCTTCAGACCCCCACTGTAACAAGGGGAGAGTGTGGAGAGCTGCGAAGGACCGCGCCTACAGGATGGCGCTGGCTTCCGCCTT
>NW_004524681.1:1992784-2000817 GCF_000260255.1 Octodon degus
AAGAAGAAGCTTGCTGTAAGGGGCCTGAATAAACCACTGAAGGAAGAGCTGTGTGTTGCGTCTTTCCTGCTGGTCAAGAAGTGCGCGACAGGAGAGTGTGTTTCTCCACACCAAACTTTCATCCAGTAAAGAGGAATTTTCACTTGGGTCGAGAATGCAAAGGAGTGAGGACAGAGATGCAACTGGGGAGCTCTGTGTGTCCCCCAAAGGGCACTGTAGCTATTTCTTATGTGTGCTTTCAAAAATAGGGCTCTGTTATGATACATTTCATTAGTTAAAAGGGTGACTTTCCCCTGTATTCATGAAATCAAGTCCTGATCAGATTAGCCTGCCACAAATACCCAGAGCTGATAGAGTTTTTACACTTCCAGCGATGATGAAACGTATCTGTGTGATTACAAGAGAAATCTCAGCTGCTTCCTAGGAGCGTGGCGGGGAGGAGCAGGAACACAGAGTGGAGCCATGCTGCAGAGGGTAGGAAGGCGATGCAGGCGCCACATCGTGCGTGAGCGCCCCAGACGGGGCTGCAGCCCCGAGCCCCGGTGGGAGAGGCCAAGGCTCAGATGAGTTCACTGAGCTCACCTCGAGTCCCATGCAGATTTGTGCTGGGAGTGAGATTTGAGCCCAGAGCCTCTGAGTTATGATGTTGCTGCTCATCTTGGGGATGTTGTTAAAAAGGACTAGAAAGCCCAGTGCAATTGCTGGCTTGCTGGCTCACCTCTAGGGCCGTGTCCGAGGCCATTGCAGCCTGTGGCTGTACCTGCTCACGGGTCACCTGTCCTTCTCCACCCAGGTGGTCACTAGAAGTGCTGGCCCTTATTTCTACAGCTTGTTTCAATGCCATGTTACGTTTCCTCCTAAAGGGAAAATTTTAAATCGTGTTATTTCAAATATAGTTAAATTTTCTAAAACTACATTTGACCCCTTAACAGCATAAGGAAGAGACAGATTTTCTTTAGGTATGACCTTGTGTTTTTCAAGGGAGTTGGTAGGGATGGGTTGCACTGAACACACCGCATGGCAGCAGCGGCTTCCACGCGCCAGGTGTCCCAGGCTTGGGTGACACACACGCATCACCAGCCCTGTCTCACATCTTCTGCGATGGGCCCACCTCACGGGCAGGGAAGGCAGCAGTGCGGCCCCGTGACTTGTCCAGTAGGACAGAGCCTGGCCTGCCTGTCTCTAAGGCCTGTTCTCATTTTCGTGTTGTGTTACCACATGAGGAGTGATTGAAATATAAGGTTAATGCTTAAATTTGAAACACGTATTGCACTAAAAGACACTGGCAAGAATGCCCTTGGAGCCGCCCTCCCCGCAAACACACTCATCCCCCCATTCTCGCCACCTTCTGCGCCGGTGCTGGAGCCCTCTTTCTGAGGGTCTTTATGAGATACGACCAAAAATGCAGTGAATACTGCTACCAACCTCCACCTGACGGAAAGGCAGCTTGCAAAGCCTAACGCATGTCCTCATCCACCCTGTCCACTCCGTCTGGCTCTGTATGACCTCTGGCTCTTCCCTGAAGTCCCAGTGCCATGAAAGCTGCATGGGATCAGGACTCTGAGGCTGCCTGGCAGCAGAACTGCAGGCCCCCTCCAGCACCAGCCCGGTGTCCGTGTGCTTTCTGTCCCTGCGGTCGGTCGCATCGCCAGCCACTGGGGCACGGTGCTGTGTCCTGACACACGGTGTCCTTGGCCTGCCCTCAGCAGTGCACAGTTCTTACTGCAGCTTTGCTGAGAGCTGCACCCTGCTTGTGCCCCCCACTGACCTGGGCAGGGGCGCCAGGCCAGACGCTGACGGAAGTGAGGGCGCCAGCGCTGGCCCGTCCTCAGCGGGAGTTCAAGTGCTGGCTTTAATCTGGATTTGTAAACTACAGTGATAGTGCTTGCCTCTGGGCCACGCCTCCAATCACAGCCCCAAGCTGAGCACGCCCTGCCGCAGCCTTAGTCCCTCATGCCACCCTGCATGAGGGCTGAGGTGCAGTGGACTCTTGGACAGGACACTTTTCCTGCAAACCCTGACGGTGATCGCAGGAGCCACGCAGTGACCTCTGAATGTCACCTCCACGGTGAGGACAGCCCTGTGCCCTGTAGGCCCTGATGCCTGGCAGGGCCACTTCCTCACCGCACAGGTGTCAGGGCCTGCCCTGCTCCTGTGAGACGCAAGCTTGCTGGGGTGTGTTTGGCCCCGACCTGTCATGGCCCCTCTCAATCGACAGTCATCAGGAACAGCACGTCCCCACTACCACTGGCCCCAGGACGCTGCTGTCTCTTGCTGCCGCCTTGGAGGTCCTCGTGCAGAGCAGCACGTGCTGCCCTGAGGCAAGGGCTTCACACGGCACACGCGAGCTGCACCGAGAGGCCTGAGCGCCAGAGCTGGCTGTCGAGAGCGCCTCACTGGGCTTCTTCCTCTTCTGCTCTCTGCTCCTCCCTCTTCCTACCCTCCTCCCTTCCACTTTTTGTGAGGAGGAGGCTGAGCTCAGGGCCTTCACACTGACACTTATCCCCACACCATTTTTTATTTTGAGATAGGATCTTGCTAAGCAGCTAAGTTGCCCAAACTGGGCTGCAAATCCCACCCCTGCCCCAGCCCCTGGGGTGCTAGGATTAGAGGTGCGTGTCTCGCACCTGGCTCTGTGGCCTTATTTAATCATCACAAGAATCACAAGAGATGCCTGACTATCCCCAATTTATAGATGCAGAAACTGCACCTCAAGGCCTCCTCGGCCAGAACCGGAAAGCCGGCTCTCAGCGCAGCTGGGCAGTGGGGTGCCCCTGTCTGGGGCCTGCTGCTGATGCGTAGCCACAGCCACCACCCCGAGCTGCGCCGGCTGCTCTTTGCTCTGCGATGTTAGTGTCTCACCAGCGCATGAAGTTTGGTCCAAGTCCACGCACAGCTGCCTATTTTATTAAATTTGCTTTAAGACTCTGTCTTCCCTGTTTTGCACCACTTTTTATAGCAGATTAATTTCCCAAAGGTTAATCACATGGCACTTACTTTAATTACACCTTTCTCGTCAGGACAACTGGCAGCAGCTGATTTCCGCTCACCTTCCTGTGCGTGCTGTGACCAATGAGATTATTAGCAAATGTGCTTTCCTTACGTGGGCTCGCTGGAGGGGCCTGCGAGTGCGTGGGCCTGGCGTATTCCAGCCTGCGCGCAGAGGCAGCAGGCCTTGCAGATTTGCTGACGTGCTCAATCCGGTCAGCGCCCTGCACCCTTGCTGCTGGGAGTCTGTCAAGCACAGTGGTGCTCCCCAGACCCAGCTGCACTCAGCCGAGAGATTAGCTCTTCGTCCCAAGTAGCAGAGAGCCGGAGTGGGGACAGAGAGCCCCTCCCGGAAGCTGCTGGCCAGTGAGCTGCCAGCTCCAGCAGATGCGGTCTCCAGAGTGGCATCGGGTTACGGTACCCGAGCCTTTGGGGCCACCATTTCTATGTCAGGGTGAGCAGCCGGGCTGTCTGGCTCCCCGTGTGGCAACAGGTTGACTTCTCTCTACAACAGTGCCGGGAGGGGCGCAAGCAGAGGCAGAACATTTAAAGTAAATATGGAATCAGCATCTGGAATCTTTGGCCGTATCCCTGCGTCACTAAACGCTGGCTATCACCGCTATTTAAAATGCCATGTTCAGGGCCAGCAAGATAGCTCAGCAGACCACACACCTGTGTGGGCAAGCGCAGGGAGGGGGCTTGATTCCCAGTATCGGTACCGCGTGGTGTGATGGCCCCACCGCTGGAGCATGCTGAGACAGCCACCAGGTCTGGGCGTGGTGGCGCACGCCTGTAGTCCCAGAGCCAGGGAGGCTGAAAACAGGAAGAGCACTATGAGTCCAAGCTGTGTAGTGAGACTCTGTACCAATACATTAAATAAATGAACAAATAAATAAAGTTCCATGTTCTTTTCAATAATAATAGTGGCTCATGATCTAGAGCAGGCGCAGGGTCTGGCAGCCCTGCCGTTGCTTGTTCTGTATGAATCAAGCCAGTGTTCAAGACAAGCTGTGGGCAGAGTGGCTCCCACCCTGCGCCGCTCCGAGCAAGATCCAGAGGATGTCTCTGTCGGTCCCCAACTTTTGTCTCTTCTTATGTCTGACTCTTGAGTTATATTAACATTTTAGCTACGCATATTCTATGGTGCGCTGAGGGTAAATGAGTACTCATTTGAAAGTGGAGTTTGCTTAGGCATGAAGTCCACGTCAGGCCGCCATGAAGGCATCACTTGAAAGGGCGGAAAGTTTCTCGCATGGAGAAAGAGGGCGAAGCAGGCTGCTCCTGGGACACAGCGTGGCGAGACAAAGATGCGCAAGATAAAATGCCCAGCTCAGAAATACATGACGAGTGGAAAGTGCATCATTCTTTCATTTAGGATGAAAAGTGATTCAGAAAATATCATCTAATACACACTGAAGTAAAAATCTCCTGTTTAGATTAAACTTATCTCACCATAGCTCTTAGCAAGCCGAGCACACTGGCCCACCTGAAGAGAACTCCAAGGGGCTCCTGAATAGACATGGACAGGGCTGTGGAGATAGCTCAGTGGTCTAAGCACCTGCCTGGCAAGCACAAGGATCTCAGCTCAATCCCTGGTACCACAAGCCATGCCAGCTGTCCCGGGTGCACTGAGCGGAGCCGGCCACCAAGACTGGGCGTGGTGGTGCACACCCGAAACCCCAGCACTGGGGAGGCTGAGACAGGAGGATCACCACGAGTCCACGCTGCATCGTGAGACCCTATACCAAATACATAATTTTCTAAAAAAATAGACATCAATCTGTGTACTCTAACTACTGCCCATCTAAAAATCAGTGTTCTTTTTTAAAATTTGTTTTACAAGTATTCTCTGCAAGCTATGAAAACCTAAGGAGTTTTAATGGAGGAGGTCAGTAAATCTTTTTTCTTTGTTTTTCTAATGTATATTGGTATAGGATCTACAGGGTCTCACTACACAGATCGGACTTGTAGCGATCCTCCTGTTTTCAGCCTCCCAAGCACTGGGATTACAGGTGTGCACCACCACGGCCAGTCTCAATCGCTGTCTCAGTGTGCCCTGGAGGTGGGGCTGGCACAGCATGGGGAATGAACCCCAGGCCCTGTGCTCTGCCTAAGCAGGCACTTCAGTCGGCAGCTATCTGGCTGGCCCAGTAAACCTTTTTTAAAAGGTGATATTTCATACCCATACATCAGTTATCATAGTCCTTTATGTTGTAACAGAGGGCAAAGACAAGAGCAGCTTCTACATGGACAAAGGGCATGTGTACACACACACGCAGGAACACGCTCACACCTGTGCACACGTACACTTTGTACCACTGGTAGAGCTCACAGAGGCAGTGCTTGCTGCAGGCGCTTTGCACAGATGCGCTCCTAACGCGCCTTCTCAGGAGCTCAGCTGGCGTCTGCAGGGAGTCAGGGCAGTGGCCAGGCACTGGGCAGGGCAAGCAAAGAGGCACTGCCAGGAGACCTGCTGCCCTCGAGCTCTTGGATCTGGGGTGCTTTGTGGAGCAGGCAGCACCAGCCCGCCAGCAGGTGTCCTGGGGGCCCTTTCTGGCTGAACTTTCCCTCTCGGAACAATAAGGGGCTTTTATGGAGGAAGCCCAGCCTTCTTGGAGGGGGCTTCTATTGGCAACCTCAGAAGTCTCCCTTTCATCTTTGCGTGTTGAGTGCATCCCAGGAGGAGGGAAAGCAGCTCCTTGCCCAGGGGATGGGACATCCCATCTCTCCTGGGTGGACTGCAGCCTCCCCGCTGCTGCCACTCTGGCGACCCACAGGTCAGCCACCTGGGCAGGGAGGATGGTGGCTCTGGTCGGTCCGCAAGTGCATTGCCCGGGTCTGTGGTGAGGAAGCAGGCGTAGTGCCGGGCCGGAAGGGCTGCAGGGCTTCACTGCTGGGGTCAGGACCCACCTTGTTTTCAATCTAAAGATTAAAGAGGTTTTTGAAAACCTCCTCTCCCAAATAACTAATAAAAATTTAAGACATGAATACGTGGCCTGAAATCATTTAAAAAAATGCTGAACAAGAATGTCTTCTCTTTTGGTACCAGAAATTGAACTCAAGTCCTTGTGCTTACTGAGTAGGCTCTTATGCTGCTGAGCTGTCTCCCCAGACCCAGAATTTCACTGGCCCCACACGGGATGGTGCAGGGAAGGGACAGGTGCATCCCTGGTTCCAGGTTCAGTCGTCTAACTCAGCCTGGGAACTCAGGGACCAAGGGACCTCTACCAGGTCCCACAGCAGTCTGGAGAGTGCAGAACCTTCGGGCTGGGCCCACCGAGGACACAGTCAAGCTTTGGGGCTCGTGTTTGTGATATCAAGCACACCCACCACTGACCTTAGTCAGAAATCAGACTGCAGAGGGCCCTGGCTTGCACCGCACCTACTCCCGTGGTCCAGGCACAGACTGCCTCCAGGACGAGCCACAGTGCAGATCTGACCTTTGGGCTTTGCTCTGGCTCGCTGCTCATGTGCGGCAAGCTCCTTGCTGGCGCTGTGGGAGGATGAGCCGAGCCGCGGTGCCCAACCGCCCTGGCACTGCGAGGGGAGTGGTCCCGAGGGTGTGGGTGGGTGCCCTCCGGTGCTGCGGTTGGTGGGTGGGCGGCATGAAGTGCACTCTGGCTGAGGGGTCTGCATTTTGACCCATCCGAAGTGAGACTCTGTCCTGGCCCACAGCACAGGGCATCATCTAAGTCACCATGTGAGTAAGATCGGGGCTCCCACTGAGGAGACAGTGACATGCCTCTCACAGAGGTTACACAGAGCCTGATGGTGAAAATGACATGGTCACTGTGGGCCCAACGTGGCATCCTCAGGCCACCTAATCCGGGAGCCTCAAAGAGGCGAGAAACCAGAATCCTGGTACAATCCTGACCCAGTCGTGGTCTGCAGGAAGCGGGGAGCCAGGCCCTGTGTCTGGTATTCTAACCACTCTGGAGTGACCCTGACACACATTAAGGTTCAAGAACTCCTGGCCTTCAAACCAGTGCACATGGTGGCTTTAACTGAACCACTGGGTGCACCCCGCCCACCCCACGAGCCAGGCAGGCTTCCCATTTGTAGCATTCACATCTTAATCTTCACTTTGTCTCTGTCATCTCACCGTTCTCCTAACCGTCACAGTGATGCCGTAGCACAGTGGTGTCCAATGAGTGTCCTAAAATTTTTTCTATTACATTTTTCTGAGATTTTTTTAAGCTTCAGAATAATCGAAGACCTAGCTTGACAGGCGTTACCTCGGAAGACTGGGGTTTTCCAAAGTTTCTGCACACCTTTCCTTAGGAAGTGGCAGGTTTCCTTTTTCAATTTTCTTTCTAGCTTGAGAGGAGAAACAATCATCAGTGGCTGCAAATTATGAGAGAAGAGTCTGGTACAAAAGCTGAGTGAAACGCAGTGAAGCGGCTGTGAAGGCGACAGGAATTCGAGTTCTTCTGCTCTGGGCTGGGAGATGATAACAGGTATTCTCATGCTAAGAGCGTCAGACTGACATGCGACAAAGATATTTGAAAGTGGATGAATGGCAACGCCTGGAGGACACACATAGCTCAAAACTGCACCTTAGGAAAGGAGAGTGGTAGCATCTGTGGTGGCTGGACGGGGAAGTGGGAGTGTGGAGCGTAGCATGTGGCCAGGGCAGGGAGGCCTGTTTGGAGGGAAGCATTGTATGGGCAAGAGGAAGGTGCTAGTTAAAACTAAGCCCAGGAGAAGATGAGGATTCTGCAAGCATCTTTCCTTTCTACCAGGCAGGGAAGGCGGGTGTTTATACAGATTTGTGGGGGTTCCAGGAAATAGCTGCTAGGGCCAGTGGTATGGCTGGTATCTAGCTGTCCCCCCAGGAACTCATATGGCCATGGGTGGGGAGTTGCAAAGTTAGCTGGATTAGGGTATGTAATTCTGGGATTAAAGATGTGATGCTGGGATTAAGGGTGCCCTGCCCAGGGTATGGGTTACACTACCCAAAAGGTGAGTAGACTGGATGGAATACTAGGGGCAGAAAGAAGCTGCTTGGCCACTTGACTACATTTCTGCCATTTGTCATGAACTGC
>NW_004524681.1:2000917-2045379 GCF_000260255.1 Octodon degus
CCTGGGATCCAGCTGACCCTCAGTTGAAACCTGTGAACAAAAAAACCCTTTTGTCCTTTAACTGTGTGTGTTTGGTATTTTGTATTATCAATGAGAGAAAAAAAAATGACTAGAACAGATTTTGATACCAGAAGTGGGGTTGTTGCTGTAATGTTATACGACCATGTGGTTTGAAAGCTTTTGGAACTAGTTTGTGGAAAGAATTTGGAAAGCTGAGGAGATACGGACTGCAGAAGCAGCCCTAGAATGCTTCCAGCTGTCCTCAGTGGGAGATTATGGTCAGAACTCAGAGGACCGGAATGCTGATAGAAATGTAAACAGTAGGTCCAGGCTCAAGAGGTTTCAGTTAGGACAAGGACTGTTTTGTCTATAGGACTCCAAATCGTATGTGCTATGCTTTGCAAGAAAAGCTGTCCGCAATTCACACTCGTCCAGAGACTTTGCCTGAGACTGACATTAAGTATGACATACTATTAATCTAGTGAAAGAAATTTCCAGGCAGCCTAATGGTGAGGTGGCGCTATGGCTATTGTTAGGGGCTATGTTGAAAACCAAAAGCAAAGAGTACAGTAGAATGATTTAAACACTTTGAGTTTGACTAGAAAGGAAGCTCCAGTAAAGATGTGGATTGTAAAGATGGAGCAAAGAGGAACCGGGTTTCTGAGCAGTAAGAGGACATGGACAGGATGGCCTG
This sequence comes from Octodon degus, assembly GCF_000260255.1. Taxonomy (NCBI): domain Eukaryota; kingdom Metazoa; phylum Chordata; class Mammalia; order Rodentia; family Octodontidae; genus Octodon; species Octodon degus. The sequence goes on from NW_004524681.1 coordinate 2,001,612, forward strand.
AGGACATCACAAGAGCAGAAGAATGCCAGCCGTTGCAGCCTCAAACTTGCAAGGGTGAAAGACTTCACTTTGGGAAGAGAACTCAAGCACCATATTCCAGAATGGCAGCACCCTACAGAACTTGCTCTTTGGGATCCGGTTCAGAGTGCTCAGTGACCCAGGCACTCAGCCCTACAGCCAAGACAGGGGGAGGCCCAGACACTGCGCCAGCTGGTGTCAGCCACTTGGTGCAAGCTTTAGATGCATCCAGAATGCAAGGGTTGTGGGTTCAGGAAGGCGTCCACACAAATTTCAGAAGTAGTCCTGGGAGGCCAGCAGTGTGCCCCCACACGGGCAGTGTGAAGCTGATGGTTCAATGGAGACCCCAGAAGATCGGAGAAGCCAGGAACATGGATCACCTGAGGAAACTGTAAGGAGGGAGTAGAGCAGGCCCAAGAGAGAAGCAACGGGAGCTACAACCATCAACAGGGCCACAGAACTGGAGCCACCCAAACTCCTTGGAGTTCCCATGATGCCACAGACTGCCGTGGATGCTGGGCATGGAACTGTAGACTTGGTGTTTCCTCTGCTGGACTTTGGACTTGCTTTGTTCCCATTTCTGTCCCCTACTTGGAATGGGAATGTTCATCTTTCCATTGCAGGAGGGCTCACAGTGAAGCACTTGCTTACATCTCAGAAGAGACTTGAACTTTTCAGCGATGCTGACACTGATAGGGCCTCGGTAGCGCCTGGAGAAGGACTAAATGCCTTTTCACATGGGGATGCATATGCCCTTCTGGGAGCATAGGCAGGATGTTGTGGCACACACCTAGATGCCCCCCAGGCTCAGGTGGCCATAGGTGGGGAGTTTTTAAGGCCTGAATTGGGGAGTGTGAGCTGGGAGTTAGGTTGCCCCACGCAGGTTGTGAGTAGCATCACCCAAGCACAGGTAACCTGGATGGAGTACAAAGGCACCAAAGCAGCTGCAGCCACTTCGCTGGGCTCTGTCTTGCCATCTTCTGTCTTCCCTACTTTCCCCTGAGCGCTCTCCTGTCCAGTTCCCCTGTGCCCTGCTGCCCTGTCTTGGAGCCCGCTGACTGTAGGCTGAAAAGTGCGAGCCAGAAGCAAGCTTTCCTCCTCTGACTCCAGGTGTTGGGTGCTTTGTCTCAGCAATGAGAAGAGTGACTAAGAAAACCAGAGTCCTGAAGGAGGACGGGGTCATGAGCAGGAGAGACAGAGTCGAAGAGGCCACAGATGAGTGGAGAGCAGTTTAAGTTAACCCTTGAAATAGTAGAGCTGCTGGTCTCATACAGCAGAAGGCAAAAGGCATGGCGTCACTTTGGAGCCTGAAGGTGAACTCCCTGCCTCATTTACAAGTTAACCCCAAGAGTCCAAGCCCAGTCTCCGACTCAGAAGCTCCTCCGGCTTGGGAAAAGTGACCTGCACAGCTGGGCTCCACTGGGCCCGCCAAGAGCAAACCCACAAAATGGAAGCGTGGCTTGGGGTGAATGCAGCTGCTCTGCAGGGATTTTGCTGAAATGATGAGACTCGTTCTGCTTAGGCTTGTGATGGCAATAATGACATTAGAGCTGTCACCCATAAAGTAGATATCGTTGTCTGACTCATTTTTGACATACGCTTATGTTCTGTAGGGATTTGAAAATGCAGCAGTGAAGTTAATGCCTCATTAAGTAGAACTCTAAGGTTAGATCCCCCAACCTTAATCAAATTACAAAAGTACATTTACAGGTAATTTACATATTAGAACAACTATCAATCATCATTTGAGCACTTAGAAATTTGCATATACATACTGCCTACTGTTCCAATTGTTTCCCTCTCAGACATCCAAGTCTCTCAATCCCATCTTCTAGCAGAGCTAAAGAAGAGAAAATACTGCTGGGCCTGGCGGGGTGGAGGGACACCCGAGCTAGGCTAAAGATGCTGCCACACTGCCACATGAAGGCCAGAAAAAAGTGGTGCCTCGCAGACTTTGTCTTAGCTACTTTTCTCTCCTTACTGAGATAAAATACAGAACACTTAAGATTAAAGTGGGAAAGGTTTATGTCAGCTTACAGTTCATAGAGTTTTCGGTCCATAACTCCTGGCTGCAAAGCCAGGCAGCACAGGAGAGGAGAAACTGTCCATGGCAGGGCAGGCAGGAGGCGATGAGCAAGCAGCGGCAGCAGCAGCAGCAGCACAGCAGCCTTCCCGCTGTCCCTTTGTACTCCATCATGGCTACCAGCCCTTTGGGTTGGGCCACCTTCACCCAGGTGGGGTCACCTTACTCCCAGCACTACACCCTAGATCCAGGTAGCTCTGGAAAGCTCTACCCATGAGTGCATGGAGCTTTGGGGTCATCTAGGCATAAGACATACCATCCCAAATGGAGCATCTGCTGATGGCTTTGGAGTACATGCCGCTTCATCACCATGGTGTGTGCAGGCATGCGGGCTGCGCTGGAGAGGACCTGGTCCCTGACATGGCTGCACAGAGGCCTCTGGGTCCCACAGCCAGGAAGCCTGTGCCTGCCTGCAGAAATCCACCCTGTATCTTATTCAGTGCTTGACCAAACACAAAAGCAGTGCCTGAGGATGAAGAGCTAAGGTGTGGCACACACCTAGATGCCCCCAGCCTCAGGCATATAGAGCTGGCAGGAGAAACTATTTACAGTTTTACTACAGGGAAGACTCAGGGCTCACATGCGACTCCACATAAGCCTTCCATCGTCAGGAGGAAAGCACAGAGGTGCCCACTTCAGCAAAGAGGGAGGTGTGTGCGTGGGGTGAGACTGATGTGAGGTGCAGCAGTGGCCTCAGCTTGGAGACACGGCAGGACGGGTGCTTGGAGAGCCCACCCTGTGAGCCAGACGCAGCACGGAGCCCTGGGCGGCTTGGGTTCCGCGGAGTGAAGGAGCCCAGCAGGGACTCCGAGCCCACGTTGAGGAGGGACAGCCATGGGCTTGCCCGGCAGGGACATGCTTAACAGAACCACAGCTCTAAGGAGGGCGGAGCTTGGGCTGCGAGTTCTTCCAAGGCTGCACCTTCCAGGGGACCCAGGTAAAATTCTGTTTAAGCCAACAGGAGATTTGTCTCCAGAACTTCAGGAGACTTCAAAGAAAAATCTTCAAAGGAAACAAGGGAATAAAATAAGTAGCTCTACATTAGTAAGTTCACACATGCAAAGTTCTAGGAATACATACGTATTCAAATGTGCTCATGAAGAAAATACACATAGAAAATATTCCAGTTAAGAAAACTCCAAGGTAGTGTCACAAATGAACCTGAAAAAGCTTGAAGATGCTTTTTAGTCATATAAAAAATTCCAGAAATTCAAAGGCAGAGTGACTATTCCCATCTTATCTTATAAAAATGATAATGTTTTGATAACAAAAATTGACACGGAGAGAATATGTACACACTAACTTCATTTATAAACACAGATGCAAAAATAAGCAAGAGATGGGTCAGTGTTCAGTAATATATAAGGCAATCATTGTAAATTGAACTTCTTTAAAAATTTTATTTATTTGTGTGTGTGTGTGTGTGTGTGTGGCCAGCTCACCCACCAGGGGGCGGGGCTGGCTGGCATGTGGCGCTGGGGGATTGAACCGCGGTCCCTGTGCTTTGCTAAGCTTGTTCTAAGTAGGTGCTTTAGACCACTGAGCCATCTCACCAGCCCCTGAACTTATTCTAGTAAGTCAAGATTGACTGAACTTTACAAAAACTCTGTCAATAGAACTCTCTCTTACCAGCTAAATAAGAATAAAGAAAATGACTTTTGAGGATGCACACTTATCAAATACAAGATAAGAGCATTTTCAGTAAATTAGAAATAGAGGGGTATTCTCTTTAATCTGTTTCTTGATTAACAAAAATCTGCATAAGGATTCCTTTAAATATCAGAAATAAGACCAGACGCCTAGAGACCCTGCACCTTCTCAAGTTTATAGCAAGCAAAACAATCAAGGATCTTAGGAAGCGTAATAAAAGAACCAAATAGGAAAAAAGAGGAAAGAAGAAAAAAACACGATTAATATAATTGTCAAGTGGAAACATCAAAAACCCAATTTATGAAAAAACTATTCTTAGTAAGATTATTTAATTGTGTAGATGTGATTTCACATATAAGAAAGACTAGATGTTTATATGCTAGCATTAATGTGATACCAGGAATACCTTCAAAATGTCATTCCAAATGACAATGACAATGTTCCCAGAGATAAACTGATAATAGTCAAGTCCTTTCTTAGGGTGAATAATAATAATATTGTATCCAAATTTGTTGACATCTTAGTAATGTTTTAACCTGTTCTCAGTGGTTACGATGGAGAACATTACATGCACTATCAATAAAAATATTATTACTGAACAGGTTAAAGCCTTCAAAAGAGTGATTTCCTATAAAATGTGTTTTATAATCATGTAAACTATTTACGGGATTCCCAAGTCAAGTCCCCATGGCCAGGTATATTCAGAAGTCCATCCTTGATTTGGTTTTCTGCACCTCATTGTGCCCTTTCTTGGCTTGTCCTTCCCTTGATTACAGCTTGAACATGGGAAACGTGCACTTTCATCGGCTCCTGCTTCTTAGGTGTTAGCACCTTAGATGTGCATTTCCCGTCTTATTTGACCACCAACATACCCTAAAGCATGTTCCGTGGTGGTCCAGTGCAGAATGAGAAAGTCCACCTTCATTCTACAACAGCGTATTTCTGCTTTGTTAATTTTCTCAGTTGTTTGCCTCTTCTAATTCATTCGTTCATTAAACATTATTGAAAGTTATTTTACTATACATTATTTATTTTATTTCCTTTTACCACGGCTTACTTTGCTGTTCTTCTCACTTACATCCTGACGGTGTCTCTCTGGCCACTCCTGGGTTTGGCACACAGTCCTTGGGGGTTGAGACGCCAGAGCAGAGTGGCTGAGGGAGCAGTGGGAACGGCGCACGTCCCTAGCCAATCACCAGAGACTACGTGAGCTTGGCTGCTGTACAGGGCCGCAGAGCTAACCAGCAAGCGGAGGTGGACAACAGATGCTAAGTCCCTAAACTGACACTGAGAGGCGGGCAACCACGGCCCTGAGGGTGCGGGCCGAGAAGTTAAGAAGATGTTTCATGGGCAGGCTCAGGGCCCCAGCACTTAGCACAGTCCGCGGCCCCCCGGGCACGCCCTGTGAGCTGGTGAACACACCCACACCTCAGGGCTTCAACTAAGAGGAGCAGACAGGGAGACACAGCTAGCGCTGTGCTCTAAGGCCACAGGGACAGTCATCTGGCCCCAACATTCCCCACCCCAAGGCTCCTGGCAAACACCCAGGGGGGTACCCCAAAGCCTCACCACCCACCGAACCCCAGAAGGGAGAGCTTGACGATTGGATGGAGCTTTCTTCGGGGAGCAAAGCAAATGAGCCAGAAATCACAATCTCGGAGTGTCACACGTATTTCACTGTCACACAGCTGCTAAAATGTGCCAGGACAGGAAATGAGACTCTAACTCGGTGAAATATGGCCTGGGATGAAACCCGCCTCCTCCTCTTCGGAAACTGCAGGATTATCCTGCAGTAGCGCTACAGGAGCGGGAGGTCCAGCAAGGCGCTGCTCTGCATCATAAGACACTGTTTATAAGTATTTAACTTTGCTTCCCGTGTTATTCTCTGCAATAATTAGAGTTCTGGACCCTGGTCTTCCCAGGACAGTTACCCAAATTGAGCACCCAATACTTTGCAAGCAGTGCTGCGCCTGGGGAGATAAGCTAAACGATCACTCTGCCTCTCACTGGACCTTGCATGCACAGGCGGTTCATGGTTTTTTATGTAGAATAAGAAATCTGGGGATTTTTGCTGTAAGACTGATGAAAGTTCATTGTCGCTGACCTGTGTTCTTTGCAGCGAGGCCTATGACATGCCTGAATCAAATGTTCTAGACTTCCAGACTTCCCTCATCCTTTCCCAAGCAATGCAGCATACAACTATGTACACAGTATCAATGTAGGAAGGCTTTACATTAGATAATATTTGACACTGTAAATCACTTGAAGCCGACTTAAGGCGTGAGAGGGTATTACGGGTCACAGGGAAGTCAGACACCACTTCCCATAGGGGCCAGAGCGTCCTTGGCCCTGGGATGACCGGCCCGGTGGAGCCAGACCCTGGGGATACGGAGAGGTGATGGGAAGAGGTCGAGGGCTGCGCACTGCGTCCTGAGGCCAGCACCCTTGCTCTGTTCCACCACGGATGTGCTACCCCCAGTAAACAGAAAGAACCCAAGAGGGACACATGCTTGCAGAAACTAAGGCCTTGCCCAAGATCCTGGTATTGCCGACCTCGTGGAGGCCCAGGGTTCCATCGCTCAACACCACCCATCCCTAAGACAGCCACTGGGTGACTCTTGCTTTGTGGTACCTGGCTTCTAAACTGTGTGCTGGGTTAGGGTCGCTCGACTCTCTTTCCGGAGTCGGAGTCCAGGTTCTTCTCATCTGTAACAAAGAAATGAACGAGCAGAAAGGCAATGGCACAGTTTATCCAAAAATGAAAGTGAAGACTGGGAGAGAACAGGCTCTGCAGGGCGGGCTTGGGCTGAGCACGCAGAAAAAGAAGGACCGATGATGAAAGTGCACACTGCGACTGGGCAGCAGCGCGGGCTGTCGTGGGAGGCCACCACAGCACCGGATGCTGGCGGCTGTCTTCCTTTTATGCAGCCCAGAACTCGGGACACTCGGGAGAACTTCAACATGCAGGGCCTGAGAGGCGGCGCTGGGATCCCGGGGTCAGGGTGACATCAGGTCCAGGCCATCCTATTGAAAGCCTGCCCCAGGGGGCTTGCCAATTAGCTCAGCGCTTAAATGCCTGCCTGGGCAAAACCAGTCAGGCTTGGGGGATTGCGGTTCGATCCCCAGCTCCGCAGGCCACGCCACACCCACCCTGAAGGCAGCCTACGCCAGCCAAAAAAAAAAAAAAAAAAAAAAAAATCCGTCGTAAAGCCTGCCCCAGTTCTCGCCAAGTCCCATGGAAGGCTTTGAGACCCCTTCTGCATGCAGGTCTGGGATGGGGCCCGGTAATCAACACGCCAGCCTCCTCCCAGACCAGCCTTTGCTGCACCTTGATCTCGTATCTCACTGCTTTTCACCAAGTTTGTTTTGTCTTCCCTCAAAATCCACATAGTTGAGTTACCAGTGCGTGTCTTTTTATGCTTGATTTCTTTCATCCCAAGCCACGCTTCTCCTCCCCGGCCAGCCGCGCTCAAGGCTGCATTTCTGGGGAATGCGGTGGGGTGGAAACGCCTCTTCCGGCGCAGGCTGGGCGGTCCCTCGCAGTGTGGCGCGGGACGCAGCGCGTCGCTTGCTGCTGAAAAAGAAATCCCTTTAAAACTTTTGTGCCCTCGGCATAAAGCACAACGGGCGTTTTCTGAGCTCTTTTTTGAGTTTGCTTTGAGCTTCCAGAAATTCTAAGTTGGACAATTAATAAAAAACGGCAGCTCTGAAGGTAAAAAGCCTAAAACACACCAGAAATAACTGGCTTCCCCTGAGCCTAGGAATTGCCCAGATTCGCTTGCGCTGTTGGCAAATCCAGCCCTGCTCGGGGCGTTAAGGAGCCAGAACCACTCGGGAGGTGGACGCGGTGTCGAGCAGTCACCCTTCGCCCCCTGGCCCTGGGGTGGCTGCTGAGAAGGGACACAGCGCTCTGTAAATAGCGTCGCTTTCACGAGCGGTTCGCAAGTTCTGTGGCGCAAGAAGTGGCCAGGACAGACGGTGGCATGGAGGCCACGCCGCGGAGGCCGCTCGCCCCATGGTCAGCCTGCGGCTGCCGCGGGCCCGGAGGCCAGCCACAAACTCCCCCTCACGTCGTGCCTTCCCCGGGACGAGGCAGGACGGCAGCAGGGGACGCTCAGCCGGAAGGGCCTCGGGTCTGCGCGCAAGCCCCCGAGCCAGGATGGGACGGCGGATGGCGGGGTCCCCGGGCCCTGGGCTCACCCCTGGGGACTCCGGAGCCTCCCGTTGCGCAGGGGCTCTGCGGCTGGCTGCCCCTCGCTGCTGGGCAGCTGTGCGCAGCTGCGGCGTCGGGGCTGGGGGCAGCTATTTTTCGAAACCCTTTAAAAAGCTGTTCCTAGTGAACAGGGCAGATGTCACCTGGAACGGATCAGTCAATAGGTTGCCATTTCTTCTTCAATTAAGCGGAGACCGGCCCAGCCCGGCTTCCCAGTGCACCCTGGGTAGCGGGAGAGAGCCCAGGTCCCCCACGGAGAAGGACAAATAAATATCACTCCTTGCTCCCGAGCTTTTGCTGGATTTCTTTACCTCCATAAAAAATGCCAGCCGGTTACTAGCCTTGTTTCTATTTTCGCAGTTATTGATTGCAACTTTAAAAATAAAGCAACTTCTATCTCAAACAAATGGATAAATGAGATAAGCCAGTGGAGCATTTTTTTTCTTTAATAAAAAAAAATAGAAATATTGCTAGGAAGCAAAGATGGCTGCTTCTGGGTTTTCTAAGAATTGTCGCAATGGGCAGACCGATGTCCTCGCCTCCCGGGGTGAGACCCAGGGTTGGGGCCTCCGGCGCCCGCAGTGCCTGGACCCTCGCGGCCAGCAAGCGGAGACGGCGGTCGGTGGTCCCTCCCAGCCGGCGGAGCTCAGGCCTGCCCAGGACGGCCTCCGTGCTCCGCGTTCCGCCTTTCAGAATGGAGTCCTTGGCTTCTCACCGGAAAACGGTCTCTGTCCCAGAGCAAGTTGGAGCATCAGAGGGGCGCGGGGCTAGCCAGGCGAGGACAGCAGTCCCCAGTGGTGGCCTTGAGTTGGCCTGGAGGACGAGAACCTTGCGCTCCTCACTGTGAGCAGCGGGAAAGCACTTGGAATGACGTCTCACCGGCGGGCCGAGCACTGCGGAGAGATGATGGCTTCATTACGTCTGCCGACGATTTCGGGCGCAGTGGGTGCTCCTAAAGCTTACTGTGAGCGTAGAAGGGCGTTTCCAAACCCAGGGGCGTGTGGCGATGATAAACAGCTCAAGGATGGCTCCAACCCTGAGTGCTGGGATGGCCCCAGAGGAGGGTGAGGTCTAAGCCAGGAGGCCAGCGGTGGGAGGACGCCAGGTGCAAGAGGAGTGGGCAGAGCTAGAACCGGGAGTGGGAGGACGGCGTGGAGAGAGGAGGCAGAGGGCGCAGCGTGGCGCTGGGCCACAGAGAGACACCAGCCCTCTCCTGCGCCGAGCCTGACCCTGTGTGAGGCGCGAGCTGGCCTCTGGGAGGACATGAGGCGAAGACAGCAGGGCCGTCGGGACTGGGACCAGCACCCATCTCGGTTACTTTTCTCATTGGTGAGACAAAATACCAGATACCTAACGTTAAAGAAGGAAGGGTGACTGCCCCTTTCTTTCATCTTGTCCAGAGTGCTGGGATTAGGGGGTGCCAGTCCAGTCGGTGGGCTGACCCAGCAGTCACCCAGCCTCAGTCCCTGCACCCGCCATCCAGCATCGCACACTGTAGGTCCAGCCACCTAGAGAAAACCCTATGACTGCACAAGGTTTCGTGGACATCTAGACACAAACCATGCAATGCCTGTGTAAGCAGACCCAAGGGCTCAGCTACTCCTTCCGGCTGTCTGAGCACAGGAGTGAAGGTGCCTAGGGACCAGGAAAGGCCAGCGTGCAACACCAGACCCACCAGCGCCTTCCTGGCAGATTGAGCCTGCGGCGGTGGGAAGCACAGTGCCCTGGCTGCGAGCCCAGGCTTGTGGCATCCACCGGAGCAGTTCCCCAGCCTGCCACATTGGTGGAGAAGGGGTAAAGAGAGGCTACACTGGATGTCTTGGGCCTGTGAGAAGGTGTTTGTCCCCTGACTTGAGGATTTTCAATGGGACAAACTGCCTCTCTTGAGGGGCCCTGTGGGGCAGACAACCTTGGGAGGTTCAGGGTTTTCATGGAAAAGGAAGACAGAGAGACTTCATGCTGGTCAGAGAGCAGGCTCCTGAGGCCAGGCTGAGAAGAGGACAGGCTGGGTGCTGCACCATGGGGACCCACAGGAGAAGACATGGCTGTAGGCCCTGGGTGCAGTGGCAGCTGACAGCCAGGGACATGGAGCACGTGGGTGCAGCTCAGGGCCTGGAGCCCACAGGAAGGGGGTGCCTAGTCACCCCAGTGGTCACAGGGCCCTTCAGAAGTCACTGAGGACCTTCTTTCTGAGCTGATAGGTGGAGCAAGTACCAGAGGGAAGGCATCGACCTCATGCAGGAAGCTCATTGGGTGAGGTCTGGCCTGGGCCCACGCGAAGGGCGCAGCTCAGGCCAGAGCGGTGCCGGCCGGGCCAGGAGCAGGAGGGCATGTGGTCCGTGGAGCTGCCAGAACTGCTGAGAGGCTTCGTGCCACAGGGAGCAGGAGCCAAGAGGAAAGAGGACTGAGGAGAAACTACAGTTTCTGGCCCTAGGGCGAGGCAGGAAGGCTCCTGCGCATGTCCTGGAGCGACCTGCAGCGGGGTTCTCTCAGAGCCCTGCGGGGCAGGAGACGGCTTCTTCTCCGAGCGTGCTCGCTCAGCACCCTGGGACTCAGCTCAAGGCCACAGCCTGAGCAGGGCCTCGGACCGCCTGGGTGCACCTGCCGGAGCAGAGCCGCCCTCGCTGAAAACAAAGACAGGAAGACTTCGAGCTGCACCCACGGGGACCTCTCAGGGCCTCGGCAACAGCAGGGAATAGCCCGCGGGCGTGCGCACAGACCGAATATAACGCAACTGGCAGCCCGCTGGGAAGGAAACGACATCACTGCTCATGCGGGGTGCAGTGGGAGCACCACACCGCATCAGCTCCAACCTTGTGCTACGTCCAAATCTCAACTTCGCTGTGACGAGACTCCTCTTAAAATCAACGAAGTCTCGCGATCGCGATCTTAGGGCAGGGGTCTTGTTGAGACTGTTTAGACCAATGGTTCCTAAACCCAGTTCCTCTGCTCCACCACAGCATCAGCCCCTCCTGGAAATCTTAAATAGGTAAATTCCTGGGTCCACCCCACACTTGCCAAAGCGGAAGCTTTCGTTCCACAAGTCTGTAAAATAGTTGTGAAGTTCACTCAGTGTCAGAGCTACCAGCCTGCATGCTTGAAAGAGCAAAGAAACAAGAAACGTAAACAAATATATATAAAACCTAAGACACACCAGAGCATAAAAGCACACCTAAAAAGCAAAACCTGCATAATGAGCGAGTCAGCGTCTCCAGAGAAACACAGCCAACAGCAGACACACACACACACACACACACACACACACACACACAGATACACACACGTGCACGCACACGTACACACTCACACCTTGGCGCCTGTGACCGTGGAGATGGAGCCAACCCATAACCTGCTGTCTGCTGCAGACAGGAAGCCAGAACACCAGGTAGGATGATGGCAAGGAGGTCAGGGACCACCATGCCACTGAGAATGTGAGTGACAGGACAGTGTCCTTCCCAGCATCGCCTCCCAGCAGTCGGAACAGAGAGCCCCACCTGCCTCCACCTCCATAGAAACTAGACAGTTTAACTCTGCCTGGACTTTGCATAAACGTTTACAGTGAGTTAAGAACTCTAAGAGGCACAAACGCAATTTTTGAGCTTGCTCAGCAGCCCACTCTCTTCCCCCGTGCATAGGTTCCTGGTGCAGCTCCAAGCCAGCTCACGTGCATGTGATGAACCGTGGGAACCAACAGGCCCTTGCCGGTCAGGTGCTGATTTGGCCAAAACGCATTCTCTTTTTAGGAAGGGTGCAAATCTTTAACTCTGATTCACTAGGGTCCTGGAAGAAAGTGGGTCAGACACTGAGAAATGAGAATTCTTGCAGAGCGAGCTCGTTTTCTAGGTCCCTAAGTGCTCCACACACCCTGGTCCAGCCGTTGGAGGGGAACACATGCCTGCCCTGGATTCTAACTAACTTCTGTTCACATCCTGGATTTCTCGTTAATCTGGACACACTGCTGACTCTTCGCGAGCCTTGATTTCCCCTCAGATGCAGCTTGTTCATGGAGTGAGTTCAAGGCATTCGCAGAAGTGCTCACAGCGCCCAGTCACAGCAGGCGGGCGGGTGGAGCTGACACTGGCAACCCCCAGTGCACAGCGTGGCCCTCCTTGCAGGCAGCGCTCACCGTGCTGGGCCAAGGGCTCTGCTGGGCTGAGCATTTGGCCCAGGTCAGCTGAGCGGTTGCTCTGCTAAACAGACTCTCCTGTGGGAAGAAACTCAGAGCCACCCTAAGCCTCCAGAAGTAAGTTAGTTAAAGAGTCTTTCTAGTCACAGGCTACATTATCAAAATGAAGATGCCTTCTCATGCAGACCACTGCGAAGCAGCCCTGAGCAGGACTTAAAGTGACCAGCTGGCCTCTGTGCCTACCCGTGAGTCTGCCCAACGCCTAGGCCCTTGGCTGGCTGGAGAAGGGGCGGACCCACAGTCCTGGACCTCAGAGTCACTGACCCCTACTGAAGCCTGCAGTGGCAGTGAAGCTGGGACACCCCAAAAGACAAGGTCACAGCCAAGGACACCTGGCTCCAGCCCCAACTAGATGAAGACTGGCCTCAGGCACCTCATTCCTGCGTGCCTTAACTTAATGCCTTCCTTGGAGAAGTCCTGGAGTGTTCCCGCCCTTCTAGAGAGCTCCCCTCCCCTGTTCTGATCACGAAATTCGAGGCCACCCAGAGAGGGTCTAGGTCTTAGCCCTGAGATTCTTGAGCTCTGTGAGGTCCTCCTGAACCCTGAAATCTTTCCATTTGCCTCTTTTTAACCTTTGTCATACATGATCAGCCCATGGTAACTAAGGGATGCACAACAACCCTGTGCTGTCTCATTGGGAAAAGATTTTCAGAAGTTGTAATTCGTATTGATGGTGAGGGTCTTGGGAGAAAATGAGTTGGAGGAAATAAACATATGTCAGGGAACATGTTTACTCAACCAAGCAACTAGGAAATTTTTCTTTCCTGAACCGCTGTCCAGGCCACCACACAAGAACCCCTCTCGGGCATACCTCCAAGGGCTCCATCCTGGTAAACAGCGCAGGTGCAGAGATGCCGAGAGGCAGACCACGGGTGTGGTGCTCCAGCGCAAGGGGCTTCCTCCTCCTTGGCACTGTCACAGGCTGCCAGGAGGCAAAAGCCCAGTCAGGGCTCAGCGCGGGGGACCCAAGCATGTACCCTTTCTCCAGACAGCGTCTGCCTGGAGTCTCCTGCCTTCCTTGCCGATCTAGCAGAACCTCTGAGTCATGATTTGAAGTCAATAAAGTCTAAAAGAGATATACACAAGCAAAATACAAATGCACACAAAGGACAGACACACAGGCGGGTAGACAGCACGCTGCCCGCGTGGTGGGCAATCTGGGCCGGGCTCTGACCTCAGACCAGGGCCCCGATCTCACCATTTCCAGCCTCATTTCCTCATCCGCCCTGACTGGCGATCAGTAACGGTCATTACGGACAAATAATTTCACTGTAAATGTAGACTGTGATGTGAGGCCAGCTCTCTAGAATGTTAGCATGCTCCCCAGTCAAGCGAAGGCACACTGGAGAGAGAACATTCGGGGCACTGTGACACCCGGGAGGGGCACTGATTCTGCTGTGGAACTCACTTGTGAGGCAAGGCTGCCACCCAGGCTGGGCTTCAGGTATCCGCAGGCCTCCCACAGGGGTCAACGTGGGTCAAAGTCTCACCTCAGCTTCTCAGGTTCAGAACATCCTCTGCCCCATGAGCAGTGCCGCAGCCCAGTGTCCTGCAGGTCTAATTCACAGTGGCTGACTCACACACCAAAGCGGCTGGGAGCGTGGACTGTCCGGGCAGGACTGCAGCAGCAGGCCAGCTCCCCACGGCCCCCCACTCTGTGTACTGCGCCGGGTGGCACACCAATAGAGCAAAGGATCAGTGTGGTATTCTGCGCCGTAGAACTGGAACAAAGATCGCTGGACAGCACTGAGGCTACAGGCCTGTCTGATGCTCGGAGGCCTACCAGATTGGAGAGGTGCCATTTGAATCCAGGTGGCGTCTGCCCAAGGACACGCGTTCTCATCCCCTGTGAGCAGTTCTTGTCGGAGTTTTGGGGCCGTAGAATAGGATTCCCATTGGTTTCGGGGCCCTTTGGTGCTTCTCTAGAAACTATCTTTCAGGGAATGTCACTGTTGCTGATGTCTTGGCATGCTGAAATATGTGCTAGATCTTCACTGCCCTCCCAACCCTGGACTGACGCCAGGGTTCCCACTGCCACTGCTCTGTCCCTCAGCCATGTTCTGGATTGCTGGACCTTCAGCGTCCATGACACAATTTCCATAGCTCACTCTATCTATCTATCTATCTATCTATCTATCTATCTATCTATCATCTATCTTCATCCATCCATCCACACATCCGTGTCTGTCTGTCTGCCATCGACTGTGTTCATCTGGAGAGCCATAGCTAATCCACGTATCACCTGATAGCCTTACTATGCCGTTTGGGCTCTTAGGATCAGGTCCTCTCTTGGTGGGAGAAACCACTTGTCAAGTTTAATGACTACTGGGTGCAGCATCCCCTGTGAGGCCAGGTCCTCTGTGTCCTGTCAGCCTCTGGAGTCCTTGGCAGGTTACTGACCACACATAGTTTCGGAACATCGTCATGACTTGGGATTTCTGCTCGGCACAAAACCTAACTTGCACCAACTATAACATGAGCTACTTAGTTTCCTCAAATGATGTCCTTGCCATGAGCTTCCCGTCTCTTCAGTGACAGGAGAGAGGGGTCCCACGGAGAGGGGCCCGATGGAGTGAGGTCCCACGGAGAGGGACCAATCTGATTTTGTGGGCTGTCTTCAATGAAACACATCCTGCTATCCATATTTTTTGTCCTGAAATTAAATGCTTTTGAATGAACGTCAGTGCCTGGCAGTCTGGTCAGTTCCAGAGGCCCAGGGAGAAGGTGGTGGAGGTGAACCACACAGGGGCCTGGGGGAATGACCCTGTGGGGGGAAGCCCACCAGACGCCCCAGAAATGGAGCACGCGCACTCAGGAAAGCAGTGATAGATATCGGGATATGGATTATACAGAGCTGCTTTGATTCCCTGGATGGACGCGCTGTGGGGGAAGACCAGTGGATGCAGATGAAAAGGCAGATGGAAGTGTCAGAGACTCAAAGCTGCTGCTCAGAGGAGGGGAGCACACACACATGGAGACACACACGAACGTACACACAGACACACAGACACACACAGGCTTAGGATGGAAGCCTACGGCTCACTCACTTGCTCTTTTTTCTCTCAGGTGCCAACTGAGGAGGACACTTTGAAGAGTCAAAGAAAGGGTGTACCACACACACACACACACACACACACACACACACACACACAGGTTCTGTGGCTATCTATCCATCTGTGATTGTCCTACAGGGACATCTGAGCTGCACCCCTGGACTTCATGGCCCAGGCAGGCGTTACCAGCACCGCGCCCCGAGACCTGGAGAAACAAGGGCAAGTAGAGCCCACTCCCCTGCCTTGAGGAGGTGAGGGCCTAACCCGGAAAGAAAAGAAGCTTGTGCTGGTGGAGTGTCACAAACAGGCCACCACAGGTGCGGCGCTCTGCGAACTGCGCACCACCGGGGTCTTCAGGGCAAGGGCCTTGTATTTCCTCCAGCTTCTCCTCCGAATAAACTTTGCTTTTCAGAGCAGTTTCGTGGGCATAGACAAAATGTGACGACTGCGTGGGCACTCCCGTGTCATCTGCACCCTGCTTCCCCATCAGCATCTTACACTGTGACACGCCTGCTCCAAGCGGTGTACTGAGTAGTGTGGTTATCGTGACCCAAAGCCCACGACTCTGCAGCTGGTCCTAGATTTCCCCCGATGCATTCTTTCTAGCCCAAGACCCTGTCAGGAGATGCAGGGTGGCTGACCGGCCTGTCTCCCCAGACACCCCTTGGATCCAACCGTTTCTAAGACAGGGCTTGCTTTTAAGGAGCTTGGCCTTTTCAGGTGTACCAGGGAAGGAGTTTCAGAATGTCCATAGGGATTTCCAGATGTTTCTTACAAGTAGACTGGGTCACAGGCTGTGGGAAAAGGACCCAGAACAAAGTGTGTAATACCAACACAGTCATGGATCCTGACCACTTGGCCACGTGGAGGTAGACACCTCATCCACATGAGATGGAGCTTGCATTCTTTGGTAAAAGAACTTTAAACAAGTTATGTCGTTTAAAAAGGTGAATTAAACACTTTTGTGCTACCTCTGGAACATGAAAAGATGTCATTAGCATGTGGCCATTGCTCAGCAGGCTTTACGCAGACTGGCTGCAGCACCACCAGGGACCCAAGCTGGGCGCTGGCCCTGTGGAGTCACTCTGCGGGGTGAGGCGAGCTCTGTGCCGTGGGCCCCAGGATGAGCAGATGACCCTCAGGGAGCCTAAAAATAGAGCCAGGCTTTGTGGAGTTGGAGGGCTCAGGCTGAGCTGGTGGTTCCGAGGCAGAAGCCACATGGCAGGAGCGCCTGGCAGAGGGAGCTGCCCACCCAAGGTGGCCAGGGAGGAGAGAGGGCAGTGAGGAGCTGCGGACGGGAATTCGCCCTTCCTGGTCACACCTCAGTGACCACCGCCACCTAGGCCCCCCTCCTACCTCACAGTCAGCTGGAGCTCAGTCATCCCTCCTTCCTCACAGTCAGCTATGGGGACGGCGCCCCCGCAGTCCAGCCCCCTTCCACACACACATCTTCTGGGGAACAATTACATCTGTGTGCAAGTGTGCCCACCACACCCCGTCCCTGAAAGAAGGTCCTCAGGCAGGGTCCTAACCATGCGGCTCGCTCTAAGGTGGCAAAAGTCCTGGAGCCACTTTAATCAAGAACACCACCTCAGCTGAGGAAGCACACTGCATGGGCTGTGCGCGACTGCAGCTTTAGCTTTAGCTCTAAATAGAGTGCAGGCTCTTCCTTCCCAGAGCCAGGCCGGCCAGCTCACTCCCTGCCCGTGGGCAAGAGGGGGACGGGAGAGGCACGTGTGGGAGTGTGTGGACACTGGATATGCACACCAGCTCCTCACCAACTGGGCCAGGGAGACACAAGCTGATTCATTCTGTGTCAGTCAGTCAGTTTGTCTGTCTGTCTGTCTCTCTTTCTCCCCCCTCTCCTGCCTGCTATGATGTGAGCCCCGCCCTCTGCCAGACCCGCTGTCTATGCCCTGTTTGCCTTTAGCCGGGGACTGTGGACTGAATCCTCAGAAGCCATGACCCAAAACTGACCTCTCCTCCTCAAAACTGTGGAAGCTGGGTGCTTTGTCCCAAGGAGTTATGCAGCCACATGGAATAAAGGGCAGGTAGGTCAGGAGCAAAGGGAGTTAGTGACATTCAGCTCTCATTCAGCAGCAGCTGCACTTGCTCGGCACAGTCATCGCACACATGAGGTGCCCAGACTGGCCTGTGGGCACGTGCTGGCCCAGCAGCACAGGAGCCCCTGTGAGCTCCGGCTTGGGCTCCGCCTGGGAAGCCGTGGTCTGGAGAGGGCCTTGCTGCCTGAGGCGTAGCTCCGTGCACGGATGGTCACTGAATTCATGGGACAGAATGTGCTCGCTTCCTGGGTGCACGGCCACCCCTCTGCGGGTCTTCCCTGAGCCTTCCCTGCCCACCCTCGCCCCAGGGCGGGTGCTGAGCACAGTCTCCTTTGAAGCCCAGTGCCCTGTGATTGCCCCTTTTCCTGTCTGTCTTTCCTCGCAGCCCAGGAGCTTCTCCAGGGCGAAGGCTGTATTTTGCTCAATGCTGTATCCAGCATGGTGCCTGACCTAGAGTAAGTACTTAATCAATAATTATTTAAATCAAATATTGTTAATTAACTCCTTCATGGTGAGTTGAGGTATAATGAGGGTAGATTCTGGCTTCCCCTCTGAAGCCCGGACTGACTGTAACAGCCCAACGAGAAGAAAGTGGGGTTCACAGTGGCGCTGCTCAAACCTCCTCCAAAAGCCAGACAGTGGCTGCTAAGAATCCTCCTCAGAGCTGGGTACCCCAAGGAGGGACCCGCGCTGTGCTCCACCGCAGTCTCACATGGCTGTCCCTGGCTGCTCCTGCACGTGTGTAGTGAAATTGGACGCAGAGCTGCTGCAATCAATGTGGACCAGGCTGATGGACTTGGCCACTGAAGTCCTGTTCGCCCCTGGCAATCTGGTTGGCTGGCCCACAGAGCTGCCACCAGCCCATTCATCCGCTCAGCCTTAAACGAGCAAACTGCAGCCTCCTCAGGCTGCGCACGGCTTCAAAGGCTCTGAGTACTGGCATCTGGCAAGGCTTACAGGAATAAGCAGCCTCACACTCAGACCTGCAGTAACTAGTAGAGTCGGGTGGGCTCCTGTGCCACAGAGGAAGCATGGCACATAGGATCCCTCAGCGACCTTCCTGCAGGGCACCAGGTGACACGAGCCTGGCCCAGGGGAAGCCGCCCTCAGCTGGAGGGGCTGAGACAGCTCACGCCTTTGGGGTGGCTTGTGTCACCTGGCACCCTGCAGGGCAGCAGGGACTCAGGGCGAGGCCTCTGCAGGGCTGAACCAGGAAGTGTCCCCCAGGTGCCACGTGGCTGTTGTCACGGAAACACCAAACCCAAGTCAGCCTCTGGCTCACGTGGGATGGGGCCTGTGTGGACCACAAGAGGACACAGCATGCAGCCCTGCGGGCCTCGCCTGTCCGCTGCGCCCTTGGCCTTGCCTGCGCCCTCGGCTCAGATGCACAGCCAGGCAGAACGAGTCACCCGTCCTGGGCCCTCAGCACGCGGCTCTCGGTTGTGCTTCCCGCCCTCGCTGTCCTGTCCTTCCACACAGCAGGGTCTTTATCAACTTCATAGTTTCAGCTCCTGCAGCAGAGAGCTGAAATATTAGTGGCAAATGCAGGGACGGCTGAAATGCCATGTTCCTTAACGACTAAAATCAATCTCTTCCACTCTTGTTTGTGACCAGGAGATGGTTATAGTTACCTTGTCTGTAAAGAAGCTCTGAAATTTGACTGAGTTTTGTTTCCTTTTTTCTAGAAAAATAAGATGACGTGGGGAGCAGGTACACAGTGGTGCTAGGCATCCGTGGCCTCCCGCACACTTAGTATGGTCTGTCTAACTTAAGTGAATCTACTTGTCCAGGCCAAGGGAGAGTTAGAGACCCGCAGCATGTGAGCCCACACCTGCACGGGGCACGCTTGTGCATCTGTGTCTGACCCTCAGCCTGGCAGGACCATGGACACCATGCCTGGCCACAGAGGGGTCCCCACTGGGTGGAGTCCCCCAATTTCCTTGGAGAGCTGAGTTCCATAAGAGCAACAAGTATTCCCTCAAAGGAGAAACATCCAAAAACTACATGGGTCTACCCTGCAAATGACTTTTGAAAAGGAGCCAAAAGACCTCACCACAGAGGATGGAGGACACATGGTGTCCCCCAGCCTTGCAGGGCCCTGTGCTGTCCCCACCTGGGGCTCTTTTATTGCTCTTGTCTACGAGGCAGCACCACCACCTGGGAGCCCGCAAGCTTGCCCTGCCCTCTGTCGCCCTGTGCTTGGTTCTTCATTGTGCACCGCAGAAGGGATGCTCTTGGGGACCCCAGTCCTCCGTGTCAGGAAGACTTGGTGTGTGTCACAGAGCGCAGACTCCACTGAGCTGGCCTCATGCAGTCTGAGTGTCCCTCAGTTCCCAAGGACAACCAGAGTTACGCACGGGCCCTACAAGTCGGCGCTTAGGGGGCTCCTCTAGCTCCCACTGCAGTCATCTCAAAGCGTGGCCTCCCCTCCTCCAGCTCCAAGGCCACACGAACAAGAAATCCTGCTGGCCAGGGTGGCCAAGGACCACAGCCCAGCTCTGGCTACAGCCAGGGCCACCCTGAAGTCAGAGGCTGCTTTTCCCACTGGCTCCGTAGAGTGGCTGCCTGTGGGGCACTGCAGGGGCTGGCGCCGAGGCGGGGAGGCCTGCTGCGAGTCTGGTTGTGCGGCTGCTGTGCAAGCCTGCTGTCCTCACAGCTGTCATCGTGGGGCTGGGATGACACACGGGGTTGTCCTCGTCTGGTTGTGGGGAGACACACGTTCGCTGATCTGGCATCATCCGTGAGGATCTGTCCTAAGGGAGGAGCTGTCCCGTGACCTGGAGGGCGTATGGGAGAAGACGCCGCCCCCACAGGGCCCAGAGCATAGGGGCAGGGTCTGGAGACAGACACCTGTGGGGGGTCCTGCCTGGAGTAAGCCCTGGAACCCGCAGGCACAGCGCCAGGGTCACAGCCAGAGGCTTGGAGTCTGCATCATGGACAAGGACTCTGTTGGTCAAGGGCACTGTGTCCTGTTGTTCCACCATAGCTGTGGGGCATGGGCTTGGCACGGCCTTGGCGTGGCCTGCATCCAAGCAGGCTCCTGGGCATACTAGTGTGGTGGGTCGAGTCTGTCCTGCAGCTCACAGTTGAGAGTGAACAGAGAGAACTGAGTGATCATGAAGGGGACCAGAGCAGGACGCCAGGTGGGAAGCACACTCCCCGCCGCAGGAAGGGAGAAGGCAGCTCAGGAGAGCTAGGGGGGACAGCCACCTGCTAAAGAGGTGCTGAGAGGCAGGCTGGCAGCGTGACCAGGCATGGGCCTGTGAGCGAGGCCCAGGCAGCACCACGAAGCCAGGCCGTGCGTGCCCTGCATTCTGTGCGAGGAGCGTGAGAGCCCAAGGTGGCCCAGCGGAAGTTCTCGGCGCGATTTCAAAGTCTGTCTCCTTGCGCAGTCGCCACCACACGCAGCATGCACGGAGCCAGGCAGGCCCAGGCTGGCCACCCCACCTTTTGTGGGCTCCCTTTCTTCTGCATTCCCCTTCCCATGCCCTCCATCTCCCTGCTCTGGCCTCTCTCTTCCTGGCCTCCTTGGTCGGCTAGAGTGGAAGCGCTCTGGTTAGGATGGAAGTTTTGTCTCTGCCCTGGCGTTACTAGATCTGGTCAGCATTGTCTGAGGGAGACACTTCACTGCTCGACACCCGGCTGCTCCACCTGCCGGGGGAGTGGGGACTGGTGAGTACCAAACCCGCTCCCTCCAGGGCTTGGCCAGCGCGTGCGCATCTGTCATCTGCGAAGCCGCGTGTATTTAATCCTTCCACTTGTTCCTCTACCCATTCACTGTTCCTTGTGCTTTGTATTTTTCAGCACTGCTCTCTGAGCTCTCTTCCCAGCGGCTTCCTGACTTCCCTGCCCGCACGGCCCTCCCATGGGGCGCCCACGACCAGCCAGGGCAGGCACACAGAAGTTGCTCCAGGAGCGCTGGTGCTGTCAAGCCCACACCTGGCCCCACCAGCCGTCCTCAGCACCAAGCAGCCAGTCACCCCCCAGGGACCATCGGGGAGCTTGCTGACTGACTGGATGCTGACGGGATTGTACCTCAGAAACATCCATTTATTTTGGGGAAAACTGTATATTCAAGAATTCTCTTCAGATGCTATATTTTTTATATTCATGGTTTAAGAAGATTCCTTGAAGTCAAATGAAGAGTTTCAAACCATTAAACAAAGTGACATTTTCCCCTAGAAATTGTGATTCTATTATTTATTATTACTGAAAACAGATACAAGGAATAAAAAGAATATGGCAGAATTATTGACCATTATAAGCAGAAAGACAAGCACCTTCCCCCTGGTCTAATTCCAGGCATTAGTCAGTTTTATTCTTTTTGAATTGAAATAGGATGCAGGCAAAATGATCTTACTGAAATCTGATTTCTTTCCTCTTTCAACACATTTAACATAATAATTAACTGCCCGTGTAGCTGGCAAATCTATCCTACCTGCACTAATCACGCACCAAGTTCCACTGCGGGCTGCACGGGGGTGAGGACCCCAGCAGGGCCAGGGTCGCAGCCCCCACAAGAGTCCCGTCGGCAGTTTTCTCTTGTGCCAAGTTTATTGCTGTCAAATTTAAAAATCGTAAGAAATAAGGAACTGGGTAGAGCAGCAATGCCCCATCAAGGGCAGCACAGCGAAGTCTGCTCCTGCCTGCGACACTGGTCTGTCTTCACACTTGCTTTGAGCAGACTGAGGAATCTCTGCTGTCAGTTGTATGTGTGTGCTTGTGTCTGTGCATGTGTGTATTGTGTGTTTGCATATATGTTTTATGTATGCATGTGTTTGTGTATGTGGGTGCATGTGTGTTTGAGTGTATGTATGTGTAAATGTGTATATGTGTGTATGGGTGCATGTGCATGTGTGCATGTGTGTCTATGTGTATGCATGTGTGTACACATGTATGTGCATATGTGTGTGCATGTATGTGTGTATATACATAAGCATGTATGTGTGTTTGAGTGTGTATGTGTCCTTGCACACATAAGCAAATAGACATATGGCTGTCTCAGGCCACCCCACATGCTTCCATGGTAAGTGTATGATAGAAAAATGCCAGAAACAGAAAAGCTTGGAAAACCAAAGTCTGGCTTCAGAAGGCTTAAGCTGAAGACCAAGAGGAAAGAGCAAGAAGCCAGGTCCTCAATCCCAGCGAGGAGCGAGGAGCCTCGTGACACCAGGAAAGCCCCAGAGTAGCCCCGCAGACCGCGAGCACTGGAGGCCAGTGTTTACATGCAGGTGACCGGCCACTGCCCAGAGGGCACGTGTTGCGTCTTGCCAGCCGGCTGACCACTCAGGGCATCCTTCCTTGCTGTTTCAGGGCAGAGGTGTGGCCCATCATCCAGAAGGAAGCAGCTGCCCATTCCCAGAAACTGGCTTGGACACAGCGACATGCCCCTCTTGGAGACGAGCACCTGCCTGCAGCCCAAAGCCCGCTCCCTAGTGCACAGCGCCGGCCCTGCCGTGAAACCTGAATGCCAAGGTTTTCATCTAGAAAAAACAATTCCTACATTAATATCTTTTGTCTGAAAAGAAAAAAAAGCAACACACATGCCACAGGCTCGCTGTCACTGCTTTGGAGATTCAGATGGGTTTACACTTGGCCACGTAGCTCCATGCGAAGCCACGGAGGCCAAGCTCTCGGGCCACAGTGCTGCCCGTGGCTGTGCGGTGTGAATGCCTTTCTCCAGTTAACCTTTGAGACTTACATTTAAAATAGAAAAAGAAAAATGAAGCGGAGGATATACGCTCCCTCCTTGAACACCTGTCATTGAAAACACCGTGGGATGATCCTGGGGTGCTTTAAAGAGACGCAGACGTTGGGCTGGAGCCCCAAGCACTGGCTGCCTTGGCCGTGTCCGTGGCGGTGGGATGATGTGTCTGACGAGATGCTGCTGCTGACTGTGCTGGGTTCTTTGTTCAAGCAAGGCGAGCAGTCACGGAGACTTCTCCAATCAGGTAAAATATATCCTATTTCCTCAGTTCAAAGACGTGTCTTGTCCTCAATTTTACATTTCAGGTAGAGAAATTAGCCTCTCGGTGACTAGCCGCTAATCACTGCCTCCTGTAATTTGGGGTTTTCCTCCAAATCCTGATCAAGCTGCTGGCCCAGTCTGAGCCCAAGACAGGCTGAGCCCCTTCTCTCAAAGCCCCTTTGGGCGAGGCAAACCCACAGGCCTGGAGCTGCATGGAATCGGGATGTGCAATCTGCAGGTCAGACCAGGAAAGAAGCGCCAGCCACCAACGTGACAGCGGGGGCGAACCGTCAAATAGCAGCAGAAATAAATACCTGTGCAGCTGTTCCAAGGCCAGCCCCCAAAGCTGCTGCAGCAAGGCCAGTGCCCGTGTGGCACACCCAAGAGCTGGCAACAAGCGGCCTCTTGCGGTGACCTCTGGGCGCCCAAGCTGTGTCCATAGAGCTATGTGTCAGGAAGACAGCAGATAAGATATGTGACGGGAGGTGTCTAGCTGTCCCCCCAAAGCCTCATGCAGTCATGGGGCAGGCTTCTAGAGTCTGTGATTAATTCATGACCCAACGCTGGGATTACAGATGTGAGTGCTGCTGGGATTATGGGTGTGAGCGCTACCCCCGCCCTGGGGCAGAGAGCCTGGCTACAGCAAAGGAAGGGAGAGAGGCTTGCTCTCTGCCTCTGCCGCTTCTGCTGCCACTGCGCCTCCCTTTCTGCTCTTGCTGTTTGCTGTCGCTGTGAACGGCTGCCCTCTGCCATGTGCCGCTCTGCCTTGGAGCCAGCTGAGTATGGACGGAACTCCACTAAGTGTGAGCTAGATACACCTTTCCTCCCTTATTTCTGGGCTTGGGCTTTTTGTCCCAGCAATGAGAGGAGCCTAACTGCAGCAAGACAGACCTGGAAATCAGCGCGCAGCGCAGCAACACGCCGAGGAGAGCCTCTGCCGGTCCTCGGACTCCAAAACCTTTGTTTCACCATTGCCTGTTTTGTCCAGCAAACCATTTCCTGCGTGATCGCAGGTACTGCCAAGCACAGGGGATTTAGGGCCAAAGTGGCTTGCGCGTTGCTAAATAATCCCCTAGGAAACAGTTCCGTCTACACCATTATCTTGATAGTTCATAATTAGGTTCAATAATAAAGCTTGTTTTGCCGACCGAGGTCAGATCGGCATGTCCACAGCAGCTAGGCGCAGTGACCTTGCTTTGAGAGGGTATTGTTAGAAAATCCATTATTATCGCCACACACACTTCAGAGAAGTGGCTGTTTTGTGAATTGATGGTGTGATGTTGCCACTTTAGATAAAAGAGTCCATGAATTATTGACTTAATGAGTTAATGTTGCCTGATTTCACAACAAAGTCTTTAGGTCTCTCTGCAATTTACTGAACACATAATCCTAGCACGTGGAGGAAGAGCAGGTAAGAGGCCCTGGTGCACACCGAGGCCACCAAATCGGGAAGAGGCTGGAGCTCACCAGGGCCCCCGCCTCTGAAGGCCACACTGTCAGGATGGCTGAGGCCAAGCTGTGCACAGCTCCCACGGCAGCTTTGTTTCTCTTCGTTTTTGCAAGAGTGTGGGGCAGCTGGTTACCTGGGGTGGGCAGGGGCTTGAGTGGGGTCCATGCAATTGTAGGCTGGGAGCCTGCTGCTGCAGGGCAGGCAAGCAGAGGACGCCCATGAGACAGCCACCAGGAGACACACCCACAGTGCCCGGAGAAGCGCACCGGCCGGGGGGCAGTGCTTTTCTTTAGGGCATGCCAGACCCAGGACAGACTATAGAAAACCTGGGCAGAGCAGTGACCAGCTCTTCCAGACAAGCAGCAGGCAGTGGAACTGGGTTCCGAGAGAGGGTTCTTCTTTTGGTTCTGTTGTTGCTCTCAGAGTGCTCACTCTCCCCAGGAGCTTTGAACGCAGCACTTAGTCAATCACTCCTGTCAGACTTGCAAGCAGATGTTGTTTCCCCATTTTATAGATAGAAGAGCCGAGGGCTGGGGAAAGGAAGTTGGTTGCTCCCAGCTGCAGAACTGCAGGCAGAGCAGGGGCTCCTCCAGCTGTGTGGTCATGGCTGCTTGCTGAGCTCGGGCAGCTCCCACCTGGACAGCTTCGGCTGTCGCAGCCTGTCCTTCCATGCCTCTATCACTGGGCATCCCGCACCTCTCTTGGCCTCTGGGGTTGGAGTCCTCCAGGCTGGCAGCAAGGACCACATCTTCCAGGTGGCTTCACAGCCCTCCACTGAGGGCAGTGACTCATTGTCTTGTCCAGCTTCCCCTGGAGCACAGGGCCCTAGAGGGCCTCTTCCTTGCTGCATCTCTGGGCTGAGCAGGATGCTGAGGAGAGGGAACAAGGCCCTGCGCAGTCTTGTTGCCCCAACACCACAGGTCTGTGAGCATTGTCCACAGCACGGCCCTGGAGAAGGGTCTGCAGCACAATGGGGAGAGCTGGCCCTTGCCTGTAGGTCCTGCGTCACCATCAAGTACCATGAGTGTTCGCTGGAACTCAGCATCGGATGAGAGCACAGACTGACACAGCATAGCATCTAGTCGTGCCAAGGGAGCTCCTGCCCACTTGGCTACAGTGCAGCCCATCTCCTTGCATCCACAGTGGGGTAACGTGGCACCCGCCAGGAGCCACTCACCCCTGGACGCCCCCCACTGCATGCCTGCAACCTCCTTTCATGCCTCCATTCACAGGGTGCTCTTCCAGAGAGCCCTCCTCCAGCTGTGCTAGAACCCACCCAGTGCGCATGGCTCTGTGGTGAGACACTCCCATGGAGGAGGCATGCTTACCTATCACAGCCAGCTCAGGAGCCACCTGAGACCTCAGGGGAGGAGAGCCCAACTCTCGGGCCAGCCCAGCCTTCTGTGTGGGAGGCAGTGTGGTGCACAGGAGAGCGGCACCCCGACAGCATCGGCTTCCTGCTCACATCCTGACCCCACAGCCACCACCCTGGGAGCCTGCACCGATTCACCTGCCATAGGAGGCTGCAGAGAGGGAGACTGAGTGGTACCAACAGAGTCAGGAGCCCAGCTCACAGCGCATGCTCTGACGCCATGTGCTCTTAGCTCCAAAGCTTCCTGTCCCCTCCCTCCCCTTTAGTAAGGTGACCAGGACTCTAGGAAAGGAAAGCAGCGACAGTCACTAGTTTGTCATTATTTCTATACTAAAATAGTTCTGTGAGGAGGATCAAACATATGAATAAAATCCTCCAATCAAAGAGCGCCAGAGTGTTCAGCCATCCCAGCCCATGGGTATTGCCCACCCATTAAAGTGAGCTACTTCACTTGTATTTTATGACTCAACTTTGCTTCCAGGTAACAGTGGTAGGTTAGGTCACAGCGTCTGGGAATTCTCTGGGGTCAGAAGAAGTCTACACCCTTGGCTTTGCTGAGTGGGAAATACCCCGGACGAGCAGGGTGAAGGTTACCTTATATCCACCCTCTGTCCCCCACACGGAGGTCTCCCTGGGCAGAGACGCCTGAGGCTGTGGGGTGTCTGTGCCCCTCAATGCACGTGGGAAACCCCAACATCGCTCTTCCACTGGTCCTGGCAGCCGCCTCACATCTTGCCTGTGAGGGCTACCTGCCCTGAGCTTCAGGACCCTGGACAGCGCCAGCCCCTGCGACTCACTGAGGAGTGCGGAGAGGAAGACCTTTGAGTGGCCTGGAGAGTCGGGCTCTGCTGCGCTGGAGGCGCGCCTGGGCCTTTCCAGTCAGGCTTTCCCGGCACCGGCTCTCCCGGCACGCCTCCTTCACAGGTGAGGGTGCACTCTCCACACCTTTGTCTAAATGAGGTTAGACATCTGTGCGCAGTTTCCCACTCTGGTCAATCTGGTTTTCTCTACCTCTCAGTGAGCGTTTTCTCCAAGAACACACAAGAGGAGAGGCTGCTTTCATCTGTCATGACTGTCTACATGGAGTACAGGAGGATCAAAATATGTGGTGAGTGCTTGCATTAAAATTCTCTTATGGGAAAGACACATCTTCGCGAATGCCCCTCAACATCCCCCTGCTGCTTGGAACACACCCATCCCACCATCCCTTTTCCCTCAGTGGCTGCTGCCAAGTGCTGTCCAGGGGAAAGGTGGCTGTAAATACACGACCCTGCATCCTCATCCACGTTATTCATTGCCTCCAGCATGGTGCAACTTCCGGCTCTTCACTAAGGTCAAAATGACCATGAAAGGAAAGCGTTTTCAGTCAATTCAGGAGGTCAAGGCAGCCACGCCACACAACTGGAGACACTCATGAAAGGATTTCCAGAGCTTCTCCAGAGAGCGTCAAGAATGCTGGGATCAAGGCACTCAGAGTGAGGGGGATGGTCTGGTGGGGGATGGGGAGGGTAATGTGTCTTTCAATGTAACAGTTTTTTTTTTTAATTAAACATTCACCAGGGCTGGAGAGATGGCTCAGTGGTCTAAAGCACCTACTTGAAACAAGCTTGGCAAAGCACAGGGACCGCGGTTCAATCCCCCAGCACCACATGCCAGCCAGCCCCGCCCCCTGGTGGGCTGAGCTGGCCACACACACACACAATAAATAAATGGAATAAATAAAAATAAATAAATAATTTTTAAAAATTCACCAGCTGCTTCTATCACAGCTCCTGTTTCTCCTCTGTTCTGCCTTTCTCACCACAGCCACATCCTGTCCTCCTGGCCAGTGTCAAGCCTTTCTTCTTCTCTGCCCACAAGGTCCTCCTGGAGCTGTATGAACTCGCTGTGCCCTTCCCTCTCTCAGCCCCAACCCACAGGCTTTTCCTCTCCTGGTATACACTGCTGACTGCTGAAGTCAGGTGGTCCCAGGAGATGCTGTCACTATGCAGCTCTGGGCAGAGCTGTGTCTCTCCTATAGCACCGGGCTCCTTTCCCACCAGGCAACCTGCCTGCCGGCTTTTCAGGTGCCTTTTTAGTGTGTGCATTTATGCCATGGTTATGTCTGAGCCTAGATGTCCCCCCAAAGGACATGCCATCGTGGGGCACAGGCTCTTCAGAGGCGGTTGAATCTAGAGTTGGACTGATTCCTGGTGCGATGCTGGATAAAGGTGCAGGCGTTAGGGGAGAGTGATTAGGAAACCTGCCGCTTATTGCTTTGGCACAGTCCTGGCTGAGATTACTGGTGAATGCTGCCCCTGCCCTAGGGCGGGTAAGCTGCGTACCATCTAAGGGACACGTCGTCTCATCTCCTCCACGTTGCTTTTGGCATCTTCCACCCCCAGGTGCCACCCTGCCTTGGTGTGAGCCGGCCAGGTATGGACTGAGACCTCCACCAGCTGGAGCTAAATAAACATTGCCCCCCTTAACTTTGAGTATCAGTTATTTTGCCTCAGCAATGAGAGAAAACTGACTGAGACAGCTGTGCACTGTGAAGCCTAAGTCTTCCTAACGCTCTGAGGAAGGAAGACTTCGCTGTCCTGTGTACTCTCCTGGCCTTGCCCTGGTCCCCTGCCCCCTCTCTGAATCTTCTGCTGCTCACCCACTCTCTGGGGTGCTTGGCCCCGTCACTGTGATGGCTTCCAGTGCAGTGTGGTGTCCATGGTCCTCAGCCCTGGGCACTGGGTCAGTCTTCAGCCACCAAAAGCCTGCATTTTCTGCAATGTTACAGGTCCTACACGTCCTTGAAACCCAAGGCCACCTCCTCTCTCGCCCCTTCTTGCTGTGCCCTTTGGTTTCATTCAAGGTCTCCATCAATCGCACTCAGAACTCCAGGGTTGCCTCTCTCTGCTTGCCAACTCCCGGTGTCACAGAGCTGGCACTGTCCACCCTGGCCTTCAGCAACTCCAGCTGCCAAGACACTGTAGTGGCTTGGACCTCAGCATCCCTGGCAGGCTCGCAAGCTCAGAGCTGGGTGCGTGGAGGGTGGCTGCAGCCTGGGGTGCTGCCTCTACCGGGGGCTCACCCAGGGATGAGCTCATACTGCCTGCACCATCGGAGGTACAGACTGGTTGCAGGGTGTGCCATGGGTGACCTGGAGGGTGTGGCTCCCAGCTCCTGGCTGCGCATGCTCCCTAGCTCATCCACCGTGAGTCTCTGCCTTGGAGCCAGCTGACCACGGCCTGAGGCTTGAGCCCAGCTAAACCGCTCCTCCCTGAGGTTGCAGGTGCTGGCTGTCTTGTCCCCATTGCAGGAGACTGAGCCACAAAACCATCCTGTGGTCCTGCAGCTCCTGGCTCCTGCACCTCCAAACATGCGGCTCCGTGCCCCGTGCCAGCCGGGATGCTCCATGACGTGGGCTGCATCCACCTTACACCCCATTTCCCCTGCCTTCTGGGCCCAGGTCAGAACCCCTAGTCCTTTCCCTCTGCCCTCCCTGACTCCTGTCCTCCCGCTTCTCCTTCAAAACCTCTCCAAGCTTCCAGAAGCTTCCCCTCTGAACCTCTCCCAGTCTCTCTGGGCCAAACCCACCTTCTTCCTTATACTCGTTTGGTACAGATCTTCAAGGGAACTGGCCTTTTAAAGACCCTGCAGTGAGGCACAGGCAGCCTACATGACTGTCCCTTTTCATTCTCACACTTCTATGAAATGGATTTCATTAAAACCACTTCACAGATGGAGAGGCTGAGGTTCATGGGGAATAAGTGACAGGGGCCTGTGAGGACTGGCTGCCCTCAGTCTGCGTCCCTGTGTCCTCTCACTGGCCTGGGGCTGCCCTGCTAGATGCCTGCACCATCTTCCTGGCAGGGCATGGTGGCACGGGGACCAGGGATGGGGCAGCTCTGATTTCAGACTGGCCTGGTCAGTTCTGTGTGCCCTGGGCTTCTCCTTCCGGCCCTCCTCTGGTATTTGGTTACGGTTGCCTTTCAAAATCTCATTACTATGCATAACGTATTCATGGAAGGGAGGCATTTCCTGTAGTTTATGTCACCCCCGTCTCCCTACTCAGCAGTTCCTCAGCCTTCATGCCCATGCATTTCCAGTTATTGTCCTATATTTACACATTGTCCTGCTGGAGCACTCAGAGCCATTTAATACTGGTGGAGTCAAAGGCTCAGAGAAGGGTGGGCACTGTGTCTCCCCCAAGCACAGGGCAGGCCAAAGCAAGCAGCAGGTGCCTGTGCAAGGTCCTGGGGCCACAGGAGGCCTGCCTGCCCTGTCCCAGCCCCTCCTCCTGGCCTGCTGCCTCCCGCTGTGGCCGGTGGGAGCCTCAGAGGCCTGCTGGCCTTGTCCTGCTCATACTGTCCTGCCGTTGCTCGAGGCCATGAGGGCTCCGGCAGTGGCCCTGTTGGGTGCTTGGCTCGGTTTCATTTATTGAGCACCGTGTGCGTGTGCAAAGCCACATGAGTAATAATAAAGCCATGGTCCCAGGCATTGTTCTTCACGGCCAGCTCCCAGTGGGAGCTGGAGGCCAGGCTGCAGGGCAAGGCAGAGCCTCCACATGGGGTCAGCACCCCTGCCAGACCTCTGCAGGCCCCTCCGATGGATCATACAAGTTTTCTGGACACCATCAGAGGGACGGGGGAGCTCGGCGCCATGCCACTTGCGATCTGTCAGCAGAAACTTGGCACCAGGTATGTAGGACGAAGCCCAGAGCTCCCAGCTGCCTCTGCCTGTTGTCACCTGCCCTGACCCCCTGGCCACTGTGGGCCTTGTGAGAGCCTGGGCCTGGGCCCATGTTGTCTTGGGTCCTGCCACAGCCTTCCTCATTTGGAGGGCTTAGAGGCCAGCACTGGTCTCTTTTTTTTTTGGTAGGATAGTTTGAATAATTAACACATTGCATACATTTTTCCTAGTGGTTAATTACCGTACAAGATGCAGACATGATATCTTATTTACAAACACCATTGGAACAAATCACTCTATTCATTAAGAAAATGTAACTATATATCTATCCTAACCACTTTAAATACACAGATACAAAATGGACATTCATCTGTATCCCCTTTTTTGTTTAGTTCCATCATTTGAATATTATAGGTGTGTTAACTCAGCAAAATATTCTAAAAGAGTCCAGTAGCCCATAATAGTATTAGGTCTTCCGCTTGACTGGCAGTGTCAGAAATTGTTGACCTGAGTCCCCTACAGCTCAACATAACAGCATGGCTTTACTTCTTATATTTTGTTTTTATACTTTTCTGCTGGATGGTTAAGACCAAGGTAAAGCAGGACCTGTGCAACAAGAGTTGTAGCTTTTGGGTCTGATAAGGTCAGTGAAATCCCCTCAGGATTTATCCTGAGATCCTGTACCTCAGGTTGTAGAACCTTTGTCAGTGTCACCCATGTGCATGAGTCACGGCCATTGCTTGGCCAATGTGCTCTCTGTGAAAGTCTGAGAGCATGTTTTCTCTCCACGTGACTCTCCTTAGGCACACTCTACATCATTGATCACTTTCCTCTTTTAATAGCCTAAGTTGTTTGATAACAACAATAAGCTTGTCTTCTGGATGGTCAACAACCTAAGTTTGCAGACCAAATTAGAGAAAAAGGAGGGCCACAAGGAAAGCCAACATTTTGGCCCTAGCCTTCCAAGGTCACTTAAGACTCAGGACATATGAGAACTTGTACTGTGACGTCATGTAACTCGGTAGTGTCCCAAATTTTCTGATCAAGGAGATTATGGGGCCGAAGAGGGAAGTGACCGGCACTTGTCTCTTGACAGCATTGTCAGAACCGCATGGTGAGGCCCGACTCTGAAGTCAGAGGGGCTGACTTGGCATTCCGGTCTGCCCCTTACTGGCTATGTGATGTTGGGTAAAGCCTCAGCCTCTGAGCCTCAGTTTCCTCTTCAGGGCAGAGGAAGGGCTGATTCTCCACCACACAGAGCTGTTAAAATTCCCTTGGCCCTTAGCATTCCAAGGCAAAGCAGCACAGGAGAGGCCTTTGTTCTTTCTGGCACCAGAGCCAAGCCTCACAAAGGACAGGTGATCAATCCCCGAAACCACAGAAAAAGGACAGGTGGGGGGGCCCCATCTCTTCTCTAAGGGTTGAGGCAGGATTCTCATGGGAGGGACGCGTGGGCCTCTGCACTGCGCACCAGGGGAGGGAACTCTTTCCACTCCAGCGATCACTGCCGCTGGCCCAGGCGCTTGGCTCGGCTCTGTGGAAGCACCACTCGGGGCAGCATTCACTGCAGACAGCACAGGGACCCCCTCCAAGCTTGAAATATAAATTGGATTTTGTGTTTATTCAGCTTGCAAACACTGGAAGGGGTCCTGCTGCAGGCACTGCGGATTAACAGCTGGGGATGCACAGGAGAGACAGATCCTGCCACCTGGCTGGCCAGGGCAGTGTGCATATGGTCCAGCCGAAGCTATCCTGGCACCCACTAGCCCGTGCTTGGGAGGGCAGGGCCAGGTGTGCCCGAGGAGAGCGGACAGGGAAGAGGCTGCTGGGAACGGAGGGCCTGGCTCAGCCAAGTGTGTGCATCAGGCAGGAGCTGTGTCCACCAGGGTCCCCACACCTGGCGAGATCTGCCTCTTTGTTGGCAGCAGGAAGGCAGGAGAGGATTTGGGCTGCCACGCCCGCCATTTATCTTCCCTTTCAAGCACGGTCTCCGTGGAGGCAAGAGGCCAATCGATAGAGCGGCAAGGAGAGGGCTGGGCCTGGAGGGACACTGCGATGCCAGGCGCAGTGCACAGCAGCCTGGGGAGAGCAGACTCAGTGGATATTTCTGTTGCTGGTATCTGTGGAGTGCAGGTAAGATCTGCCTGACATCCGGAGCAGGTGCACATTTGCCATGGGGTAGGAGAGGAAAGCCCAGGACTGCAGTCGGGAGGTGTGGGGCCCATAGCCAGGCTTCTCCCGCCCTGCTGGAAGCTCACACTGCCCCTGTGGCCTTCACAGGTGCGCTTCTCTTCTGTACCTGCACGGGTAGCAGGGGCGGCCACTGGCGTGCGAGCAGAGACCATTGGTGTGGAGCTACCTCGCGGAGTGTGGGTTCCAGCTGCTCCGACAGGTTAGTTCTTGTCAGTGTTCCATGAACACCGAGATCCTAAGAACTTGGGAGGGACGGGGGAGGCCGACCTGTCCTGAGATGTGGCCACTGTGTCCACAAGGAGAAGCTCATCCCGCATGCAAGGCTGCCCCGCTCAGGACAAACTGTGTGCCAACACAGGGGCGTCCCGACCGTCACCATCACCACTGCCTGCCTGCCCTGACCGCATGTAGGCACCCTGCCAGGGACAGAAGGCAGCACACAAGCCGCGTCTGCATGGTGGTGGGGCCAGGTGGGTTGAAGCGCACACATTTCCGTTGCTTCCACTGAGGGAATTTCCCAGAGGCCGTGCTAAGAGGGCATGTCAATAGTAAGAGGAAATTAAGTGACCTCCCGAGCAATCACAGGAGTATTCCAACATGCTCAGAGAAAGAAGGCAAAATTTGCAGTTCTTATTCGGGAGACACAGCCAAGAACCCACTGGGGTTCTCCCCAGAGCTCATGCCGGGGTCCCCATTGGAGCCTTCGAAGTTCCCATGCTGGTCCTTGTGGCCTTACACCAGAATGGGGGCTGTGGGATCTGGCCACAGCGACAAGCAGCCCTGTTCTGGGGACAAGAAACTGCAACACCGCTCCGCTGGCTCCCCGCCCTGCCTGCGGCCTCACCCTCAGAGCCCAGACTTTCACCTTTAAGCTAACCTTAAGGAAAAACGAGTTACTAAAGTCACAAACACATCCTGAGCCCCTTTTCATCACTATTTATAACCTAATGGATAACTATTGCTTCCAGAAAATCACAAGACAACTTCTAAGGCCATGAGCAGGCAGAATCATGTATTCTAATAATAATAATAAAAAAATGAGATCTGGGGTCAGAGGGAAGGTCGAGCCTACCCTGCGCTGGCCAGCTCTGTGTTCACACACGAGCAAGTCCCCACTTCCCACCCACTTTCGCCAGCTGTCGCCATGCCTGCCTCAGGTGGCCGTGCAGGTCCCGGCTGTGCCCATTACACACTGCGCCTGCCGCTGGGTGCTGAACAACCGCTGGTGGCAACTTATTATTTCAGTAATGCTGTAATGAGATCTATGCTGAGCACGTGAAAATATTACCACAAGTCCCTGGCAGCAACAAAAGTACTCTGGAAGAGCCGTTCTAGACTTAGGAAGTAAAGTACCGGGTCAGTTGTTCTCTTAATTGATGCACTGACAGGTAGTAAAGCAAGAAATTACTGAGCGATTGGTGTTAGCTGTTAGCGCCCCACAGGGGACAGCTCACCCTGGGCCTGGGCTGGGCTCCGGGACCTTGTGG
Organism: Octodon degus; assembly: GCF_000260255.1. Classification (NCBI taxonomy): domain Eukaryota; kingdom Metazoa; phylum Chordata; class Mammalia; order Rodentia; family Octodontidae; genus Octodon; species Octodon degus. The sequence goes on from NW_004524681.1 coordinate 2,036,013, forward strand.
CGGGGTTGTGCAGGTGCAGAGAGGTGGGGCCGAATTCTAAATACAGAACAGAAAAAGGAAGTGAACTGTCAGGCACAGGGGCAGCGTGGATCCACCAATCGACCAGCGTTGCCGTAAAGACAGGCCGCGGTGGCTGTGAGGAGCAGGAGGAGCCCAGGCAGACGCTGAGCACTCCTGCTGCAGCCGGATGTCCCCAAGTTCAGATGGGCCTAGGACACTGAGGTGCTGGCCTGAAAGGTGCTCAAGCAAAGAGTACACTTTGTCACCAGGTAAGGCGTACAGTAGGGGTTGATAAAAGCTAGATTTGGGGCCAGCAAGATAGCTCGGGGGCCTAAAGTCCCTGCTTAGGTAACCTTAGGCAAGTGCAGGGACCGCCGTTCTATCCCCAGGATCACATGCCGTCCAGCCCTGCCTCCAGGGCAGGCTGAGTCTGGGCATAGTGGTGCATGCCTGTAATCCCAGCACAGGGGAGGCTGAAAGCAGGAGGATCACTACGAGTTCGAGCTGTGTAGTGAGACCCTATAACAACCAAATACATTAACAACAACAAGAAGGTAAAAGCTAGATTTCCAAACACAATACAGCCACTTTCTCCTGTTCCTTGGATTCAAGCATAAGTGATAGTTGCTGATCTTTCTTCTTACCTCACCCAAACCCACTGGCTCTGATTAGTCCAGATTTCACTTTGCGCTTGAAGATTCTCTCTGTAATTGCTTTCGCTCCAGGGCACCGTGCACAAAGAGAAAAGCCCCTTCCCCCACCTGGCTTCGGCTGCGGCCCATAGCCCTCTGGGGGCCTCTCCCCCACCCGCACCAGGGCCAGCGACCGGCGAGGGGTCTGAGCGCCAGGAGATGCTGAGTCGACTTCAGGAGACTCGCCGCAGGACCCTTTGCAGATGAAGATGTCAAAAGGCAATCTGCAGCGAGAATGACAGTGTGATTAACCAGAATGAGGCCTAAGTCAGAGCAGCACGGACCGCTGGGAAATTAAGGCACCAATTTTCAGCGTCAAGATCCTGGGTGATAGGGCCTCTGTCCTAGCAACAGAGGCAGCCTTAACCTCACCACCACAGCGAAAACTAATTTGGCAGCATTATCCACTCCAATATCTTTTAATCCAAGAAGTCTTTAAATAGAAAGTAAATACTCATGCATTCTTTTCCTAGATCTGCCTTTTGCCACTAATTGGGAAATCCTTAATGTGGCGAATTAAAAGGTTATTGAGTCTTAAGGCAAATTTCATTCGCTTTCAATCTCAACACAGCGGTGGGAGCCTCACAGAGGCGAAGAGAGATGAGCATGGGTAGCATGAGCAGCAGCCACAGAGAAGGTGCTGGCGGCCGCCCTGGAACACCCTAGACCACCACGCCACGCCACGTTAGCTGCTCCTGTGCGTGTTCAGAGCCACCCAGGCAGCGCCGCCTCCCCGGGTACAATGTCACGTGGCATGGTCACTAATTAGTCAGTAACCACGAGGCCTCTGCCCAGGCTCCTGTGTACTCAGGAGGTTTGGCTGCCATAGCTTTATATTCAGAAAAATAAGCATCACAGAACTTCAACTGCCAGAGCTGCTCTTCAGACAAAATAAGCCAGCGATTTCATCCATAATATTGAAATATCGAACTGTCAAAACATGCAGTTTCTTTTTTGGAAAACAAGCAAAGACAAGACAGCTCTCAGTAAGCCTTATCCTCCAAGCACAGATTAAACTGTGTTGGGTGCCTAAGCAGCCTGCCTGTCCCCTGGGTGTGGCCTGTAGGCTAGCTCTCCGAGCCACTGGACACCCGGGAACTTTGCGAGGCCCCTGCACTGCTGAGCAGAGCGCTGCGCCCGGAGGGTGGGCAGCCCCCAAGCTTGGCACCAGCAGCAGAAAGGCGAGTGGCTCAGAGGTGGCAAAGCGGCTGTGGCCCATTCAGCAAGAGGTGGACCAAAAGGTGGACGGGGAAAATGGTGTTTAGAAACAGCTAGTAATCCAGGCATGGTGGCGCACACCTGTAATCCCAGCACTCGGGAGGCTGGGGCAGGAGAATGTCGTGAGGTCGAGACCAGCCTGGGCTACAAAGTGAGCTCAATGCCAGTCTGAACTACACACAATGAGAGCCTGTCTCAAGGAGACCAAAAAAAAAAAAAGCTGATGACTTTCATCACCAAGAGCTTTTTGTTGTTAAATTTATTTCCAGTTTTTTGTTGCTGCTTTGTTTATTCGTCGTAGCTGTTTCTAATTCAGATAATTTCCTATTGATCTGCATAAAAGCTACTGACTTTGTGTGGGATTCTGTTTCCTGCAACTTTGCTGGACTTGTGTATTCGTTCTAATGGGTTTTTTGGCAATGCCTTTCGGGACGTGTATATATAAGACCACGTCATCTGTACGCAGTGGCAGGCCGGCCCCCTCCTCTCCAAGCCGAGTGCCCTTTGGGTAGTTCTCTCTCCAGCCCACTTGCCCAGGTGAGGACTTGCAGTCTGTGCTGAACAACAGAGGCGAACGTGGGCCTCCTGACTTCTTCGGGAAGCTGTGGAGAGGCCTTCAGGCATCCTCCTTCAGCATTACCTGGAGTTGGGCTCATTGTACGTGGCTGTATTATGCTGAAATGTGTTCCTTACACCCCTCACGCCCTTGCAACCTTTATCATGAGAGGATCCTGAGTTTTAACAAACCCCATGTGCATCACTGAGCAGAGCACACGTGTCCTCTATCCCTCCGTGGCTGTGGAGCGTGGAGCTCACGGACCCACAGAGGGTGGGCCATCCCGTATCCCAGAGAGGGACCCCAAAGCAGGAGGGTACCACTCCGTAGAGAGTGCTGTAACACTGTTATAGTCAAGCATGGTGTAGGTGGAAAAGCAGCCACAGGCTAGTGAGAGGGAAGAGAAGGCACACAGCACGTCCATGATCGGTAGCCATTTGACTTGGGACAACGATGCTGAGAATATCTGCTGGGGAAAGGACAGTTTTCAATAACAGTGCAGGGGGATTCAGATAGCCGCATGCAGAGGAATGAAAACAGACCTCGATTCTCACCGCTGCTCAACGTGAACTCAAAATGGGTTAAAGCCTGAGATGGGGGACCTGAAATACGGAGCTGCTGGACCGAAGCCCGAGGGCACTGCTTCAGGTCGCGACCTCGTGGACACAGGAAGCAAGACAAAAATAGACAACTGGCACTGTGACAAGCTAGAGCGCTTCTGCCCAGCTGGGGAAACAGCAAAGTGAAGCGGCAGCGCACAGTGGGGGCCAAGCGCGGGCGCCGCATCGGAGAGAGGGCTCACCCCCGCAGTGCGCGGGACCTCAAAGAGCAAACGCAAACCCCAGTGTTAGGCGAAGTAGATCAGACACACAGGGTTAAGCAGCCTGCGGCTCCTCTTACATGAAAAAGCCAAGGGTGAGTAAATTAAACATTAAAATAAAAAATGGAAATGGAGAAAGAACTTTGGCAAAAAGGAGAGGGAACGAGAGCCAGGAGGAGGGGCAGGTGGGGGAGGGAGAGAAGAGCGAAGATGCATTCTGAGCGCCGCCAGCGCCACACGAGGAAGGCCAGCACTATGTGCTGCAAACAGGGGCTGATAAAAAATTTAAACATTAAGGATAGGCTTAGATCCAAACGGACGCTTCTCAGAGGAAAACATGCAAATGGCCAGCAGTTGTATGAAAAATGCTCAGCATCCCCAGTCAAGAGGAAAACGCGGCCCGCGTCACCCTGAGCCGTCCCTGCGCTCCAGGAAGGACGGCTATGCCCAGAAAGGCCGAGGAGCAGCGCGGGCGAGAGCCTGGGGACAGGCGCTGGCCGGCCCGCACTGCTGAGGAGAGGTGGATTAGCCAGCCACGAGATTAGCATCTCTTCGGAAACCCATGTGGAGAGGCCTCAAAAATCCAGGACCAGAGCTATGGTACGCTGCTGTAGGTCCAGCACAGACCGTGTGTCCGGAATCAGTCGGCAGAAAGGTTCCGTGCACGACCATGCTGGCCGCAGCGGTGCCCGCAGAGCTAAAACAGGAGAGCAGCCTCGGGGCCAGCAGCCGGGGCAGGAGAGGACATGAGGTGCGGCGAAGCTCAGCTCCAAAGCCCCGCTCCAGGCCCCGTGCGCCAGCGGAAGCGAGATGGGCAGGGACGAGCCAGGCGCAGCGGGGAAGCGCTGCTGACCGGCTCAGATGGGAATGCTGGCCTAGAGAAGGCGCACCGTGCCCAGGGGAGGCTGGAGGGGAGAGCAGGGAGGTGGGCGCTGGGCTCCGAGCCTCGTGACAGGGGTGCCTGGAAACCATGGCGAACTGCAAACGATCCGGCGAGCTACAGGAAAAGCACACTGCCAAGAGCCCCTCACAGCCCCTCGCTTACCCATGGCTCTTGCCGCTTTCTGCAGCGGCTCTGGAGACTCTTTCCTGCGGGTCTTCAGTCGTGCTGTGGCGGCCTCGGTGTCCCGCATCCATTCAGGACATTGGCCTTCTTAGTCGGGGGACTTCGGGAAGAGCCCAGGTAGCACAGTGCCAGACGCAGTGAACCGGGCAGGGTGGGCACACAGGCGTGGTTTCCTTCACAGAAAGTGAGGTAAACCTCATTGTTCCCTGCTTTTTAGGAAAGAAGGAGTTTCATCCTTCACGCCTCTCTTTGTGGCCGGGAAAGCACGGGATTCCTCGAAGCGAGCCTGTCTCCTCTCCCCACACGAGGGCCACGTTTTCCCTCGGAGACCCCTGGATTGTAGTGAGCAGCTCTACACTCCATGGGCCATGGAAAGCTGAGGGCCTGGCTCTGAAACCACTGCAAAACCTCCGGGTTTTGGACGAGGAGGCCAGTACCAGCCTGAGGCTGGCATCACCATGGCGGCACCGCCATCACACATATGTGCTCGCCCACCAGCCTGTTCCTTCCAGACAGCAGCCATCTCTGTCCCCCACAGCTGCATGCACCACGGTCCAAGGATACCCTCTGTCCCCGGCCATCTGCAGTAAAAGTCAGCGCACCTGCCCTTGGCCTCCTGCCAGGCTGGGCCACCCTGGCTCCCGCCCACCACTCCTGACACTCCCAGCATCACACACATCCCTCCATCCTGCAGGGGACGCTTTCCAGGTGTCCGCCACTGTCCTCCAGTCTCCCAGGGGAGGCGTGGTGGTGAGGTCCATGCCCAGACCCAGACTGCCTGGGCTGAAGCTGGCTCCTGTCCTCTAGTGAGCGGCACCGCTGGGCTGCCCAGTGTCACATGAAGGCATGGCTCACTGTACGTGTTGACCTGACCGGGCTGAGGGTTGCTTAGGTCACCAGCACTCCATCATTCTGGGAGGCGTTTCCAGAACACATGAGTGCCAGAGCAGTGGGCAGGTGAGGGAACTCTGCTAGTCCTCAGGGCCTAGACGCAGCAGAGCAGTTCAGGAAGGGAGACACCCAGAACAGCTGCCTTTCCCGCCCCTCAGACATCGCTTGGAACCTGGGCACTTCCTCCAGCAGCGAGGGTCACAGCCTCCTGGCCCACTGGCTCTGGGCTCACTGTACCAGCTTTTGAGGTCCCCAGCACAGAGGTGGCAGGTCAGGCTCTGCTCAGCCTCCAGACGGGCACAGGCCAGCTCTCATGATGGCTTCGCTTACCTATATGTACACACGGATGTCTCTGTGTGTTCTGCTCTGCTTCTCTGGAGAACTCTGGCGGCTCCAGCGAAAACTACTGACCCTGGCTGCTTGCGGCCGAGGCCTGGCGACTCACCCTGGGAAAGTTAGCTCTCTCTGTGGCACTGCTCCCTGCTCCCTCAGTGGGTGCTGAGGGGTGAGCATCCAGCTCTGGACAACTAGAGCGAATCTGCTGGGAACACCCAGGCGCAGGTGTTGGGGTGGGCGGAGCTTCCACATCAGCCGACTGAATCCTTCCGCTCGCGTTGCTGGGCCCTGCGACAGTCTGCAGGCAAGAAACCACCAAGCCGCTCTCCCCACAATGCACGCTGGCCCCTGCTGCCCTATGTCTGTGCCCGCCCTGGCCATTGGCCTTCCACATGCGCAGTACAAGGTCCCTCCAGTGTTACCCTCCGTTCCCCTGATGACAGAGGACAAGGGGCAGCTGTGGGACTTCCCCTTGGAGGATTCTGGTTGGATGTTTTGCCCTATTTTTATTTGCATTGTTTTCTTGCTATTTTTTATGAATTCTCTGTTTCCTGAATGAAAGTATTTTGTGAAGTCTATGATTTGTAAATCTCCCTCCTAGTTTGTGGCTAAACTTTTTTATTCTATAACAGTATCTTTCAAAGAGTGGATGCTTTATTTTTTATATATTAATTTTATTGAGAAAGAAGTAGCAATGAGACAGTTTCAAAACAGGTTAGTAGGACAGTTACAATAATTAATACATCGCATATTGTTGTCTGTAGTGGTTATTCATAGTACAAGATGCAGACATGATATCTTGTCTAAGCATTATTAGTTCAACACTTTCTTCTCATTGCTTTAAATGTTCAACCAGTCCTGTGCATCCACTTGTGATTTTACGGACAGGGCGCTTGGTACCAAACCTAGGGAGTCTTTGCAAGGAGAGACCCAAGGTCAAAACAAGGCTTTTCTCTAAAAGATTTTGTTTCTAGGCTTATGTTCAGGGCCGCAGCTCATTGGGAGGGAGTGTGTGTGCTGCAAGGCCTCTTGTCCACCACGGAGAGGCCCAAGTGTCCTAGCAGCATTATTGAGAAGAATTTGTTCTCCGCCAGGTGGCCCATGGACACTGTCACACACAGCACATCCGGGCTCCCTACCAGGAGACAGATGCAGCTGGCGTGAGCCCCATCAGATTGGGTGGAGGGCTTGGAGGGGGCGGTGGGCGAGGAGGGCTGAACTGAGAGAGTCCCGGGCGAGGTGGGGCCCCCGGCGACGTGGGGCCCCCGGGGAGGTGGGGCCCCCGGGGAGGTGGGGTGGGGCGCCACCTTTTCTATGTTGAGTTTCAAAGTCACAGAGGTTAAACAAATAACTCTCCTACAGGAAGCCAGCTGGCCTTAGCCTGTGGCTCTGTCTTTAGGAACCGGTTGCTTCCTGTTTCAGCTGGGTTTTGGCGTCTGAATTGCACAGAAGCAGGCGAGGTGGATCCTTTAAAGAGCAATCTCCTTCCAAAGCTCGGCTCCATCTGGCTGAGCCTCTCACCGTGGCCATTGCCACTCTTTTTTTTTTTTAATAATTCTCAAAGCTTTTGGATGAGTTCAGCCCTCCTCGTGGCCCATGTGGCTTTATGGTGACAGTGACCCAGTGCCCTGAGTCCCTTGCAGCAGCAGCTGCTGCCCCGACAAGGATGCCCTCACCTCCGTGTGCCCTGCTGTCTTGGCTGGCCCTGTGGAATTAAGTTCGGAGCCTGTGCTGGGTCAGCCTTCCTCGCAGCATCTGGCGGGTAGGAGAAGACACCCCGGGCTCCACCCATCCTGTGAGGACACGATTTGGAAGAGCGTCCAGCTCGGTACACTCTGCCGCGTGAGCCCCAAGGGTGGGCTCGTCGGTCCCCAGTCGGTCAGTGTGCGCAGGTGCAAGGAGGTGCAGAGGGATGTGTGACCCGAGCGTGGCCCAGCTGTCACGTGGAGAGGCTATGGCTCAGTGGAGATGGTGCCCCCGCCGCCATCTACCTCCCTTCCAAATGCCCGCCCCCAGCCATCCGCCCTGCGCACGTCCAGGACAAGACTGCTGTCGGAGCTTCTAGAGAAGGGCGGCTCTGTGGGGCCACACGGGGGCTCCAAGGGGACCGTCAGGGCAGAGGTCACGTCGGGGCTGTACCTGAGGGCAGAGGCCACCGTCGGAGGAAGGTTTCCCGGTGATGAACAAGTGCATCACACTGAGGGCCAGCCAAATAGCTCAGTGGATTAAAGCACCTGCAAGCAGGCACAGGGGCTGCGGGTTCAATCCTTGGACCTGCCCTGCCAGCCCCGCCCACGGGGTGCACTGTGACAGCAACTGAGACTGGGTGTGGTGTCATGTGCCTGTAATCCCAGCTCTTGGGAGCCTGTAAGCAGGAGAATTCACTATGAGTCTGATCTTGTAGTGAGACCCTGAACATCCTGTAGACCCTTCCCTAAAAATATAGAAAATAAATAAAAAAATAAATATTAGAAAAAAAAGTGCGTCATACAAAGCCCCCCTCAGATGGGGAAACCTGCCCTGGGAGAGCCCTCCTGTCAGTTACAAGCATCCTCAGTGGGTGGAAGGAGCAGAGAACGCAACTCAGCAGTGGGGCCAGAGGGTGAGGACAGCCTCCCGCCACAGGCTCCTGCGGGCTGGTGTCCCTGTCACCCTCACATGCTGCACGCATCGCCAGGTACCCAAGTGCTTCTCCCTCATTTGGAACTGGTGGGAGCTGAGAAGTCCATGGTCACCCACCAGGTAGCTGCCTGGTCCTGGCCAGCAGGCTGTGTCTGAGGGAGAGGCTACTTTCGTGTCAGGGCTCTGAGCCAGTGGTGCAGAGGGGGGAGGGCAAGAGGAAGGGAGGGAAGGAGGGAGGGAAGAGAGAGTGACAGGGGAGTGGGAGAAGAGGGAAGGAGGGAGGGAGAGGAGAGGAAGGGAGGGAGGAGAGGAGAGGAAGGGAGGGAGGAGAGGAAGGGAAGGAGAGAGGGAAGAGAGTGAGGGGGGAGGGGGAGAAGAGGGACGGAGGAGCGGAGAGGAAGGGAGGGAGGAGAGGAGAGGAGAGGGAGTGAGAGGAAGGAGGTGAGGAAGGAGAGGAAGGAAGGGAGGGAGGAAGGAGGGGGAGGGGGGAGGGAGGGGAGAGAGGAGGGACAAGGTTGGATGGAGGAGGGAGGGAGGTTTCCAGGAGGAATTGGACAGACTCTGACGGGCAGGTACTCCTCAGTGACCCACCCTCAGAGGAAGGCAGAGGGAAACACCCCTGGGAGAGGAGGAACAGACTGTGAGGGTGAGCCCAGGGGCAGTGGGGCGTGAACACAGCCTGTTGCCATGGCCGCAGGGACGTGGCTCGCCCCACTTTCCCCAGGATAGTCCCTATCTTATTCTTGGGCAGCCCTCATCTGGGGAGGGGCACGACCTTAGGTGAGCAGAGAGTTCCCCACCTGGCTCCTGCCCCACGCTGGCCCTGGGCAGCCAGGCTCTGGCTTTGGGCTGACACAGACCCTGCGGGTGGGCAGGCCCTGGCCTGTAGCATGGCTGGAGACACACCCAGGCTGCCCCGCAGGGGAGGCAGCCAGCCCTCCTGCCATGCCCGGGCCCGCCCTTCCTCCTCCCTTCCTCCCTTCCTCCTTCCCGCCCTCCTTCCCTCCTTCCCTCCCTCCCTTCTCTCTCCCTCCCTTTCTTCCTCCCTCCCTCCTTCCCTCCCTCTCTCCCTCCTTCCCTCCCTCCGACAGGGCCTTGCTCCGTAGTTCAGGCCATCCTTTAGACTCACTGTGTAACTTGGCCTCAAACTCATGGACAGCTCCTGC
>NW_004524681.1:2045985-2049841 GCF_000260255.1 Octodon degus
CTCCCTCCCTCCCTTCCTCACTCACTCTCTCTTGGCTCCCTCCCTCCCTCCCTCCTTCCCTTCCTTGTCTCTGTCCACCTGCATGTGGGAGAGCATCTGTGGCTCTGGGGCAGCCTAGCCAGACAGCACTCCAGAGGCGGCCTCACTGCTCTGCGGTCCGGAGCCTCCCAGATCTTGTCTGAAGGCTCAGCGAGGTGCTGAGCAGGTGCATGGGGTAGAGCAGGTCCTCGGAGGGCATGGCTGCATGAGTTACCCTGGAGGGACAGTCTCCCCCCACCCCAGGTGGCGGCAGACACTGCCAGCAGCACCCACGGGGCAGCCCTGCTCCCCGGCCTGCTGAGCCTTTCCTGCGAGGCTCTGGATCGTCCTGCATCTGCGTGATGGGAACAGCAGCCCAGCAGCACCATGAGAATGGCTCTCCCAGAGTGGGACATGGAGAGGGGTCTTCAGGCAGGGAAGGTTAGGTGACGCCGACGGGCTTGAAGCAGCGCAGCACACAAACAAGTGGCTTTAGGCTTCTGAAGAAAGCTCGACCTCAGCCCCCGGGGCTGGGGGAAACATCCGCTCCGCAGACTTGGGCTGCTGGGTAAGCTGGTCACACAGAACCGAGCAGAGTCGCTGGAGGGAGGATACCTCCCACCCTGGCGGGCACAGGCTCTGAGGAGAGGGTCCCTTAAGGGGGCCTGCAGAGAGGAATACAAACGCAATAGCATCGTATACGGATACAGATATCCGTAAGGGTATTAGCCTTTTACAGACTTTTAAACGCCCACTGGCCAGCTGAAACTGAGCCTTCCTTGGGCAAGCCGGGTGCAGGGAGGCTCAGCTTGTCCAGCTCCAGCTGCTGTCCGCTGGCGCACAGAGTGGACAACCAGCAAGGCCAGGGCCCTGCCGAGCACCGGCCAGGCAGTTGGCTTTCTGTCCCTGCTGTCACATGCTCGCCGACCCTGGTGCCTGCGACTAACCAGGTCACTCTCTGAGTCCCACAGGTGCCTAGCAAGTGCACGCAAGTGACACCTCAAAGGGTGGTGCGGCCTAGCAGGGAGACGCCGTTCAATTCAACCTTGATTTCTTCGATCAGTTGGAAACACTTAAATGCGTGCTCCAAGGTGGTACTGCCCAAGAGACGAGGGCTGTGGCCACCAATGAGGAGAGGGCCACGTGGAACTGCAGGAAGGTGGCTGCACGCAGGGAGAAATGAAGACAGGAACGTGGGGCGTGGTGGCAGTGGGAGGCCCGCGGTGGGCAGCAGCCCCAGGACAGAGGACAAAAATCTGTGGACAATGTTTTCAAGAAAAAATAAGAACAAATGCAAATACGAGCAACGAGTTTGAAAATTAGAAGGAAGTTTTTTACTTCTACTGGCAAGAGGGTGATTCAGACACAGAATAACCAAGAAAACAAGCAACAAGACGATTCCTAGAGAGAGTGACCTTCCTAGGACGCGAGAAGGTGGCACTGGACAGCGCTGTGGGAAGCTGAACGCAGCCCGAGACACGGAGCCACCTGGCGTGGCAGGGCTGGCTCAGCGCCGTCCGACCCAGCAGCATTTTCTAACTTGTACACTGTGTGCTTGTTACTCAGGAATTTTGCAAAGGTTCTTTTAAATATCATAGATCTGAAAGCTGGCCAGCGAGCATTTAAAGATCTTTAAAAAGTATCTCTCTGTATCTGTATACGATACTATTTATTGGAGTACATTGTCTGTAATGGTGACAACGTCACAACCTGAATGTTCCTCAGTGGGGTTAGCTAAACAAATATCAGTAAATCCATAAAATAAATGGACTATTTCACAGCTTTAGAAAATAAAGGGCGGGCTGATGGCCTCGGTATGGACGGTCTCCCCTGTGCACAATGTTAAGATTGAGCCGCGGAGCAGCATGTACTGAAGCTGGGCACACTCGGGCTGCGTGCATGCACACACGTCTGTGAAGGCGTTTGCACGCTCGCAGGAGAATGCAGGGGCGGCTACGCTGCCAACAGCCGACTGCACCAGCTCAGAGGAGTGGCCAGACTGCCGGGGGAGGGTTTCACTTTTCCTCCCTAATAACCTGAATAGTTTAATGAGCAGGAAGTACCTGTATTGGTGAAGTTAAAATCCACCAGGATAAAGCTTCTTAACCAAAATGCAAAGAAAAGTTGGCCCAGTTGCATCAGGCGGGCTGACAGCCTGCAGCGCAAGGGGACAGCGGGTCCAGATAGGAGACACGAAGGCCTAGAAGGCGACAGCACAGGAAGGATGAGGAACGGGAGGCAGTTTGCATTTTGAGGCAGAAAGAAATGAAGAGGAGGCCAGGATCCAGAATGTGCCACACTGCATCCACGCCAGGGCTGTAGGACAGGCACAGCGAGCCTGCTGAAGCTTTCAGGGCTAACTGGGCACATGTGCTGTGGAGTCCCACCACTGCCAAAGGCTTTGCCTCCACTGGAGGACTTGGTCTGACACCCAGCAGTGGTTTGGTGTGTAGCGGAGGTGGCTTCCAAGCCCTGTGGGCAGCCATCGTGGGCAGCTGCTGTGCACAGGCCCAGGGGCCAAGATCCTCACTGAAACTCCTGGGCCCCTTCCACACCTTCATGGCCTTTCCACACTTACAAAGAGAAAGAACAAGTGTGAGGTCCTGAGTTCAATCCCCAGTGAGAGAGAGAGAGAGAGAGAGAGAGAGAGAGAGAGAGAGAGAGAGAGAAAGAGGACAGGCAGCAGTGGGCAGGACAGGTGGGTAGAGGAGGAAAGACACTTGAATCTGGAATTGCTGTGTTTGGTTTTGTATCTGGAGGGAGCTGGGCTGAATGAGGCTGCAGAGCTTGGACCTGCAGAGTACAGGGTGTGTGATGTGCTGCGGGCAAGGTGTGGGTTCTCTGCACAGGAGGAGAAAGGGCTGGGACCCAAGCACTGCCTCCTGGAGCACCAGAGCCTTAACATGCTTTGGCCAGGCAGAGGGCAGCCCAGAACTCTGGGCTTGCAAAGAGGGGCAAAGGAAAGGAAAGTAGAGTGAGCAGGCCACAGAGGACAGAGAGCCAGGAGAGCTGGGGTGCCCCAGCTGTAAGTCATGCTCCGGCTATGATAGGAACAGCTCATGCTGCACGCGCAGAGGAAGCCTGCTGCACAGGAACCAGAGGGTGGGAACCCTTTGCCTGGGGTTTGGGGCGGGTGCAGATAAGCAGAACAGGAAAGCTCTCTATCTAGAGAAAAGAAATCATGATGGTATGTCCAAGACAGCAACGCCCCTCAGTTTGGGTGGACATTAATTTCATCTGCATCCTGAAAGACAGGACAGCTCATTCCAACCTCGCAGTTAGATGTGACATCAAGAAGGTGCTGGAATACATGGTCCCAAGGGTGTGTCAGCCAGCTGGGTGTCACTGACAGAGCACTTGACACACAGCTGCAAAGGAGGGAAGACCATCTCTGGCTCACAGTTTCTGGGGGTCCAGTCCTTGGTGACCTGGCTCTGTGGCCTTGGGGCCCGTGGCAGAGCAGAGCCTCATGGCAGGTGCACATGGCAGAGGGAGCTGCTCACCTCAGGGTGGCTAGGAAGTGTAGGAAGCAGAGAGAGGAGGGGCTGGGGTCCCAGTGCCCTCTAGGGCATGCTCTGTGATCTCACCTTCTGTCACGGGGTGCCCTCTCACTGGCCATTAGCTTATGATCTCGGGGGCCAGGACTCTGGTGCTTCACCACAGCTCAAGGCTGTTGACAAGACACGGCTGGACATCTGGGAGAGCAAGCCCTGCTTTCCGGTGGAGGCCAGTCACACCCGCAAGGACTCCAAACCCAGGTCCCAAGCACTGGGGTCCCTGAGCACATCCCGCAGCAGATTTCCTCCCATTCCTCAGTGTCTCCCAGCCCCAGAGAAGG
>NW_004524681.1:2050796-2057027 GCF_000260255.1 Octodon degus
CTCCTTTCCTCTCCTCTCTCTCTGCGCCCCCCTCAGGCAGCCACTTCTCCTTCTGCGAGGAATCAGCTGGCAGCGGTGAGGGACGTTGAGCGCCAGAGGCACAGGTGAGGGAACTTGACTTTGAGGGTCACAGAGCTGCGGCCCCGCGGCTGAGGACCGCGCTGCCGTCACAGCCCCCACGCGCCCGGAGGCCCGCACACCGCTGCCGCAGCAGCGCGGGCCCGCTTGTGTCAGCACCTCGGGCTGTCCCCGCGCGGCGCTCTGCGGGCCGCGGTCGTTTCTGGAACGCGCTCTCCTTGCTCCTTCAGCGATCCTCTGCTCCCATCGCCCCTTGAGCAAGCCTCGTCTGCGGCCCTGGGCGAGCACAAATGCCTCGCGGGAGCTGCGAAGCGGACGCGCCACGCACAGAGACGCTCTGCTGGTTTTCCTTTTTCTACCCTTGTTGTAGAGCTGATCTCAGGAGCCGAACTCCTGAAACAATGAGAAAATAAACCCATTACAAATTGCTTCCTCCTCATCTCGCTGTCTCCTGGACTCCTCCTGTCTTTCGTGAAGTAAAACAGATAAACACTAATTTGCATTGATTTTTTAAATGTAAAGTACACATCCCTCCACCCACATTCAACACCCAGAACCAGGTTTTACATGGCTGTTTCCGCGTCCTGGACGGCTCGTGTGACCTGCTGCGGTGGTGACCCCAGTCTGCCCTGGGTGGGGTTATCACTTTGAGTGTCTGATGTCGTGTCACATGGGCCTTGGGGACCACCAGCCGCCTTACACAGGTAGCGAAGCGCCTAAATCAGAACACTGCACCCAGCAAAGCAGGGCAAGAGAACATGCGCCAGCTGGGGCAGGTGAGGGAGGGGCGCTGCTCTCGGGAGAGGCCTGACCCTGCTCGTGGTGCATGCGGCGCAGCGTGGGCCAGAGCAGACGTGGGGACCTCAGAGCAGCGTGGCAGGCACCAGGCACCGCAGAGGAAAGAGTGCAGGAGACCAGAGTGCGTGGGGGTGACGCTGCCCTCGGCTTCCTTGTCACAGCTGAGCAAGCCTCCTTCCCCTCTGGTGATACTCCCCAGTGCAGGGACCCGTCATGCTCAAGGCCGGTGACAGAGGCTGACCAGTCTAAAGCAGTGCACAAATGTTTTCCTGCAAGCCCAGATGGCAGCCACGGGCAAAGGGAGAAGCTTGGTGGAGACAACCTCGCGGAGGCGGGAGCGTGCCGCTTGCGGCTACTGGAGTGTGCTCACCTGGAGGCTTCTTATTGAGTGAGATAATAAATCTGTGGCATCTGGGCTCTTTCCTCCAGAACGAGGTGTCCTGACGCAAAGTCCACAGCAGTGTCATTCACAAAGACAAAGGCGGCCAACTGCAGCTGGCCAGCTTCGCCTGCCTGCTGGGGAACGGACTGTCCTCCCAGACCTCTGCTCGCTCCTGCTTCTGTTGGGAGCACCATACACACCTGTGCTAAGGGCTACGGGCCCAGTGAGGGCATCCAGCGCAGGAGGCAGGTCTTGAGGCAGGAGGACCAGCTCTTCCCGGCCTCCTAAGGCCCCTGCTGATGGTGGCTCCACCCTCCCTCTACGGTGCAGAGCTCCGGGTGCTCCGTAGGCCTCCTTCCCAGGGAGAACATGAGGACATGGAGTGGCAGTGAGGGACGGATGAGGGACGGATCTGTGCCACTTCTGCCTACACCCACATCAGTGGTGAGCTCCCGGGGCAACACCAGCTGGGGTTTGAGCTTTCGACCTGTGTGCACAGGAGGAAGGGGAGGACGGGCTGGCAGCCTCCAGTAAGCTCTGCCATGTTCTATGCAGTGCCACCAGGCCTGCAAGCTGCAACATGTGTGCACAGAGAGCCTCGGGGTTCCCATGGAAACAGCCCCTCGGCCTCTCCGGGCCAGACTCCCATGTTGCTCTGAAATCCTGCTCTTAGCCATAACTTAGTGTGACCCTTGAACTGCATCCAGCAGCACTGGACAGATGTCACTAACTCAGTGTTATAAGTAAAACAGTGAGACTGAGTAGTGAAGTGGCTGCTCTCAAGTCTGAGCACTGCTGTGACACAATCAAGGAGGAGAGCTTGACTTGGGCCTGCGCATTAGTCTGCAGTCAGCTGGCTAAGCCGGGGCAGCATGGCAGAGGGGCCTGGCAGAGGCCAGCTGCTCACAGCATGGGGGACAGGAAGGGGAGTGAATGCAAGTGTTGAAAAGGAGACGAACCCTTCCAGGCCATGACCCCGGGCCCCACCTCTGCCCACCAGACCCTGCCTCCTAACAGCAAGTCAGCTGCACTGAACCTGAGATCCTTCACCTTGGGGAGCACCTAGACCCAACTGTAACACCAGGATTGCTTAAGTTGTTGGCAGAACTCCAACATGACAAAGGCCCTCTAGGCCATGCTCCAGACAGGCCCCTCTGGGCAGCCCTGTCCCTGGACGCATCCCTGTCAGAGCCCCTCCCCTGGTTAGCTAGGCCAGGTTCCAAGCCCAAGCTCCAGAGGATGTCAGACTACCTTGGCCTGCCTTCTGCAAGACTCCTGTTCAGCTGGCTTATCAGAACCTCCTGGGGGCTGGGGAGATAGCTCAGTAGAATAAGTACTTGTTTGGCTTGAGTTCAATCCTTGGTTCTGCAAAAAAAAAAAAAAAAAAAAAAAAAAAAAAAAAAAAAAACCTCCCCAGATCTATGCTCTTCCTGAAAATTCCACGTCCACTGCCTCCACGCCACCACTGTGGCTATAACTTCTTGCTCCTCCTAGGATTCGGCTTGGAGCCTGGGTTCTTGCCTCCAGAGGGAAACTCCACTGCAGTAGTCCATATATACCCATAGTCCTGAGTGGAGCCTGTTTACCACTTTCACAAGGCATTTTCTTTAACAGACAGAATCAGGGTGTCCCATGTCAAAGTGGGTGCTTTTGTCTTTTTTAGCTTCTTTTTTTATGTGGTTAGTACAGGGTTTCACTACACAGATTGGACATGGAGTGATCCTCCTGTTTTCAGCCTCCCCAGAGCTGGGATTACAGGTGCATGCCACCATGCCCAGTCTCAATTGCCATCTCAGTGTGCCCCAGGGGTGAGACCACCATGGCATGCCGGGGATCGAACACTGGCCGCTGCACTCTGCCTAAACAGGCGCTTTAGTGCGCTGAGCTATCTGGCTGGCCCTGTGAGTGCTTTTCTTGTGATGCCACATGAACTAGTCAATAGCAGCCACACCCATGCATGCATACTCATCCCCAGGAGCCTAGGAGACCTCAAGTCAAAGACATCAAGAAAACTTCCAGCAGCAGGGGACAGAGCCAGGCTCTGGAGGCAATGAACGGCAGCTGCTGGTCCCCTCTGCACCTCTGTCTACTCCCTGCACAAATTGCTCTTGCAGGAGACATTTCCCAAGCTCCCTTGGGGCAGGTTCCCAGCATGCTTAGCCTGTGGGAAGCGCTTGCAACTAGAGAACAGGGGTGGGAGATGGAGGGTCCGCCTCCTGCCACTTCCCTGACTCCTGCCCCTTCTGCCTTGGGCCTGCTGTCTCTCTGGTCCAGCCACGTTCCTCCCACCACATGTACATGCACATACACACATATGCATGCACACCCATGCACATGCACACACACACACACACACACACACACACACACATGCACACACACAATGTGTTCCTCCCACCGCTTCTCATCTGCCTCACCATCCTTCCCTGGGTCACCCGACCTCACCTCACCTTTGCTTCCTCCTTGCTTTAGAATTTCTTCCTTGGGGCCATCTGGGATGCACTGTTTCTCCTGGGGCCCTGACTGGTCTTGAGTGCACTTGGAACACCAGATTTCTGGCTACAGTAAGAGGCTGAGATCCATCCTCACTCTTGCAGTAACTGCTGTGCTCCTAACTGTCCAGCCCAATGACTTCAACTCCCTCTGATGCAGGGTGTCAGCAGCTCGGTCAGGGGACCTGCCAGTGTGTGGGTGTGGAGCTGAGATGTCTGGTCCCCTCTTTCATCTACAGATGCAGTATTGGTCAGTGCCTGTGGCCAGGTCTAGTGTATGTCTTGGAGGAGCTTCCAGCCAATCTGCCTGAGAGCTATGTAGTTCAGAACATGGGGACTGTGGCAGAGGAAAGGAGAACACCCTGTGTCCCAGGCTCTGGACAAAAGGAGCAGTGGCACCGCAGCTGGCATGTGCTCTCCCTGTTCTTTGCACCAAGTCCCAGATGCACGACCAGCTGTGACTGACTCCCTCTAACTGCATGAAGGAGATGACATCTTCTGTGCTGGCTGCAAAACCAGGAGGGGCCTCAGGATGGGCGTTCCTGTCCCTTACTAAGGAGGACAGTGGCACGGGGAGGCCCCCACACCCTGGGCTGATCTGCAGTAGTGACCAGGTGGCACCGCAGGTGCCCTTTCCTGGACTTTCAGCATCCATACGGAGCCCGAGGTCACCCCTGAGCAGCTTGCTGGGCTTCAGCCAGCAGGAGACTGAACACAAGTGAGCGAAGGGTCTGGAGAAGCGGAGAGCCCTGGAGAGTTCAGCGGGGCCAGGTGTGACCCCAGCTGTGCGCAGTGGTGATGTGCCAGGGATGAGGCAGTGCAGCGGTGTGGCGGGGGGTAGGCTGAAGCCCCCACCTGTGGCCTGGACCAGGAAGTAGCCGGGCACCTGCTCACCTTGAGAGCTTCCATGCAATAAAACTATTTTGAACTCCAGACCTCTGAAGCGTAAGAGAACAGATGTGTGTTGTTTTAAGCCACTGCATTTATGGATTTTGTTAGAGAAGCAACAGGAAAGTCCAAGGAAAAGAAGTCCAAAGAACATGACCTTGCAGATGGGCCTGGTGGTACACACCTGTAATTTCAGCATTCCAGGAGGCTGATGCAGGAGAATCAAAAGTTTGGGCCCAACCTGGGCAACCTAGCAGTGGATAAGTTTCTGCTTCAAAACAAAAAAGTAAAAACAAACTGGGAGTGCAGAGCAGTGTTGTATATATTTGTAATATTTTTTAAAAATCACTATTCTAGGAAATCAGAATCTACAGGAACAGCACACCGTGGTACTGTCCCTGCAGACACAGCACGTGAGATGCAATGGAAGCAGAACATAAGCTAGGGATGGCTGAAGCATTTGAAGAGGTAAATGAGAGAATTCCAACATCATAAAGGAACAAGACCATAGAATATACAAAGCAGGTCTGGAAAATAACCAGATATAATCTCTGTATGCAAAACCACAGACTGAATTTAGAAATTTAACATATGTGCTAAATTGAGTAGATTCACACAAAGATAAAATAGCACACTGGAAGGCAGACAGGAGGGAAGCTGTGCTAGGATGAGCTGCGACGCAGATCCTGAAAGACAGGAAGCACACGGCCCAGGCCAGCCACTGGGAGCTGAGGGAGGGAGCGTAGAGCGGGACAGCCGCAGTCTGAGAACAGAGAAGCCGGCCCTGGGGGAGGGGGCACCAGCACTCCAAAGCAGTGTGGGCATCCAGCACCCGGACACTGTGGGCAGCCACAGTGTGGAAAGCTGGGGGACCCGGGCCTCAGACACGAGGGGAAGAGCCAAGCTGCTCCTCCGAGCCATGCTCAGGGTATCGCTCTGTCGCAGCGTATGGAGGAAATTGCTTCAACTTGCAATCTTCCCCCTTCCTCCTGTACTGGGGAATCAAACTCAGGACCTTGCGATTGCCTGGCAGATGCTGCAGCCACTGGACTATTTCCCCAGCCTCCCAACTTGTAATTCTACATCCAGTAGAATTATTTAAAGGGAAGAAAGGATGATTTTCAATTACATGAACAAAAGCAGAAATAGTTTTTACTGAAAATAAGTGAGTAAAAGAAATTCTAAACTCAAAATTAAAATAACACAAAAGTCTAAGCAAAGGAGAAAGGGGGAGGGAATGTGTAAATAAATGGAAATTTGCAGGTCAAAAGAAAATAATGGCCAGAAAATATGCATGAGGGGGCGGGGTTAAGTTCTTGTGTCCCACAGTGTTGGGAGGAAGGTCAAGACTGAGGAACCTCCGGAGAATGGCCGAGACAGCGCTGGAGGAACCGAAGCCTTCAGATAAATGCAAGGAGAGTGTAGTGAGAACAAAGTATCTCGTCTGAGCCCCAAATCTTTTTTTTTTTTTTAAGTAAAGAAAAATCTTTTTTTTTTCCTACAGTTTTATTGATAAACATATAGCAATGAGACAGTTTCAAATCAAATCGGAAGTACAGTTTCAACAAATAATACACTGCATATATTCTTCTT
>NW_004524681.1:2061943-2062606 GCF_000260255.1 Octodon degus
CCACCCCCGGGGCTCGCTGAGATGGCCACTGAGACTGGGCGTGGTGGCGCGCCTGCAATCCCAGCTCTTGGGAGGCTGTAAACAGGCAGATCACTCCGAGTCTGATCTAGTAGTGAGACCCTGAACACCCTGTAGACCCTTCCCTAAAATACAAAAATAAATAAATAAATGAAATCTAACAGTAATCCCAAATACTGTCACCTGACTAGACTATCAGATGAAAGGCAAAAGTTTTCAAGAAAAGTTTAACAGTACAAAGTTCTGCAATGTCATTTTATGCAGACACGACACGGAGAAGTTAAGAGACATAGAGAAAGAGGGCGCTGCAATTTGGAACTGTTGCTTCCCTACAGAGGAGAAGAGCGTTAGTGGGGGCAGAGCGACGACACGCGGAGGGCCTGGTTCATCACGAAGGTAGCCCCGCTCCAAACCTGCATGCTCCTCACCATACGGATCCAGAGTACGCAAAGGCAAATGTCAAAACTAAAAGAAAAAGTAGACGCATGTACTAGCACAGTAAAGACCTTCACACATCTCTGTAGCTGGTACACTGAGAGGAAGTGAGAGACAAAGGCCTTGGATTTGAAGGGGACAGTTAATGGCCTGCACCCCACTGCTGCTGCTGGGGGGGGCGCCGCTGCCCGGGGGGAGGGCGGAGGGGCG
>NW_004524681.1:2063381-2066232 GCF_000260255.1 Octodon degus
ACTCGTGCGTATTCCGTGCGAAGGATCCCGAGCACAGTTATTAGAGTATCCAAAAACACAGCCTGTGTTCTGAGGACAAGCGAGCCAGTCCAAAGTGGCAATGAGCTGTGAAGAAGAGACAACTATGTCACTGGAAAACGCCCACGCTTTCTGTTAGTCACCAGCGCTGCAAACACTGGTGTGCTTGGCTTCTCTGCACCTGTGCTCAAAGAAAACTTCAGTTAAAAGGCAGTGAAAAATGGGCTGCGGAGATAGCTCAGTAGAAGAAGCACTTGCCTAGCAAGCGCAAGGTCCTGGGATCAATCCCCTATAAAAGACACCATAAGATGTAAGCCAGAGAATGAAGCATTTTAGATACCGCGAAAGGATTTAAATGGTTTTTTGATCTGCGGGTCCAGGAGTCATGCGGGTTTAGACTTAGATTTTGAAAATCCTGTGGGGTTTTTTCTTTCTCCTACATTAATAAACTATTAGCGAGATGCAGAGTTTCCCCTTGCCTTAAATAATTTGGAAAATATCTTGTAAAAATACAAAAGCATGTAGGCCCATTTGGGGCTTACCAAAAGAGGACTTCAGCAGGGAGTGGCTCGTGGGAGCTGAACCCCAGGGGCGGCAGCCAAGGACCCAGCAGGGCGCTGCCCACGCGGCCCTACAAGTCCTGACTGCTAGGTGTCCCTGTGGGCCAGTGCGGTACCTCCCCGGAAGGGCATGGCCGTCCCCAGGCTGCGCCTCCCCCGCGCGTGTCCCTCTGCCCCGCGTGCGCGGGCCTCCATTGGGCGCTCCCGGCTGCCCGCCGCGGCCACCCGCACAGCCCGGTCCCACTGCCCTCCGGCCGCGGCCGCGTGTGCTGTGGTCCCCCGGGAGACAGGACTCTGCTTGCAGAGGCGCTGCACAGGACGGTGCACGCCCACTCGCAGACTGCAGACACGGATGAGGAGCGTGAGTGCGCCGGCGGCCGCGGGCGCTGCTGCTGGGCCACGCACTGCCTCGCGCATCCGGGAAGGCCATTCCGCAGTCAGAGACGCTTCCAGCAGCACGTGCAGCCGGTGCTGAAACCCATGCCCGCGTCCGCAGAGGAAAGCCAGGCTGTGTCAGGGACGGAGGAGAGATTATTTTCCTAGAAAACTTTCCCTTCATGAAGTACATTTATGAGACCAAGAGGTGAAAATGAAATTTCTCTTTTATTTCCTTAAGGGTGCACGGTCCTTACTGAAATTCCACACGCAAAAACCCAGTGCACTCCTACTCTTCCTCGGCTGTGGCTCGGCTCCTTGCGTAGTAAGAAGGCTTGTTGTGATTCATATGCTGTTTACGAGGCCCAAACAAATAGAAAACTAGCAAACACACAACAGGCAGCGGTGCCTCTGGGGGATTTGGAGCCCCAGCCTGACTCAGCGAGCGCTGTGTGACCCGCGGCCCCGCGGCAGCTCGCAGGAGCCTGGCGCCAGACACGCAGGCCGCTGTGGGCGGGCTCCACAGCACGCGCAGCCCGAGCTGTTGCCTTACTCTGTGTGCCTCAAAGAGAGAAAGCGCTCTTTACAGGAGGCGCCTTCTCAGGACTTCTAAGAGCAACGGATGGGCCTCTCTCAAAGACTGATATGCATTTTGCAAAACAGCGATTTTAAAAATCCATACTCTGCAGATTGCTGGATAGATTTTCAATCGCATTTCAATTTCAAATCAATGCCCACATTGACCAGAAACCCTGATCTAAAAATGGACTCTGTTCTTTTCGTTAATTCAAAGGTGTGTGTGTATTTATGCATGTGTGCATGTATAAAAACAAATGTATGGTCACAGAATATTTAAACACCCATTTAAAAACAAAATTTAGACAATTGTGATGAATGTTGATATAATATTTTTGGTGCAGGTCTCATTGTGCAGCTCGGACTCATAGTGATCCTCCTGTCTCAGCCTCCCCAGCGCTAGCATTACAGACCCACACCACCACCAGGCTGGCATGGCATGCTGTGCCAGGGATCGAACTCAGGACATTGTGCTTCTCAGACAGAGGCTTAGAACACTGAGCTGTTTCCCCAGCCCAAATATTGATGTAATTTAAGACGGATACATAAGACAAACTTTTGACAACAGTTATTTTTGGAAAGTATTAACTTCCCCATATCAACTATTGGCGATAGCACTGTTTTACAACATGAACTTTTCCGTTCATGCACAAACACATTTGCTACCCTGTGGATTGCTAACACCATCTCATGTGCCAGCTGCCCACTTTTGCCTGACCTGGTAAATCCCAATCCCTCAGCAATAGTGAAATGAGGATGAAACAATCTCCCCTTAGACTTTGAGGCCGGAGTCAGGTGATGAATGAGGGTGCAAGCCACGAGGAGCTGCTCACGAGCACTTTTAAGGTACAGCCTGGGCCATCAACACCCATGCCTGCTGTGTGGCAGGGGGTCCCTCTCGCCCATTCCTCTCCCTGGACCTCTCTCTCCTCTCTGAATTGGCTGGAAACTGACTGCTCCTGCCAAGTGAGTCTCAGTGTGAGCGGTCATTTATTTGAAGACAAATATAAACATTGCTTGCAATGAAAAAAATTTGAAATGTCAGCACACACTGTTACAAAAATCCGTGGCATTGTTGTGGCCACAAGAGTTGTTACAGGAAGCTTTTGGCTGAATGCAGAAAAAGGCCGTTTTTGTAGACCAGGAAAGGCACAACTGTGGTACTTCTATATAGCTTAACCTCGTCTCCACTAAAATTAAACCAACAAGAGACTTCAACTCATTAGGGCATGAAATACAAATACAAAAATACATGAAATAAAAATCATTACCCTGAGAATGCAGATGCGCACACAGAGCGCAAATAGCAGGCGCCCCCCGCC
>NW_004524681.1:2066477-2084629 GCF_000260255.1 Octodon degus
TGCCCGCCCGCCCAGCACATCCCGCGGCACAAGTCGGACTCGGCGTCCGTCAAGCTATGATCGCAGCTCCTGAGTCCTGCTGTGTCACACAAAGCTGTCATCTCACTCTGGTTCTCCTATTTATGGAGCTAATAAACTGTCACTTTTAAAGATTTGAAAAATGCATAAAGGACGAAAACCCGACTCGTAACCCCTGTGCCTTGCTCAGCGACCGCAGGGCCAGCTTCCCTGCTCGGCTCACCTCGGAACTTTCCTGCCCCCATTCTGGGCGCAGCCACAGCGGAGCCGAGGCCCAGTTCTGCGCTCTGATGTTTCACACCGGGAAATGATGTCACAAATAGTTTCCCGTGTTACTTCTGTCTGTCAACATAGTTTTTATAAAGAAGTGATTTCTCACCGTGTAGCAATGTAGGCAGGTCACATCTTACTAAATCATTCTGCAATTTTTAGGCAGATGGAGTTTTATGTCTAATATTGCAATGAATATCATTACACATGCTATTTTTTCTGTTTCAGATTTTTCGATATGATGAAGTCTCTGAGAAGAATTATTGAGTAAAAGAGAGTACTCTTTTTACTGTTCCTGGTGCCTATTGGCAAAGTGATTTTACTAATTTATACTCATAATAAAAGTGTGAGAGAATACTTTTTAAACATGAAATATCATGCTAAGTGCGGTTAAATGTGTCGGGTCTTCCTTGTGAGCGTTCTCAAGCAGCTGCGCCCTGTGAAGCAGTTGATGTTGCCTTTCAGTCAGAAGCCCTCTTCCGGCAGGAGAGAGCAGGGCTGCTCACACGGTGCTGGCCCGACCTGCCCACTTCTCCTGAGCCTGCCCCCCACGGCGCGGGCTAAGTAACAGCAGACACGCTTTGGTCCATCTGTCTGGCATCTGCCTTATTCT
This sequence comes from Octodon degus, assembly GCF_000260255.1. Taxonomy (NCBI): domain Eukaryota; kingdom Metazoa; phylum Chordata; class Mammalia; order Rodentia; family Octodontidae; genus Octodon; species Octodon degus. Next base: position 2,067,379 of record NW_004524681.1, read on the forward strand.
ACAAATAGTTCCTATGCGCGCAGCCCAGCTGCTCAGCTCTGAGGACTCAGGCTTGGACCAGCAGCACTGGCAGCGAGAGATGGCCAGTGAGCAGAGATGTGCAGGGCGGCTGTCGGCAGACAGCAGGCCGAGCAGCAGAGCGTGTCACAACAGGTGGCAAGCTCAGTTTGGCTCACGGCTTCCGAGGGCTCAGTCCTCAGTGTGCTGGATCCAAGGCAGGAAGCTCATGGTGGAGCGTGGCTGTGCATCTCCTGATGGCCAGGAAGCAGAAGGGAGGGAGGGGCCGGAGCCAGATAGGCCCCTCCTGGTGCACGCCCGGAGGCCAGCTCACGGCCGTAGCTCCATGTGATAAAGTCAGGTCTCCCACGACACCTCCAGCTTCCCAAGTCCTATCAGCTATCAGCCAAGCCTCCAGCACCATAAGCCTCTGGGGCCATTTCTGGTTCCCAGCCCTACCAGACAGGAAAGGCCACGGGGACACTGCCTGGTGCCACGGTGGTGGGACTCCAGCCACATGGAGTTAGGTGGCAATCCAGGTCCTGAGGCAGGAGTAGCAGGCTGTGGGGAAGCTGGCAGCCTGCTGGGATCCACATCTCATGCGAACCAAGGACGCAGCTGGGAACTGAAAGGAGCAGGCGTCTGAGCAGATACAGAACACACAGGCATCTGCATGGTGCATTCTTCACAAAAACTGTTTAGAGCAAGAAGGGCAACGTGTACGTAAGTGAACCACAGTCAGCCCCAGAAGCAGTGGGGCAGAGAGGAGCGGAGAGGTGGCTGCATGGCATACAGCAAGCAGGTCAGGCTTCCACAGAGGCGCTGGGCTGCAGGAGGGAGGAGACTGCCAGGCCTTGGGCAGAGAACTTCCTGCCTCTTAGGTTCACATGCTTCACATCAGCACGAAGAAGCAGGGAGACTCCTAGAATCTGCACCACCCCTTCTTTTCTGCCTAGTGGATGTTATTACAGGGGAGAAAACTTCAGAATGAAGAGACAGTCCAGCTCCTTGTCCTGGCGGTCTGGGTGAATGTGTGAAGATTCCTAAAAAGATGGTCACATGCTCTTCCGAAGGGGAAGCCCACTCGGTACCACTGCTGTGGGACGCAGCCTCCGCTAACAGTTTATCACAGGAAGACAGAGGAGTCACCATGACAGGGGGCTGGGTTCTGAACCCTGTCACCTCGATGGCTTGTTCCCTCTGCTCTCTCCCAGATGAGCCCCATCGGTTCCTTCCTACCCTGATCACCCAGGCTGTTCTCTACTGAGGGCAGAACCCAGTCCAGGGCACCCTGAGGTTCCCACAGTCAGTCACAGACTGACTGTCTTGGCCAGTAGAACCAGGTGGGTGTAGTGTCTGAGACAAGTGCAGTTAGAAGTTTCAAGCTGTTTATTGTCAAGGGAAGTAAGCTGCCCTGTAAGAAGTCCGGCTCCCTTGCAAGCCCTGGGCTGAAAGAAGTTCCAGGTGCACGGAAAGTCCTCAAGGGACGAGACATGGGGGCGTGGAGAGGGAGAGAGGGAGAATCAGAGACAGAAACAGAGACAGAGAGGGACAGAGACAGAAAGACAGAGAGAGGCAGGCAGACAGAGACAGACGGAGAGACAGAGAGGACAGAGACAGACAGAGAGGGACAGAGACAGAGAGACAGAAAGGCAGAGACACAGAAAGACAGAGAGACGGAGACAGAGAGACAGAGCATGAGCAACCTCACGCGAGGGCTGAAATCAGCTGGAAACACATCTGCTGCTGTCCCACCTGAGTCCCAAGCAGGGAGGAGGCCTTCCCCAGATTCCTCCCCGACAAAATCACGAGCACAGCGAATGGCTGCTCTTTTCAGCCACTAGGGTGAGTTGGAGGTAGGAGGTTCCCGACAGTGGGGAAGCAGGCAGCTCAATTGTGGTTACGAAGACCACAGGAACTTTGACTGACATAACAAGCCATAACATTTCTAAAAGAGAATTCAGCCTGAAAATAATGTTTAACCCTACCTGCTTCCCGGGTGGCTTGTCAGATAACTGTACATGTGTTGGAGGGTCTTTTTTCATTCAGCAAATGTGGTGACTAGCAGTCAAGAGCGCTTCCTGTTCTTGAGGCGCGCCAGGGGTGACTTCATTAAGAGGAGTCAGAGGGGGTACCAGAGGCGTTTCAGACAGCCTGCACCAAGTGTGGGCCCCACACCAGTGATCCTGAAGAATTTTTTTTAAATGGGTGATTTTTCTGGATCACTTAGTTATTTGTTTGTCCTCCCTGAATTAGTAAGAATGAGAAAATGGAAACATGTTTTGTTTAATGATCTTTGAAACATCGTCTTCTGAGCCAGGGGAGGATTGTTTGAAAGAAATATCATCTTTCGATTTCTTCTCTCGAGCCCTTTTCAAAGTGCAAATAAACTGAGACCCCTGAACCACGTGCCGACGGCGCAGCATCAAATGTCCGGCTCGTCCTGAGGCCTCGAGAAGGCTCCGCCGAGTCTGCGATGAAAACATGCTGAGGCTTTATAGCAGCGCTGAGCAGCCCTCTCTGACGTGCAGATACGATCCCCTCAGCACGAAGACGAGGAGGATTTGGAACTGAAGGCCAGGGATGCGCATGCGATTGGTGAGCTCCAAATGTGCAACAAATCTTTAAATACATTAATCAAAAACTACAGTGCTGTAGGTGGCAACCACGCCTCACTGCCACAACCTTTTTGGCCGCAGTGCTCCACTGAGGATGACAGTGAGTAGAGAAGCCGGCGTGCTCCAGCCAGGGTCCTCCTGAGTTTACTTAAATCTCCACATTAATTATTTTCATTATGTTCCAAGGAATGCGCAGCCCACGTGCGACATTTGCGTGTACCCCACCTGGCACGCGCTCCTCAAGGCGCGGTTGTCCCAGTGAAAGCAGCCCACAAAGCAAAGCGCAGGTCAAGCATCCACGGGAGCGCCGGGGAAGGAAGCTTCTGCCGCTTCCTGTCTTCTTCCTAGGAGTGAATCTGACGCCAGCACACTGCTGCTGCCTGCCAGACGTTAAGGGATAGTATTTAAAATGAGCAAAATACAAGCTCCCCCCTCAAGGGGCACAAAGGCTGCACAAAGATATTGCAGTATCTATACAATTATTATAAAATAAACACTTTAAATGAGACAAACAAACAGATCCTCTGATGGGATCAATGATATCTTTTGAACTTGAAAAGCAAAAGAAAAAGCACTTCTTCCTTGCAAGAAACAAGAAAGCAGTTGAGGCACAGGCGTCCGCAGCTGCGGTAGTTGGACTGGACCCCACTCTGTCTCCAGCAGAGGCTCTTACTGCTTTTGTCCTGAGTCCCCAGCCTTCCTTCTTCCCAGGAGAAGGAAGCTTGCCCTCCCAACGTGGGTGCATTCCGTGTTCCAAAGCCCTTTGAATTTCAAGGTCAATTAGTTTGGTTCCACTTTAATTAGAAGCCATCACAATAGTGCTGTGTGAGTAATTTATGGAGGCGTAAATATTGACATCAATTTCTGTCAGATATTCTGATATCATAAACATCATGTAAATCTGGGCACTGGCAATCAATTTGCACATAATAGACTAATTTTATTCGAACTCTACGACTGCACTGTTCGGTTTTCAGAGTTCCTCGCCTCTTGCTACATTAAATCACCACTTTAAATCATGTCACAGTATTCCACCCAGCAAGCAATCAAAAATAGAAAATTTAAGTCTATTGAATCTTTGCCTAATTCAATGATGTCTGCTTGGTGCTGTGCTCTCGTGGATGGCTTAGTGCAGTGCTGGCCCCATGCCTGCGGACGGCACACACGGCTCGAAACCGGGAAACCAGGGCCAGGCGGCCCCTCCTGCCTGAGGGAGGGTCGGGTGGTTTCTGTCAAGGGGCTTCTGCCCCGGGGCAGCTGGCTGAGGTTCTCAGCTGCAACTCACCCTGCCTGGACACCCCAGGACCCCTCCACCGCGGGGTCTCAGGCGCCATCCACAAGCACACTGGCAGGGAAGCCTGAGCTCCCTACAAAAGTGTCTAAATTAATGCACTGCTGTCACTCCTGTTAGCAGCCTGCCTCTCCTGCCAGGTTGCAGGCTTCCAGGAGGCCATGGCCTCAGCTGCAAAGCTCTTGGGATGGGCCCAATCCTCATGTGGACGCCAGCACCCGGGGGTGCTTGCTGAAAGGTAGATAGAAGATGACCGCGGCCACTGCATGACCACCGTCCAAGGACCTCATCCCGGGGTTGGGGCGGAGCATGACGTGCTGTACACATGCTGCTACGGCAAACTCTGAAGCAGAAGGCCTCAGATGAGGGCTCCGAAAACGTCCACAGAGGCCAGTACTCCTGAGAGGAAAGCGCGCTGGTTACACCCAGCCTCTCGCTTTACAGTGAGGAGACCGGAGCTGACGAAGGAGCCCAGCTTTCTCCAGGACGCACAGGGAGCCATGGAACCACAGGGATTGCCGCGCCCCTGCTTCCTGGCCTCCAGCTTTTCCCATTTCACTTCACCCATTTCTCATGTACACTGCTGGCCCTTCCATTCAGAAATGTCTGACTGGAATCTACAACATGGTCATTGTGCACGGCTGTCCTTTCTCTTGCTTTATGGTGTGCTATCACTTTGTGGTCTGCGTTAAGATATAAACTAAACCTCAAAGTATCTGTGATTTGTGTTTTCTAGTCTCGGTTCCTTCTTTGTCTATTTAGACTAGACTAGACAATGAGTGATCTGAGGTCTGAGCCACCTTTCTGTTTTGTGTGTTTTTGTTTTCAGCACTTCATTTACTAATACCCAGCTTCTGGTGGGTTTGCTCAGAATACAACAAACGTGTAGGAGAAACACTGCCTTGCTACCAGGAGCCCCAAGCCGAGCTGGACTCCGTGTGTCCCAGGAACTACAAAGTGCCGCAGCTCAGACTCTGCTTGGACACTCCAACTTCTGCGTCTTTCCTCAGCCTCCCTGAGCTCAGCAAACTCTGGTGTCTGCCTGCAGGTGGACCCCAGGAGTCTGCACACCCCAAAGAGTGCTGGGGACAGAGAGTGATGGATCCAACCAGAGGACCAGCTCGGGGTGCTTGTGGGCATCCTCCCCCACCAGCTCTTATTCTGCTTACATTCTTCAGTTAACAATGTGAGTTATTTAACTTCACAGACTTAACCCTCATTTAAAGTTAAAAGAAAATTGTAGGAAATCATTGCAGCGCTAGTTTGAGCTTTTACAAGTGATCCAGCCAAGCGTTCCACTAGGGAATCTGAGACTACTTCCTGCAGCATCCTGGAGTTACGTGGGGAGAGCTGGAAGACCTCAGGGTTACCTGGGGGAAACTGAGGCCCAGCAGAGGCACGGGATTGCTTAAGGACACGCCTGGACACGGTGGTGGGACGTGACCAGGACTCCCGAGCTCCCACGCAAATCCTCACAGCCCTTGCGCTGATATGTGGGCACTGTGCTACTGCTTTGCCCTGTAACCTAAACCTGAAGCATTTGTAACTTGTGCGTTCTTGTCTTTCTTCCTTCTGGTGCGTACAGAGAAGCATCCGACAGGCGTCTCTATGCAGAGGTGCTGGACGCAGAGCCCAGAACTCACAAGACAAGGCAAGGCACTCGTTCGGCCCTGCAAGGCCAGAGGCCGCGTGGTGGAGCGCGACCCCTCTCTTAAGGCGCTGAAAACAGCTCGCTTCGGGTGTGATTTTACTGGGTCATTATTAACATTTTGAAGAAAGACTGAGATTAAGAAAATGGCCCAGAGATACCGAATTCACCACCTCTGCTTGTTCTCCCACCAAGCAAGGAACTTTGTGCGAGGCAGGGGCTGTGTGGAGCAGGGGCGGCGCCTGCGTGCAGCCAGCTCCGCGTGGCGTGTGCTTACGGTGTGCACCAAACACGCACGAGTTACACATCTAAAGTAAATAAATAAAATCAATAAGCAACCCAGGGAAAGCCAGCCACTTCGTCTCATCTCTGGAGGCCAGCGGAGCCAGGGCCCTGAGGTCACCAGCCTGGGCACTGCCCGGCGGATGGTGGGAGGGGAGCACAGCCAGTGTGTGCAGACACAGAGGCAGAGCCGTGCAGGTGAGGCGCGCCATGGTGAGCGCGCTCCGCACCCTGCAGCAAACGACGGTTGGCGGCGGCGCAGTGACTGCTGCAGAGATCCTGTTCCCAAGCTCGGCGTCCAGCTGGACAGAGGACGGGACAGGGCGAGAGACGCATGGCAAGTGTCCTGGGAGATGACGGCCGCAGTGGGTGAGCTGAGTGGCAGGCGGGCAGGGCGCCGAGGAGCGGCCGCGCAGGGCAGGCCGCCGCCACGAAACGGATCCCACTACCCGGGAAGTGGCAGTCAGAGTAGTACTCAGCGCGCCCAGAGAATGAGATTAACCCATTGGCTTTTGGACCGACTGCTTCGTAATCGGTGGGAAAGCAACGGCGACCGCAGTGTTACAGGCGCAGCTTCAAAATCGGCCTCAGGGGCTGAGGAGATAGCTCAGTGGCATGAGCACCTGCCCGGCAAGCGCACAGTCCCGAGTTTGATCCCTGGTCCCGCAAAAAAAGGAGGAAAAAAGAAAAAGTGGCTATCTTCCCTGGGCTTTGGGGCCAGTGAAGTAGCTCAGCCTTCTAAAGCACCTGCTTAGGCAAGCTTAGGAAAGCACAGGGACCAAGGTTCTGCCCCAGGGCAGGCTGAGCTGGCCACTAAATAAATAAATCAGACATAAAGCCTTAAGTTCATGAACACGGAGTCCAGATATTTTCAGTCTCTGCAGTTCTTTCCTTTCCCCCTAAACAGCCAGGCTTGTTTGCCCTTCCCTTTTGCAAGCTCTGCTCTCATGCCTAGAGCTCTCCCTATTCCACATGGAGAATATCCCCTTGTTCTCCCGGGTGTGGCTTAGTGCTCACCACTCCCACAAAGCAACTCTCCAAGTGGATCTGTAGCTACGCTCCTGAGGACCACACGTGGCTTCCACGTACGTGGGTACCCTACTCCACCTTCAGCATAACAATATCATGCCCAAGCCTGGCCTCCTCGAGAGCAGCGGCTCCGATTCTCACTGCTGCGTTTCCACGGCATCAGTTAGTGGAGTGAGTGCACAGCCGAGCAGCTGCTGCATCAGAAAATGCTTGGTGCTTTCCTTGAAGATTTGATCTTTAAAAAAAATAGAGCGTGGCTGCCTAGGCTGAGACCACTGTGCAGTAAGTGGAATACAAAGAAGCAGGTAGGAAGCCGAACCATCTTTCTATGAGGATTATCACGAACTGCCTTAAGCAGGGTAGAACACTTCATTTAAAACAAGTGATTGATCTTGATAACAAGAGGGCAAGCCAAAGGACAGCGTCCTCCGGCCTCCCCCCGCCCCCTAGAGGAGGGGGGCTGTTCTCTGGGTCTGTCCTATCACATGGAGCGCCTCCTGCCACGCAGATGCACGTCAAGCCCTCAGTAAATGCTCTCAGCACAAATGCACATCCTGTAAAGACGCGGGTGAAACCCTGTGTCCTAAACGCACTGCTGCCCACGCTCCCTCGTGGCGGCCCCGACTTGCAGCAGGCCCTATGCAAATCGGTCAGCAACCAACCATTAGTCTCAGCACTCACTATGGGGATTAGCCACAGGCCGTTCCTCTTTGTCTTGGGGCTTTAAGTCTTACGGCATTTAGCATCTGTTTGTCTCTTCAAACTTTCCCTCACGCAGATTTGGGTCCCAGACAATTATTCCAGTGGTCGCCTCCAGGTCAAGGACACGAGCATGGGCACTGTGGAGCCTGCCTGTCCAGCGCTGGGCACTGTGTCCAGTTCTGAAATGAAACAGTGAAAGAACGAGCCCACATTATCGAAGCACAGAGTTTCGCTACAGTAGTAACCTACAGATGCACCACAACCTGTGACGTTCCAGAACCCAGAAAATTCATGGATCTGAAATAGGAATTATGTTATCCAAGCAGAAGGGAAAATGGTGCACTGCCAAGGTTTGGACAGCCTTGTGGCACCGAGGATGGAAACCATGTGGGCTGGGGACATTGCCAGGCCAGGGACGCTGGTGTCTCATCCACAGCCGAGCTGCCCAGGGCCCTCGGATCAAGCTTTGAGCCTCAGCTCCTTTGGCTGGCAACCCCAGGCTATTTTCATGTCCTCAGCAGACTGAAATTCAGGAAAGCAGCTCGTGCACGGCACCTGCCGCCCAGCCCCACTTCCGCACCGTAGGTGGATGGGGCAGCTCTCGGCTGGCCGCGCTGGCCATCCAAGCCTCCTTCCAGGTTGGGCGCAGTGGTGTCCGCTGAGCTGCAGCTGCAGGACACTGACCCTCTCCAGCTGGGTTTCTCAAGCTTGACCAAACAGAGGCCCTGGAGGGCTGCGAAGGCGCCTTAGGGCTCAGCCTCCAGAGTTCCTGATCTGCTGCGCCCAGCTGAGCCCTGATCCGACCTCTCCAACAGGTCCCCACGCAATCCCGGAGCACACTGGGCATGGAGCCATGAGTGTGCAGCCACAGCTGTTGGGCGGTGACACTCAGGTCACTAGAGTCACAGCAGGAAAACATCTTCATGGGTCCTTGCATGTGGCTGTCCCCAAGGGCTCCCTGAAGACTGGAGAAATGAAGAAAGACTGGCAGTCGTGTGTGTGTGTGTGTGTGTGTGTGTGTGTGTGTGTGTGTGTAGGGGGGTGTTTCCAGGGATCCTCCAAGAAGAAGCCTGGAGCCACCAGCAGGTGTCAGGCAGGAGGCAGAAGGTCTTTCAGGCCCTGAGCACCTGAGCCAGTGGCGTGTGACAGCTCTCTGTCTCGGTTACTTTTCTCTCTGTCTCAGTTACCTGAAAACCAAAATTGAGGAAGGAAAGGTTTAGTTACTCCTGGTGTGTGGAGGCCTCAGTCCCTAGTCAGCTGGCGGCTCTGAGGCAGGGTGACACATGGCAGAGGACAGCAACTCACGGTGACAGAGAGCAGCAGAGCAGAAGAGCGCAGGGCCAGGAGAACAAGCCTTGCTGGCTCCCTTACAGTGCAAGCAGGCCACCTGCCCTCACCTCAGACACCTCTCCTGCCCTGGCTCACAGAGGCTCAGGATGTTTGTTTACAAAGCGAGGCCCCGGCTCCCTGCTGTGTGGCTTGGGTTAAACTTCTAAACTTCTCAAGTTGACACAGTATATCAACCATGACAACCACCCCTTGTCAACTCGGCAACCAGACACATTTCTTTAAACTGGTCTCCATCTATAAAGTTATACTTATCTGTACCATTTCACAACTTGAACATTATGACACAGGGTTAACAATCCTTAAGAACCTGTCTTAAGGGTATCAACATTGTAATGCATTAGAACCCTAACATTCTGCCCCCAGCCCCCCAAGACTTGTGCACATCCCCTTGTGCAAGAGGCACTGAGTCCATCTGCAAGAGCTGCCAAAGTCCTAACAGTTGCAGCACTGCTGAAAGTCCAAGTCCCAAGTCTCCTCAGAGATGTAAAACAAACTCTCAGCTGTGAGCTCCTGTGCAAATGAAAAGCGAAGCCCTACCAACATTCAGTGGCACAAGACAAATATTTTTATTCCAAAAGTTACAAACACAGAGGTACAAAGGCTTGGGACCAAAGCAAGTCTAAAATCCAGCAGGACAAACATTAAGCCCTGAAGTTCCATGTCCCAGCATCTAAGGCAACCTGTGGCAGACTGTGGGCTCCAAATGGCTTGTGACTCCATCCCCGTGGCAGCTCCAGTGGTTCATGCTCCCGTGGCTTTTCTCTTGGGCTTGCTCTGCTCCCTCCTTGCAGCTTTCCTCAGACAACACACGTTCCTGGCTTTACCAAACTTTCAGGGTCTCCACTGCACTGTGGGCTTCTCACTCACAGCCCCACACACTGCCCTCTCCAGGCACACCGCCTGGCCTCCCAGATCTTCTCAAATTGAGGAGGAAGCCTTCGTAATCCCATAACTCTTACATGCTGCATGAGCCTACAACCAGCACCACATGGGTGATACCAAGGTCTACTGCGAGGCTTTCCTGGCTCTCGGCCATAGGGGTCAAGCCTCTGGATAGCTAGGAACTCACAATCCAGTTGTGAGGCACAAACTTTCTGTGTTCCTGTCATTCTGGAACCTGGTGTGGCCACCACTGTTCTGAAACACGGTGCTCTGTGGCTTTCTCCTCAAAGCAAAATCTCTCACCCTTGCAGGTTTGAGGCTGCAAAGGCCAGAGAATCGCTGTGTTGTGTGATGCCCAGACCAACTTCTATGTTCTCCAGTTTCTTCTCAGCTCCATCTTTGTAGTTCACAGATTTACTGGAGCCTCCCTTCGGGCCAAACTCACATTTTAAATCATTTTGTTAGGCTCTCTGCTCTTGATTCTCAGATAGATCTGGCTAAACGCCTCCAACAATTGCCATGTCACTTCCTCAACATTCAACTGTCTTGAAATTTCTTCTGCAAGATTAATTGGTCTGTCACCCTTAATCTTAGCCTCGGGCAGTCTCTGGACACAAATAAAATGCAAACTTTTTGGAAGCCGTAACACGAGTCATCTGGAGTCCACCAATCCAGTCCTTCTTCCCAGCAGAAACCTCCTAAACCTGGTCTTTACCAGCAGGATTTCTATCAGCCTTCTAAGCTCTGGCCAGAATCTCCCACACAGAGCAGCCTAAGGCATTCTCACTCTATTCTTTCAGGCAAGATTTCCAAGCCTTTCCAAGCTCTTCCACAAGCCATTCCTGAAGGCAGAGTGGCACATGACAGAGGGCAGCAGTTCATGGTGGCAGAAGACAGCAAAACCAGCAGGAGCCAACGGGGGTGGGAGAGCAAGCCTCTCTGCTCCCTTGTCATGTGTTCACACTGCCTGCCCACATGATCTCTGGGCATCCTCTTCTTGCAGAGGCTCAGAGTGCTTATCAAGTGAGGACCCTGTCCCTGCTGAGTCACTTGGTTAGGCTTATAAACGTCTTCTTGAGTTGACACAGTATATCAACCGTTACCCTTTCTTTGACTCCAATGGGAAAAAAAGGACCCAGTTGGGAAGTGGCATGTGTTAAATGCACACTCATGGACCCAATGACCGGCACATTCAAGGCAAAAGAAGTAATGTAACACTGATGCTCGGAAGGAAGAAAGAGGTGGAAGGGAACTTAGAGAAAACCTGACAGACAAAGGCACCAAGAATAAATCAATACCAAGGCTTCCATGGCGCTCCTTGCAAGTGTGGCCCTGTTTTATTCTCCCAGCACCCCCTAAGGTGAAGCCGGGCAACCATTCCTCCCTTGTTTACGAGGAGACTGAAGCTCAGGAACGCTGGAGGAACTGCCCACAGGCCTCAGCTGCAATGTGGCAGCGCCGGGAGTCGGCCCAGGCTGGTTCCACACCTGGCTGTCAACCATTGCTGTGCTGCCTGGAACTCTGCACAGGGCTAAAAGGAAGAAAACCAAATACAGCTAAAGGTGACTCATTAGCAGGCTTCCGGTTATCAACTATGGGTCCCATCCCTTCCTGCCCCTGCCCCTGAGTTTATACCGGAGCAGGATTCTGCCCTGAGACTGGGCCTGTCGCAGGACACTGCACTGCCCTGTCCCAGTCCACGGTGACCCAAAGCACAGCTTCATCCTGCTTTCTAGCCACCCCGCAGCACAGAGTCTAGCCGTAAATTACATTCGAGCCTGTGCATTAGCGCTGGCTGTGCTCCCACAAGCCATGTCACAACCGTAAGCCAACAGCCCAGCGTCAGTGACAATATGTAAATTACTTGTAAAGTGAACTTGATCTTGTGTAATAAATGCTGTTTGAATCTTAATTTGCTAACAATATTTTAATGCGGTAATTGAGGTCATGGAAGATGTGGGTGAAAGACAAAGCCATCTTTAACTGTCGGCTTTAAGCAGGACTGCACTGCCGGGTGTAGAAAGCATTCCAAGGAGTTGCAAGGCAAATGACTGCTTTCTGGTTGCGGCGACTGGGCTGAAATGTAGGTGCAGAAAGGCGAGTACTGCAGAGTCAGAAAGGGGGCTGAAAACGCATCAAAGCTTCTTCCTGATTTAAAATGTCTTGGCTCTAGCTTCGGCACCTCTAAGCCAGCAGGCTTTTCCATAACCAGATAAAATACCATAGCTGGGAAGCACACAGCCCCAGCTTAGTTCTTAGCAGTGTGGGCAACCTCCAAGTTTCACGCCTGCGTAATGCATCAGACTGTCTCTCTCTTCTCCAAGAAGGCCCTCTGTCCCCGCCTACCCAGTCTGCTTGCCCCTCTTTTCAGTTGTGCTCTTGGGTCAATATCCAGCTGTGCATCTGTGAAGCCGAGCCTCTGCGTGAAGTCAGGTCCCCACCATGAGGGGCCGCAGAGCCCTGCAAGCCTGGGGTGGTGGCTGAGCATCGCCGTTGTTCCCCCAGCCACTGCCCACAGCGGTGGCCTTGGCTCCCCTCCACCACCTCCATCCGCTCTATTTCTGTGCTCTGTCCTTTTGCAGGTGGTAAAAGCCAAAGCTGCTCTGCTCTTCCATCAGGCTCTGCCTCTGAGCTAACGTTTCTCCAAATCCAGCACAGACTGCAGGCTCATATCAAAGACCCCCCCATCCCAGCTCCCCAGTCGCCTACCACTCAGCCAGCTCTGAGCCTCTCCCTGGACCTTCCTGGCCCGGCCTCTGCAGGGGAAACTGAAGTGCTCCCTCCGCCAGTCACACTGAGTCATGAATCCTCGCTCAGGGCAGTGGCCTTTGAAGGGGCTCCAGGAGAACTCCTGAGGCCACCGCCAGCTCTGCTCCAGGGACTTCCTGTCCTCTACAGCGCCACAACCTGTTTGTCTCCCCGATCCATGCCAGTGTCCAGCCAGCTTCAAATGCAGCCACATCCCAAGCCCCAGCTATCCTTTCCTCCTTGCTTAAAGCCCTCTCTTCTGAACAAATCCCTCCCTCTTCCAGAGCACTTTGCTTACAGTTCTGTAAGGACATGTCAGCAGATAAGGCTTGCCTGTGTCTCTTGCTGGCTGTCTTGCACATTCCTCAAAACAAAAATCTGTATTTTTATTCATTTTTTATAATTTATAAAGTGATAAGAAACCTGATGTTGTAATAGATGCTCAATAAATAACTATGAATAAAATAATGAACAACTTCCCAGAGCCACATGTGCACATGTACATGTGTACCTGCACACGTGTGTGTGCGTGACTCATGTATGTGACTTGTCACAGACATACAACAATCCACGTTGAAGTACATCTGAAAGTGGAGGTTCTGAGTGGGAGAGGGTGTAGGGCAGGCTCAGGAGATAGCAAAAGCTGCCTCCCAAATTACCGCACGACACCTGACTGCACGCGGGGCGGCTTTCCCGCCTGTCTGCCCGCTCTCCCACATGGAAGTGGCCACACAGTGTTTTGCAGAACACAAACCATATCTCACCATTAGTCCCTAGTTCTCCTGTAACTTTTGATGCTGCCTGGTCCCTTCATACACGCATGCATACCGATGTCCATTTATTGGTTTTATCCACTTGTAAATGTCTTTACATATTCATCCCTGTCTCATTAGTTATCTGTTTGGAATTGTTTCCTCACACCTACAACTTGTCTTTTTAAGGTTCACTAAGATGTTAACTTTAATCTGATGACAGTTTTAAATATTCTGACAATATTCTATATTGCTTATTGTATTTGTTTAAAACTTTTTTCCTTGCCTACAATCTGAAGTGGCATTGAGTTCAGACTCGGAAGGCTTGGTTTTGCACTCCCATGCTGCTGTTCGTTTTCTGTGTGAATCCAGCCAAGTGCCCTAATTCCCACAACCCTGATGGTGACGTCATGAGAGCCGCTGCCCTGCCGCCCATGTGCAGCACCGTCCGGAGGCTGAGAGTGGTGCAGCTGGCAGCAGAGCATTCGGCTAAGCGTGGTGAAGGCCAAGTTGCATTTTGTGCCAAGTGAGTTTTCCAGAACTCAAAGAAGACCAGAGTAGGGCTCAGAAAAGCAGAGTTCTAGACCCATCTCTGCCGTGACCTTCAGGACGTCCTTGGACAGGACCGTGAGCCATCAGCAGCCTCAGCCTGGCACGCTGTGGCACAGTGCACGGGTCGTGCCCCTCAGTGTGCTGCTCTGGGCAAGACCGCGAGAAGGAAGGAAGCAGAGACGGCAGGAGCAGAACCCAGCAGGCACCGAAGATAGATGCCACCATCCAGATTGGTGACGTTCCTCCTAGCAGGTTTTAAAATTAAAATTAACGCACAGAGTACATGCCAACCCAAATATCAAGCACGGGTTTTATTTTTAGAGGGGTTGTTTGTCCACATCTGAGAGCCCACGCAGTGTTTGCTGGGCCCCCAGGGAGCTCTGGAGAGCACTCTTGGGCACTTGTCCCCTCTCTCAGCACAACAGAGGTGGAGAGGAGGGGAGGGGAGTGAATAAGAGGGGAGAGGGGAGGGGAGGGAGGGCAGGCAGCTGCACAGCTGGCCGGCCAGGGTGGCTGCGGCTCTCAGGCTCCAGAGCCAGCTTCCAGCTGCCTGCAGTTTCTGCTCTTAATCAGTGGCTCTGCTTAGTCACATCCCACTGATCTTGGGAGGCAGAGCCCCACGTCCCATGCCCTGGATTAACAGCAAAGGTGTGACCTTCCCTGGGAGTGCAGAAGCCTCCTCCTGGTGGGATAACAGCCAGAAACTTACCTGGCAGGCACGGCGGGCGGGGGGCTGGCCCTGTTCATCCCAGGCATAGAACCCCAGTGCCACTAGTGGCACCGCTGGCCAAGGGCTGGATGTGACTTCCCATTTGGGGGCCAGCTCAGGAGATTGGCAGAGAAGGCAGCAGCCCAGTGCACGCTGGGGCAGGACAGAGGACCATGCACCATGAGCAGGGGGCTGCAGGAGCCCCTGGCCAGCCGCGGATATTGACTTCCAAATGGATTGAATCAAAATCAATAACAAAACGTCCAGTAGTGAAGCTGTGTGGAACGCAGCACTGGCGAGTATGGAATAGATCAACAGAGAGGCAGCGCCGCAGGAAGGGCGCGTCCCGCCCAGGGCCTCCCTTTTCCTATGGGGAGACAGTGAGGAAGAAAAGCCCGGAGACAGAGCGGGGCCCTAACTCAGGTCCTCTGCAGAACTTTAGAAATTATCTTTCTAGCGCATGTAGTGAGACAAGATAAGGCTGCATTTCAAAAGAAAACATTGCAAACCAAAACAATTGGACCCACCAGCAGGATGGGGGCGGGGTGGCGTCCAAGCCTCTCCTTTCGGCTTGCTTTATAAAGGGAAGTAACATAACTGACTTGGGACAAGATCTGAATGATTCTCTCGGAGTCGCGTGATTCTGGAATGCTTTGTACAGTTCTGGGAGCACACTCACGCTGAAGTTTAATGGCAACGGCCCATCTGTTGAGATCAGCCTACTTTTCAAATTTATAATCTGAGAGGTAAAACATGGAAATATATTATGTAGGATTGACCAGAAAGGCCCAGGGTGGTTTGGGAATAATCAATACTTTCCAATATACACTTCAGCTCTCAAACAGAGAGGAAATAACCAATACCGGCATCCCCTGAAGCCTGCTGTCTCAGGGGAGCGGAATGGTCCGTCAGTAGCGCCTGCCACACCACACAGACCCCAAGCTGAGCGGAGGCCTGGAGCCCCATCTAGAAGCCAGAGCTGTGGTCCCGGGCCCCACTGGCACCCCAAGTGAGCCCCTGAGCGAGTCCCTTTTGCCCCCTCTTCCTTCCTCCCCCTCTAGGTCTCAGCTCTCCTCCCACTCGGGCCAGACAGTGTGACAGTGTGATGTGTGGCTCTCCTTGAAAGGAATGTGTGGGGGAGAAAAGAAAGAGAAGAGAGAGGGAGGAAGGAGGAGAGGAAGAGGGGAAGGAGGAGGGAAGGAAGGAACAAAGACAGCAGAAAGCAGGAGAGGAGAGGGAGAGAAGGCAGGGAGGGAGGGGGCAGGAAAGGAAATTAAAAGGCTGCAGTGAGAATAAAAAAAATGAATTACCGGTATTGGCTGGCCAGCCTGCGATGATTAATGTGACCATCCACGTGCCATTTCTGTGTAAGGCCCGATCGTTACGGAGACAAGCGCTGACATACACAAACATTATTAGAATCTGAGCGGCGGTGGGGCGGAGGGTAGGGACAGCGCCAGATTCGGAGTCAGGCCCAGAGCAGCCTGGGTCTGGCCGCATTTCCTACCCGGCCTCGGGGGACTCCGCCACAGCTGCAGTAATGGAAGTCAAAACTCCAATCAGGCCCTTATTAGTGACTGGCGCTCGGGACACGAGGCACCATTGTTGGTGGCAGCCACAGCTATTGCAGCTTGGAATTGACAATGCTGTTTTTAAAAGCTATCTTTGACTGCTCAATAGGAGGTTAGGAGCAGGTCATGTACCAGGGTTTTTACCAAATTAATACTATCAGGGGAATTACGCTTAAATGGAATTCTTTCTGTCTAAACAATTCCACCTAGGTTCACCACGACTTTGTCTCTCCATCCCTCCCCACATAAAATAACTTAGAGGAGGAGACACCCAGCATGATACTCAAAGAATCAACTTAGCAAGCCAGCCAAGGTCCGCCCCCAGCCCCGTGCCCTCCCCGAGCTATCCAGAAACAAAAACGTGCCAGACACTAGGGACGTCTGAACAGCTCTCAGAAATCCTTGACGCTCTGCTTTTGGTGCTCAAGTTTCACCCAAAAGCCAAATACCCACATATATTAAAGAGGCTCTTCCATTCAGGAGTTCCTTCCTTACTGGGTTTTATTGAAGTAGCACATTGATATGCTTAAGAGAAGGCCGTGGGACAAGCGCAGGGCCGCGTCACGCGGAGGCGGTGGGCTCAGCCTCTCCCCAGGGCTGAGTAGGCGCTGGCACGCGTTTCCAAGCAGAGGCCCATCGCCGTGCTTGCGCTGGCTCGAGACAGAAAGCTCGCCGTGCTGTGCTTGGCCCGCAAACCCAGGGAAGGGGCTAGTGGGAACCCCGCTCTGAGGGACTGGGGAATCCAGCAGTAACTGCCAACACTGGGCGCCCCTTAGGCAGGTCTGTATGACAGAGACGTCATATTGGTGACATAGGTTTCAGCAAAGGAGATTCCTGAGTGAGCCCAATGTCCGCAGTGAAACACTCCTCTGAGCGGGCGGAAGTGATTCTGAGTTCCTAGGAGGCCCTACCTAAGATTTAAAATGTGAAGCATTTGGTTTTTATCCATAAAATGACATTGAAAGGTTATGGATTCTTACATTGAGCTGTGATGAGGTTAAAGCCAGGATTCAGGGAGATTTCTGTGCTGTGGTGCTTGGCAGTGGAGGGAGGAAGGGGGTTAGCGTGGGAGCTGGGAGGGACAGGGGCCTGCAGGAGGTGCTGAGCATGAGGGGGCAGA
>NW_004524681.1:2085601-2088235 GCF_000260255.1 Octodon degus
AGAAAAGGAGACAGGGGGAAGGGAGAAGGAAGGGAGAGGAGGGGAGGGGAGAGGAGGGGAGGGGAGGGGAGGCAAAGTGGCAGGCAACAGGATCTCTTTATTGTCAGGACTGGCAGGTGCAGCTAAGCAGACAGCAGGAAGGTACACCTAAGGTCGCGATATCCACAGACCCAGGGAGGGAGGCAGGCAGGAAAGCCAAGTCAGCACAGAGGACAGATTCAGAAATTAAGAGAAGGAAGGCAGGGAAATCGCTAGCCATTCCCAGCTAGAAATGCGTTTCCTGGCCCCTGCTCCCGCACGCACCATAGAGCAGCTGACCAAAAACTGAGACAGGAAAACCACCCGCTGTGGAATGACAAAGAAATGCACAGCGCCCACTTCAGAGAGTACTGACGCAGCAAGAGCTCTGGCTAATCGCGCCTCTCTGGGAGGCTGAAGCAGGAGGGTCAAGAGCTTGAAACAGGGCCTAAGAAACTTAGCAACCTAGGAAAATCCTGTCTCAAAATTTTAAAATGGAGAAAAAAAAGGCTGGAGACACAGCCCCATGTGAAGGCCCTGGGTTCAATCTACAGTACCACAGAAATAAATAAATAAGCAAATAAATATATGCATGTGCTGGAAAAAATAAGCACATACATGCATGCTGGGATAGATATTTTAAAGACTCCAGTGGACTAGGCGGGCAGTGTACAGCAGGGCACGGAGAATTTCAAGGAAAGAAGTCAACTAAAGCGTGGGAATGAGACCCTAGAACAAAAGCGCAGCGTCAGAGCGAGACTACTCGGGCAGGCTGACAGGCAGCTGGGGGCCACCAAGAAAAGTCCACGACAGGTGGACTTTAGACAGGTCAGGAGAATCAGCCAAACTGAAACAGAGAAAACTAAAGCAGAAGAAGAACTGGGTATTCAAGAACTGCGAGCAATATTGGGCAGCCTAACATTTACCTATGACTGCAGTACCTGGGAGAAGGAAGGGGGACAGGACAAAAGAAACACTTAAAGGAAACGGTGACTGCGATCCTTCAAAAACAAAAGCACTAGATCAAAGTTCCAATAAGCCCAAAGAATCCAAAGCGAGTCTTTGTAAAGTATGGAAGCCCCCCTGCAACCCCCATCACGGAGCCTCACTAAGCCGTGGCCCGCCCTACAGCAGCCCAAGTGGTCAGAGCTAAATCTGGGAAACAACCCAATGCCCATCAGCTGAGGAATGGATAAAAAAAGATGCGGCATTTTTATACAATGGAGTATCACTCAGTTATGAAAAAGATAAACTTGGGGCTTTTATAGGTAAATGGATGCAACTAGAGACCACACTCACAAGCGGAATAAGTCAGACCCACACATTGTATTGTCTCCTTCTTACACTGTAGTGTAAGAACCTGAGAGTGAGGAAAATCTGAAAGGTGAAGCAGATGTCGTGAAACGAAAAGAAACTGTTCAGAGGGAAGGAACAACTGGAGAGAGGGAAAGGACGGAAGGAAGGAAGGAAGGAAGGAAGGAAGGAAGGAAGGAAAGGAAAGGAAAGAAAGAAAGAAAGAAAGAAAGAAAGAAAGAAAGAAGGAAAGAAAGAAAGAAAGAAAATATCTATGCATACAGGGTAGCTTGGAAAATTGTACTGCTGATTTCTGCTGGTCCATTGAAAGGAGCAATTAATGTGCAACCTTTTCTCTCCTTTTTAATTTTTCATAAATTTTTGGCCAGTTTTGCATGCTTACATCTAGTAATCTGAACAGCTAATTTGAAGACAACCATATGCAATATGACAACCATTATTGAATTGCTATCATTATGCTTAGTGAAATTCTGCATCATTTCTAATGTTTTTTTAAAATTTTTTTAACTATCTTTCCTTCTCTTCAAAAAAATAAATAAAAGGGAAAGTAAACCACATTCCTATTCACCTGCAGAAAGAGCATTATGAAGAGTGCGATTGCTGTTTAAAACATAACAGTAACTGAAAACTCATCAAAAATTATTAAACAAATGGACAATGGAACAACAACCAGAAAGTACTGAAAGAAAAAATTAAATTAAAAACAATGAGTATTCCACACCCAGTGGAAAATACCTTTCAAAAAGGAGGGCTTTGTAAATAAAGATTTTTTTTGTTTGTTTGGGCAGAGTATGAGAGAACCCACTGCAGGCAGATTTGCACTACAAAAGATCTTGAGACGGAAAGAGCGACCCTGGGGAAGCTCGAAGCTGCTCGGAAATAAGGCGCTGTGAGCCGTGAAGGGGACGGGCGCGGAAGGCAGGCTCCTCATCACGTCGGGTTTCCCCTAAGACAGCGGCAGGAACAGTTGCGGGTGCGCTGGAGCCGCGTCACAGGTCTCCAGGGGGCCGCACACCGCCGGAGAGACGCAGCGGGGAGGGCTGGGCGCGCCTGCCGGAGGAGGCGCCGCAGGCGAAGATGCCAGCCCGCGCCGGAGGGCCACTGCTGGTGCAAGGACTGCAGCTGGAAAAGAAGGAGACGAAGTGGGATAAACGTATGCATCGAATTCATACCCGACAGGAAGCAAGTAACGCAGGAAAAGGCGGCAAGGACAGCCCCGCAGGCCTGACTCCGCCATGCGCGAGGGTTCCGAGGGCCGACCTCCCCGCTGTGGCGGGACGAGGCGGGGCGAGGGGGGGCGGG
>NW_004524681.1:2089265-2108733 GCF_000260255.1 Octodon degus
TGTCCCACGCGGAGCTCGCCTCGGGCGCCCGGACAGCGTGTGGGCTCCTCCCCGGAGCACGTTTTGTGAGCCCGCCATGAAGCGAGCAAGCCCTCCCGCAGGGGCTTTTCCCCTACCCAGGGGCATGAAGCAAAGTAAAGGAATACATCCGTGCCCGAGTGCAGAGGTGTGGGGTCGACGGGGCAGGGAAGTCAAGAAAAGCCGCTGCGCCTGTGAATGAATCCCAGAGGCTTTGGGAGAAGAAGGGGAGTGTGGAGAAGAGAGCTGACACCCGAGTCCTCCCCCCACTCCATTTGTGACATCAGGAAGTCTCCAGACTGCCAGCAGGACAGCAAGCCCTGGACCCTGGACCTCCCTGAACCTCCACAAACCTCTTTACTTTATGAAGTCACCTGCCTCAGGTACTCCATTATAGGGAAAACAGACCAATACAGACACAGTCATACCTTGGTGCTCAACTACTCTGACATTTGTTTAATTTTGTACCAGGTAAAATTGCGTACCAGTCTCACGGTGTTTTCGGTACACAGTGAGTGTGCCAGAACTTGTCAGTGTTGATTAATGGTGGCCCACTTCCCTGTGAAGACAAAGCAACACATTTGGTACTTAGCTTTTTTGGTATTCATTGTGCCCCAGAACGGATCAGTGAGGAGTGCGAGGCCCCGCTGTCACTCTGTGGATGTGAGCTGGGGCTCTCTGGCTTCCTAAGAATAGCGTCCAGCCTGGAGTAGAAGACAGGCCTGTACGCAGATCTAAAAGAGGCCCAGACAGTAGCTGACTGCTTCGACGGCTCCGCACACAATGGCTGGAAATATTTAAAACCCAGCAAGACACAGCAAGTGCCTACAGAGGCCGACTCCCGTGGAAAGCCCTTCTAACAGAGGACGCGCACCTTTCCTGCCTTCGCGACGCCCCCCTTGGTTCTGCCCATGCTCTCTCTGCCCTGGGCTGGGGGAATCGCTTGGAAAGCACTTGCCTTTCATCACAGGCAAAATAAATCAAAACTGTGGTCACAGCTTTGCAGGGCTTGGTTCAGCTGTGAAGGAGAGTAGGTCTGATCTACAGGCGCTGGGGGGGGGGTGCTCCCAGCGAGTGGGAGTGTGCTAGCTCCCATGGACACACGCTTCCTCGCCCACCTCCTGTGGCTGTCTCCCACGTGGGAGGCAAGGGAAGGAGGAGAGCAGCATCCCGGAGTCCCGGGCAACGCACCTCACCGTCACTGAATTCCCGGGCCACGCCCGCGAGCACCCTGATTGCTGTTGTACTTCCATTTGACACCATTCTTATTTTCCTAGGAAACTGCTGGCCTTCTTTAGGCTCTGCCGTGCTGGGCTCTGAAGGTGGCTCATGGGAAGTCTGGCACATCTTCACATTCTGATTATTCGATGGCAGCCACTATGAAGAGCGAGGGTCTTGTGCTCACCCCGTGGAAGGATCTTTTCCTCCGGTGGGATTTATAGCTGGGTCTGCATCCTTAATCAGCGCAGTCTTTGTCAAGTAGCCCTAATCAACTCTGCTTCCTAATTTGATGAATTATACTAATAAACTCCAATTTTCACCAAGATTGTAGATTTGGTCAATTCCTCTTCATCTGAGAGAGACACTTCCACCATTTCTTGATTCACAGGATCTCATTTATTATTCTCCAAAGTTTCAGCTAATCTAAACTTTCTGTTGGAACAGGTCCAAGGCACGAAGGCTTGCTGTCTCTCTGAATAGCATCAGGCTGTCACTGGGTTGTCTGGACAGGCTGTTCCCGCATCGGGGCCCATCCCACTGTGGCAAGGTCTGATGGGGCACATGGGTGGGGGACACTGCTCCCTGTCGTTTGTTCCAGGACCATGGGGAATGCCCAGGGCTCCAGCTGTCCCTGGCCACATGCCGAGAGCGCATCTCGGCACCCTGAACTGCTCCACCCTGACGTTTGGGGCTCAGATGTTTAGCTTTTCCTTTCATTGTTGACAGACTTACCAAGATTTAAATTTCTTGTTTTTTTGTTTTGTTTTAAATAAGAGCAAGCCACATGTTCAATAAAGATCCTATCAGCCATGAATGCCCCCATCTCTAAGCTACCATGGAACTCCAAAGACAGCAACAGCCAGGAGCTCCCCTTGCAGCCCTTCTCAGGCCGCCTGCCGCACCCTGGAGTCCTGGTCACACCACCAGCCCCGTCCGCATCAGGCAGGTCTGCCCTCTGAGCTGACTTGCAGTCGCCTTATCGTGAGGTCCCCCACACACTGCGCCCCGGCAGTCTCCGGGCAACATGCTGCCCTCCTTGACTCAGAAACTCGGGGCTTGGGGCACCCTAGGTGGGTAACTGTCTCAAGTGACAGTTACAAAGCTGGATAATTTGTAAGAAAGGAGGGACCAAGGACCCACATCCTCCTTGTTGGGGACACTTCTGTAACAACAGAACCTTTCTATCAAACTTGTGACACAATAAGAATGCACACCCCCAGCCCATGCCTGGCACCGTGTCCCCCCCCCCCAGTCTCCCAGTAGATGAAGGCGCATCTTTGGTCCTGACAGCCCTTGTTCCAGTTCCTTGCAGAGTTCTTGATTCCTTGGAAGTCCTGGGTGCCAGAGTGTTACATCACCTAGTGAGGGCCTCGGGCTCCTGGGAGCGGCCAGTCACCGAAAGCCCAAGCCATCAGTAGCAGGTTGGCACTTCCTGTGCTACCTGTCTTCCAGGAAGGGCCAAGGGGCTGGACTTTGGGCTTGTAATTGGCCAGGCCTATAAGAATCCTCCACCATACGGAGAGGGTATGCAGGCTGCTGGACAGCAAGGTGCTGGCAGTGGTGCTGGGGGACTTTGCAGACGCCCTGTGCTCCTCCCACAACCCTAGTGCCCTCTCCCAGTGCACACACGACCCACTGTGTGAACCTCCCTTCACACCTGTGGGCTGCTACGCTGAGTGAGAAGCTGGGGGAGCCTTATCCTGGTGGCTGCCATTTCCGGTTGGCATCTATACACACGGGGTCTTGGGGCCGGGCCCTGGTCCTGAGGTCAGCATTGGCACGGGGCTGTCAGTGTCAGACTCACATTAATTCTCAGGACACCAGCTGGTGCTGGGCGATCGGTCTGTGTGGGGACCTGATCATCCTGTGGCCCGAGGCTCCGCATGGGACTGGAGAAGGAGTTCTTCCTGTCTGCACTCAGGAGCATCGGGACAGACTCGAGAGAAGCCACACACGTGGGGGCTGCGAGCTTCTAGTTTTTCTTCTGTAATAAAGAAGGTGGCCGGAGGGCAAAGGCCACATGCATCCCTCCAGCTGCTCCGTTCTGCTCATGTCCACTACAGCTGAGAGCCGGGCCCAGGCGACTGGCTGGTCAGAGGACCTCCACCTCTGCCTCCAGAACTCGACTCAGTGAGGCTCAGTGCCAGCCCCTCAGCCTCCTTCTTGGGCTGATTGCTTAAGCAAACTCAGAACACATTCTGTTTCTAGACTCCAGGAAAAGGGCTAAGAAAGGAAAGACTGGGACAGCCCCCAGGACAGCACTGGACCTCAGTTCCACCAAGGAGAGGCACGGAGAGTGCGTGGCTCCTCCTGGCAGGAAGCTCACGGTGAGCACTCCCGGGCTCAGTGCCACAGAAGACCCACTGTAGGAGGGAGGCCTGCACGCGTGGTGGTCTGGGAAGAAGACCCCGGGTGAGCCTGGTGGGGGAGAACACAGTCCGCCCCCAGCTGCCTGGGCCCAAGCCTCACCTCACTCGCTGCGTGGCCTCGAATGAGTTACTAAAGCCCCGGCATCATAGTCCCTCATCTGAGAGCCTGAGGTCCTAGCTAACCCACAGCGCTGCGACGACTATCATGTCCCTGGTATTTATACAGTGCTTCTGTTTGCCTGGTACATAACTAGGCATGTGTCAGATAAATGCAGTGCAATGGTACAAACATTCCATTTATCTAAGATACAAACCAGAATACAAAAACACTTTTTTTCTAAAAATGATTTTTTCCATTTTTGTTTGTTTGTCCCAGAAGGCAAATGTCAGAGCCAGGTAGCTACACAGAGAGTCTGCAGGGCAGCTATTCTGTGCTGGCATTGGGATATTAACTTGAGCTAAGCTGCTGTCTGTGGGTGAAAGGCACTGGGCACAACCCCTTAAAAATCACTGTGGATCGCTAGTCACTGCCCTGGGCTTTGCGGAGCATCTATCTCTTGGATCAGAAGTCCAGTGCAGCCTGGCTCT
This sequence comes from Octodon degus, assembly GCF_000260255.1. Lineage (NCBI taxonomy): Eukaryota > Metazoa > Chordata > Mammalia > Rodentia > Octodontidae > Octodon > Octodon degus. The sequence continues at coordinate 2,093,462 of NW_004524681.1, forward strand.
CCCAATGCTGACCGTCCTGGGCAGCCCCAGCACAAGTGAGTGGGTGCAGCCTGCCCTCCTGCAAGGCATCTCCAGGCTCCAATGTGTGAGTGGGAGTCGGGAATGCTGTTTGCTAAGGAAATAAACACCACCGAATATAACATTTAAAATAGCAGTTAATACAACTATGCCTCATGATGCTTTAGACCATACCAACTTTTCGGAAGGGTTTTCATGTTGGCCCTGTTTCTGATCATGGTTCTGAAGAATGATTCTGTATGACCCCTGACCATGGGACATCTCTGGTCATTTCTACAGTGGGGTCCACTCTACATCCACAAAAGAGACAACCCTGGATAGCCTTTCCACAGACAGAGAGGATGAGCAGGGAGCTTCCCCTACTGGGAGGAGAATCGCCTGATGTGCTGGTAGGTGTTCCGCAGATGCAAGCGCATGCCATTTAGGGAGTGGAAGATTTTCCTCCCTTGTCAGGTAAAACAACCTAGGGGATCCTGGGGGACCGGGGACCACACAGGGCTAGCGAGGGGCAAAGACCAGAGGAGCCCAGGTTTGCACCACGGTCTTGGAGATGTGAAACAACCATGCCTGGGAGCTGAGACAAGCAGCTCTTGTGGCCAACAGAGCCCTGTCACATCCTGTCTGGGACACCTGGCCACATGGCTGAGACGGCAGGACAGCCATGGGCCCCAAGCACATAGACTCTCGAGCGCACCTTCCCGGCTCCTCTTCCCACTGTGTACTTACCGTGTTCGCCTGGTTTTGCAGCACTTATCAAACAGAAAAGCCAGAAGGATAGAAGCCAGCCAGGATGCTGGCACCTGACTGAAGATGCAGCCCCCAGAGGCATTCGTACCTCCCAGGAGACAGAGGGCACCCGCTCAAGGGCCCAGAGAGGGACTCGATAAGCGCATGCCCAGGAGGCAAAACCCAAAAGCACTGGCACCAAAACTGGAGCATCAGGACACCAGCTTGTAACCTGTGCCCAGGCCCGTCCACCTTGCCAGGTAGTGGACAGCAGTGGGCTTTCTACAGAAAGAGGGGACCGGAGTGGAAAAGGGTGAGGGAATCCTTCAGGCTGACCACACAGAAGGCGAGGAAATGCACAAAGGAGGTGAGGGCCACACGTCCTACTGTGGGCTTTCAAATGCACTGCTCCCTGTTTGGGATCCATGACACTTGCACAGAATTGGCCTTGGCCATCACTGACGCGTCTGGGTCATTTTGGGCCTCTTTGTTCCCATGCTCGCCCTCCCCTCTTCTCCTGAAGAGGAAAAGTCTTTCTCATTCTCGGAAAACTCTGCCTTCTCCAGTAAAAGATCCTGCTGTCTCAGTCACCTCCCTTGGCTAGGGCGCAATGCCCAACTCCTGCAGCCTCTGGGAGAAGAGGTGTACTGTAGTACAGGTCTCCGCCCACAGAGGGCCCGCTCCGGGCAGCACGGCTTGGCAGAAGGGCCTGGCAGAAGTTGCTGTCACCATTGTGGGCAAGAAGCACACAGAGGAGGAGGAAGAGCCAGGAGGGAGGGCTCTTCCAGGTCGCAGCCAGAGGCCTCCCCCTTCTGGTAGGACAACCAACCCCTCCTCACTGTTAGGTGAGTCAGTAGTTCTGACTCTCAGATAGACTCACCTTCCAAAGCCCAATACCTGAGAAGGAGGGCATTTTAGTCAATCCATGACACAGGCGGTATTAACCTTCCTGTGTCCGACTGACTTCGTGAGCACTGTGGCCCCTGAGCCTTGCTGCACCTGCTCCGGAATGAAGTTTCCACCCGCAGTTGGAGGAACACTGCTTGGGTGCAAGGCGGGTTCGCCCAGCCACCCTGAGCCAGAAGCAGAGGTCCCTTGCAGTCGCTCTTGGCCTAGAAGGAGCGGGCAGGGGCCCCAGGCGAGGGCTGCAGAGAGGGCGGAAGATGCCAGCTGGAAGGAAACGTGGGGCGCTCGAGCGTTCAGGCCCCTGATCTTCTCCCCAGCTCCTGTCTACAATAGTCACCAGCTCCCCGCAACCAGCGACCGCCCTGGGGAAAACCCCTAAATCATAAGCGCTCCTCTCCGGGTCTCTGGAATTGCGTTACAAGCGCACCCCTAGAGTAGGTAGTAGGTTCTGGGAACTACAGCCTGGATGGTTTTAAAGCATTAAACACAAAGACACTCTCTTTCAGGAGTGCATCACTTCCACTTATCGAGGGACACTTGTCCTTGCAAGTTTTCAATATTATCTTATTTTAAGGCATTTTAAATTTTATCGTTATATCAACTAGAAATAAAATGTGGAATTGGTAGCAGAGTTGCAGGCCACGATAGAATTCCCAAAGGGCTCCCATGTCCTTTTAAAAATTAAATACAATAATGGAAGATAAACTGTGTAAAATGCCAGGGCTCCCCTTCCCATCTCCTCGGTCTGTGTACTGAGGCAGAGGTCACGCTGCCAATCATATTCTGGAAGGAAATGGCGTAGAGCGCTTTGGATTTCACTCAGGCATCTATTAGATCCGTTTCCTAATCCCATTTTGTGTTCAATGCTAATTTATCACCACATGCCGCTACCTAAAATACACACACCTTCTCTAAATTACAGTGTAGGCGAATGGTTGGGAATGTGGGAGACACTAGACAGATTAAGCCATGAAGTCATGAACTTCAGCAAAATACGGGGAGAAATGCTGCGCTGGACGAAACAAGTGTGATCCATTTTCCAACCAAATCTGAAGCAATGTGTCTACCTCAGACTCTCTGACCCATAAAAAATGGCCCAAAGCCTCACTTCCTGGGACTATTATAGTTTTTCTGCAACTGTATTTCTAATGAGCTTTCATTCAAGTATTCCAATATAGCTGTAAGGAATTTTTACTTTATTTTCTCCTTTAGAATTCAAACCTCCTAAGCTCAATTTCAGATTCTGGAAGAAAGCCCAAAGAAGAGTAGAATTTCATTAGACACGTATGTCTTTAAAATCACTGCATAAGGCTGTCGCCCCCTGGGACACCAGGTCCACCACCTGTTCCTGACCACCTCTGTGAAAGCCACCTGGCAGGGAGACAAGCCTGCACTCACTGATGCCAGCTTCGAAGCCAGCACTGAAGACATAACGCCCACCCTTGTGGCACAAGTGTCCTATGAATCAGCTCCATTTCAGCACCTGTGGTCATAGTCAAAACACCTTGGAAATCTTTCAGTTCATTCACAGATTCCTGTTAAGATCCCCAGCTTTCGGCCTCCTGAGGAGGGTGATGCATGCAGCCTTGTCCTCTGTGTCAGGTCGGCGCTCAGGGCAACGCTGCTGGGTCACAGACGAAACAGGCATCTCCCGCTGTGGGCACGAGGCGCACTGCTGTTCTTCCATGTTGAGTTCCTATTCACCCAGTCGCGTATTTTCCAACATTACAACTCATGCAGTTTGCTTTCTAACACACACACACACACGCACGCACGCACGCACGCGCGCGCACACACACACACACACACACACACACTGTGAAGTTCCATCCCTTTGTGGTACAGAGCTAAGACTGAGGGAAAGGCCTACTGCCCGATCTATGAGGTGCCCGGCACAATGCCAGGGACTGTGTACCCCAGGTCATTGATCCTGATAGCACTGCTACAAAATAAGAGCATTTTTATTTCTATTTCATGAGCAGAGAACAAAGGCTACCTACTTCTTCCAAATCACACAGCTATGGAAATAAAGCCAGAATGCAAACCCAGCCAGGGCACCTTCCTGTACACGGGCCTCCAGCCCTCAGGGAGAAGCACCAGATGGGCATCTCGCCTTGAGTTATTTGCCCAAACAGGTGTTTCCCACCCACCTTGGAAGCGTGATACTTTTTCTGAACATGGTTTCTTTTTGCGTTGCTAACCAGGCAGGGATCCCTGGGGTGTATTTGTCCCACACAGAAAGAACCACCACAGTTGGGGCCACAGCCAGTGTTTCCACCTGCATCAGCTCTCAGCCCCATGGTGCCACTGTCCCCACCACAGGTCAGAGGTGGTCCTGACTCCTATGGGGACAGATCCCAGAGTCAGAGGTCCTGGGGTCTCCTGCCTCAACCTCCCCCCAGCACAGAGTGACATCTGACCTCAGGCAGGACAGTTGGGGTGGCCGAGGAGGACTCTGCTGCCCATGACATTTCCCACCAAGACAAAGGGCCTGGGCTCGAGGCAGGGTTGGGAGGATGGTAGTTTCTTTTGGTGAGCTTTATGGGTCACAGCTGGCAAAACTGTGACATGGGGAATTGCATGAGGACAGGAGCTCAGCTGCAGAAGGGGATTCAGGTCCCATCGTCCTTGACTAGCCTTCAACTCCAGGAGCCCAGTGCTGCTTCCCGCGGCTGTGAGACAGCGGTGTGCTGCCGTTCTCCTGTGTTTATTGCTGGGTCTTTGTGGTGGCAACACAGTGGGCTGTAGGTTCCCGCTGACCGAGAGGCAGCATGTGGCTATGACAGAGCTGTGGACCAGCGTGCGGGCTTGGTGCTGATTCCAGCCAGGGCTACCAGTGTTGCCCTGCAAGGGTCTTGCTGCCATCTGTGGAAGCTGATGGTGACTATGGCTACCCATGGCTGAGCCCAGGCACAGGCTAACTGCTTGACAGACACCAGGCGTGGAGAACCTATGGCACGCATGCCAAGCACGTTGTGTGAATCACTGAAAGTCCTAGGAGGCCCGCCATCACCGACCTTGCTCACTCCAATACCTCCCCACCCCAGGCCACCCTCCCTACCCTTCCACACATGGCAGCTGTAGGTTCCCGCTGACGGGGAGACAGCATGTGGTTGTGACAGAGCTGTGGACCAGCGTGCGGGCTTGGAGCTGATTCCAGCCAGGGCCTCCACTGTCGCCCTCACAGGTCCTTACATTGTGTCTCTCTCACAGAAGTGGAAAGTTAAGCACCAAGAAGTTGGACAGCGTTCCCTGGGCCACAGGCCACATCACCTGGCATGGGGCACGGCGGCAGCACACGGGCGCTGAGGTCTTCCCGCCAGCCCACGGAGCCCTTCCCTGCTCTTCTGGGGGGCAGGACATGTAGTGCATCATGCGAGGTGTTGGAGGCAGGCAGGCCGGCGGGCAGAGCACTGCCACCTTTCCTGTGGTTTTCTTTGTGTTTCTTGCACTCATTCCTTCTCCCATGCAGACTCTTACAAGGATGCGCGCTGCCTGAGCACCCCGCAGACCACATGAGGCCGAACAGCGCTTGCGGTGACGGTGGCAATACAGCTATTAATAAACCGACTTGTACTTGGTTCTTTAATCAATCAACTGTTTCTTCAGCCTGCATTAGGCACCAGGACATGGACTGTGCAGTCATGAATGACTTGGGAGCAGACTATCCCCAAAGGTACCCAGTTCAGCGGACAGACCCACCCTGAGGACACAGGCTTTAAGCAGCGCAGGCCTGGGTGGCCAGGGTCACTTCCCCAGCTCCCCCAATAGCCCAAGTCCCAGCCCTGTGGAAGGCCACTGTGAGACACCAAGTGAAGGCCAACTGGGCAGGACACACCGCCCACCTCTAGGGTCCGTGTGAGAGGAGGTCCCCAAGTACCTGCTGCCCAACTGCTAAGAATTTTAAGACAGAACAGCAGCCCAAAGGAGCTGCCACCTCCCCTGTCCTCTGATCCACGGAATGTAATTCTGCACTCAGCTGGCCCAGAATCCAAGAGTGCCGGGAACAGTCTGCCTCTGTCTGGGTCTCTCCGGATCTTCTCCAGAAGGGTGCTGCCAAACCAGACCAGAGAGACCAGACCTGGGAAGAGCCTGGCACGATGTCTGGGCCATCTGAAAGGATCCTCCAGCCCTTCAGGCCACCAGTGCCAGGGGACAAATGACCAACACTATCAGGAGAGGTCACAAGAGTCCACAGAGAGCTTGCCCTGGGGACATAAGGCATCCAAGACTGCCTGAAGGAGCCAGAGATCACAAGCCTTAGACTCGAAAATTAAACAGAATAATGTCTGCCACTCAACTCGATAGCAGAGCGCTTGCAAATCCAAGAGTATTTTCCATGCAGCATGACCCGGATTTTCTTCACTGCCTTCCAAACGTAGACTGCACTGTGTGATCCAAGAGCATTAGCAAGATGTCCCGCTATGTGCAACGTTTATGCTTTTGTGTCCAACGTGGAACTCACCGTTACTTTATTTTTCCTCTGCCTTTTAATTGGCTCCCTAGTTTCTGAGCAGTTGATTAATTTATTGCAAAATCGCAGGTGAGCGCTTTGATCCCAGGGTGGGTGAGCTACTAGTCTGAGCCTCTCCATGGAGCGCTCCACAATGCTTTGAAGCCCTTTGCCGCTTTGTCTGTAGTTTTGCTTGGCATTTAATACTCCCTAGGTCAAGGGCTCTAATTAGGAGCCTGCAAGTGTGCAAGGACCAGAATCTGATTTGGGGCATATGCGTGCCCTACAGGTAGGAGGTTGCTGTTAATAAAGACCGGTACACAGTTTAGTGGACCACCTGGTTGACTATTGATGGAAGGCAGGCAGGCAGGCTGGCTGGCTGGCTTGGTTTACATACTTAATTTTTACTGACTTCCATTAAAAAATTGCTATTCCTTCTCAAGATCTTCCCCTCTTCTAATTTCTTATGGAAAGTAAATTCTCAGGAAAAAAAGCAACACCAGAAAAGAAAGAAAAAGACAACACCAAGGATAGCCACTGCCTTCAATATGAAAATACCATGAATACGACCAATAAAATGGTGCTGTTTGTCATGAGAGGACCCGTTAGTAGTTCCAAGAACTTCTAAGTATGCTAAAATTGATTTACAGAGAATAAACTTACACACAGCCCAATAAAGCCAACATTTTCTTGTTCAGGTGAAAAATGCTGAACATGTACCTTCCAAATCAACAGCATTGTTATACTGAACTCGTTTTGATTTTTCAGCTGAAATACAAATAATTTCAGAAATCAATTCTCTTCTTTCTAGGACAAGATGAAATAAATACAAACCCAAAGGTATTTGAGATCTCATTCGTGTGTGTGTGTGTGTGTGTGTGTGTGTGTGTGTGTGTAACCCATCAGGGTTCTTCCCAAAGTCTGCAGGGAGAACTGAAGCAGTAGGTATGTCTCCTCCCGCCCCTCCAAACCACAGCCTCCTGTTGTTGCTGAGGACAGTGTGTGTCCCCAAGGCGAGGGCCTGAGAGCCGGGCTTTCTGCGGTGGGGAAGCAGCCCTCCTTCCTGGAAGCAGTGTGACCCGCACACCTAAGTGGACAGCCAGCCTGCATATTTAAAGCCCAGCCAAGAAGCAGCTCTGTTTGCACAATGCTGCTCCTTGGTGGAATTACACAGCTCGCCATGGCTGCAGCCAGATAATTATTATTGATTCGCTCTCAAACTGTCAATCCGGGGACAGCTCTGAGGCAGGCAGTGATGGACAGAAGGGGGATTGGACAGCCACCATCCAACGCGGAAACTTCATCTTGAAAATGAACTCAGATGAGATGGTGCCGGTGGATAAGGGTAATTGATGATTGTTTCAGAGTGGAGGAAGGGGAAGAAGGAAAGATTAAAAAAAATACTTCTTGGCATTCATCCTAGTGTCCTAGTGGTCCACATTAGGGACTATCTATAAACTCTGTAAAGTTTTCTTGTGTTTTTGCCCAACAAACCTCTTATTTTTAATATGCTACCATAAACGAAAGTCTTCAAGTAGGGAAAGTGTCTGTGAAGAGTAGGTGTTTTGTCAGTTGTGTTAGGACTCATATATATATATTTTTTAGAGAACAATGTGTGAACTGCATTTTCAAATGTGCTTAAACACCTATGTGTACAGCTGTGTTAACTTTCTAAACTTAGTGGACTCTTTGACAAATAAGCATTAAGCTCCTAATATTTGCAAGGCAGACTCATCTCCAGCACACAGGTAAGCCGTCAAATGCCAGGTGACAGCGTGATAGATGGCTGCACGAGCATTTGATGGCTTCCCTCGACGCACAGCCTCATTAGCAGACAGCTAGACCAGACCCGCTCCGCCCGTCTCCCACACCCTCCCTCCCCTAATAATCACTTCCATTTGTCAAGCGGCCACTCGACACCAAGCTCTGCACAAGGCTCGTTGCACAGATTACGTCCCTGGAAATTCACAGCAGAAGGGAGACTTGCATGAACATCCGTTTTATAGATAAGAAAATGAAATGGGGCCGGAGAGATAGCTCAGTGGTCTAAGCACTTGCCTGGCAAGCGCAAGGACCTGGGTTCAATCCCCAGGGCTGCATGTGGTGCTGGGCCCGTGCTGAGCATGCCCGAAACCGGGTATAGTCGTGCACACCTGTAATCCCAGCACTGGGGAGGCTGAGCCAGGAGGATCACTATGAGTCCAAGCTGTGTAGGGAGACCCTGTACCAAATAAATAGATGTATAGTGATTTGGGGGCTTGCCTAAGTCACTCAGGAGGCAGCCAGACTCGAACCCTAGGCTGCCAGTTAGTGCTGTACACAGAGGTGACAGTGCCCACAGCTTAGAGCTGCTCACCTGGGCTGGAACGGCAAGTCTGTCCAGCAGGGGGGATGAGGAGGGTGTCATATGGAGAGGAGCCACACAACTCTGTGGCATCCCGGCTGGCACCCAAAACCCAGATGTCAGTTACTCATTCTAAGTAAAAGGCAGTGATGCTGGGCCTGGAATTTGTGCCCTAAGGGAGGGTCGGCATCACCCAGTGGTCAGAAGACCTGGCCAGAATGAGAACCAGCTGTGGCGAGTATTCTGCTACAGGGCCTCTGTCCATCTGGTGTGACACTGGCCTTGGGTGACATGGCTTTACACAGCCACTTCCAGGCCAGGGGGCATCAGTGCAGGGCACCTCCAAGGACCCCAATGAAGCTTCTCAAAATGCTTCAAAGAGGACAGCACTGTCAGCTTGTCTTTATTCAGAGAAGAAAGGTCAGTCGCAGGCTGAGTGTCAGAAGGGAGAAAGGGAGCTTAAGAGTCGAGCCTAACAGAGCTAGGGAGTCACCCACAGAGAGACACAAGACCCATGGAATGGGAGAAGTCTGAGCACCCACCCAGCTCTCTGGCCAGAGGGACAGCAGGCGGCAGCCTTGTCCCTGTGGTTTAAGCTCTGCAGGCCGGTTGTCATCACCCAGTGGTCACAGGTTCTAACTCAGCCCTGCCCACAGCAGGAGGGCATGGAGGGGCTCTGGCTCTGCAGGGTGGGCGCAGAAAGCACTCCACCGTGCCCTGTTATGCTGCACACCCCAGCCACACTAGTGCTCTCCCAGAGGCCACACTACCATGTTGCACATCATGTTATACATATTGCACTATTGTTACACTACATCACAGCCTATCGATGACATCATACCAGATACCAGATATTTGGTGTGTGCATGTGCATGTGTGCCTTGGTCTTGCATCTCTGCAGAAGGTGCCCAATGTCCTGCCCACCTCACTGTCCCCAGTAGCTCCTCTGTGACCACACCTCCAGAAGTCCTCTGCAGGACCAAGCTGAAAATCACACACACTTGTTAAAATCCTCTCTAGGTCTTCCACTGAAATGCAACACAGAGAGAGCAAAGTGCTATTTTATTGTTAGCAGAACTAGGAAGTTGCATGCTAACTGCAGCTGTGAGTGCACAGGGGACGCTGGGCTCGCGAGCTCAGGGGTCAGCCAGCACTGCCTGGGACCGAGGTGGTGGAAGTCAGGACTGTTTCCAGTAAGAAGTAATGGAAATACCCATAGCGCATTCCAAACCTCCCAAAGCGTCCCTTAACTAACATTTCCACAATAAAAAGGGTTGTAAAATGTGTGCAATTTTCTAGAAACCCCAATAGTTTTCCTGGTGTTTTCACCACAAAAGCAGGACGTGGGCCTGGTTTACAAGAAACAACTTCATGCTGCACTCACCATTGAAGTCGACATCTTGGCCTGCAGGAAGGAGGACAGAGCGGAAGGTGCTGCTGTTTGGGACCAGAGCCCCCTTCCGTGGGAACATCAGGACACTGGCTCGCTGGTGTCCTTTCTCTCCTTGGCTGTCTGCAGCCCACTGGCACCTGCTTCTGGCTCACTAGGTCTCAACCTTTGAGAACCAAAACCTAGTCTAAGATAGTTTGTTTCTATCTTTTTAACACTGTTCAGCTACGATTGTTTTCTTTTCCTTCCTTGGTTTCTTTTCTGTTTTTCTGGAAGAATTCTTTAAAAATTTATTTGGTAAAGGGTCTCACTATGCAGCTCAGACTCACAGCAATCCTCCTGTCTCAGCTTCCCCAGTGCTGGGATTACAGACGTGAGCCACCCCGTCCAGTTTCTGGGCTGGCACGGCACGCCTGGGGTTCCAGGGTCAGCATGGCATGCAGCACCAGGGATCAAACCCAGGTTCTTGAGCTTGCCAGGCAGGCATTTAGGCCACCAAGCTATACCCCCAGCCCTTGGAGGGTGCATTTTAAAACTCATAATTTTAAGCTGTCCATGTGGAAAGACGCCGATGGTTTTAGGCCTTTGAATAACAATTCAAGTTTGAGGATGGAGGGCACTGTATCAGTCAGTCTGAGACCAGGCGCAGAAGCAGGGTCACCTCCTGCCCCACCCCATTCTCAGACTTGCCCAACCGCACTTTTTGGCTGGTGGGGGCCACCCAGCCAGTCCAGTCTCCTCAACTGCTGAGAGGAGCAGCTGCCAGCCCGTGACAGCAGCCTGGACTTGGCAAGAGGCAATGAGGGTGCAGCACACCACACCGCACTGTGGAGCGCAGCTGGCCCCTCCGGGACTGAGTCCCTGCTGAGGACCGCAGCCAGCAGAGTCTTTCCACATGGACAGCACCTGCCTTCAAGGTTCTAGGGCCTGGAGCGATGCCAAGAGGACACCCCAGAACAGGAGAGGGAGACCCTGCCGAGGAGAGAGGGGCTGTCAGGCCTCCTTAGGTGGCTGGGTTGGGACGGGGTACGTGGAGGAGCGCCAGGTCCCGGCAAGGGTGAGGGGCCCAGCCGGGTGCGCTGCACTGTCCTGGATTGGTGGTACTCTTGGTATACTGCCAGTGTCCAGTGGGCTTTGTCCTGACCCCCGAAGTCACAGCTTAGGAATGTAAGGCTGCCCTGAGGATTACAGCCACAGCCCCCTAAGGAGACCCTCCTTGATGGCTGGGGTGTGTCCACCTGTCCTGTCAGCGTGGGCCTGGGGTCAGCAGAATGCCCTGCCTGCCACTCCTCCTCCGCTCCTGCATGAAGCCCCAGTGCCTGCCACTGTGACTCGGCTTCTCCAGACAAGTGCTGATGCCACCGTGGCCTGGTTGGTGCGTGCTCCCCGTTCCCAATGCCCACTTCTCTGCTGATGTCACTGCACACAGCACACTTGAGAACGGAGAGGAAAGCCCAGCACTTCTCACAGAACCTACCTGTGTGCTGTGTTCACACTCCGGCACCCTGGAGGCCGGCTGTGGTGTGCATTTTCTCACTTATCTCTCGTTTAACCGCGCCAAGGGCCAGGCATTCTCACCCTCGCAGGAGAGGAGCTGATGCTCAGAGAGGTGGCAGCTGTCCTTCCAACACACCTCCCGGGCCGTGGCCACCCTCCAGGTCGGCCCAGCAGCATGTCCACCTAGTCCTCTCCCAGCCACCTTCCCCGCCACGGTCCCCCGCTTGTGCTATGAACTCTTGTTTGAAGTCCAAGTAGCCACGATTCACTTACTTATTTGGCCTGGATTTATCAAGTGCTCACGCAAGGCGCAAGCCGGCAGCACACAGGCGCGAGGGCTGGGCACTGATCATGGACGGGACAACTGGTCCTTCTCTTTGAACCCACTCGAGTCACACGGGATCTAGGGAGCTCTGCAGTGTTCAAAGGAAAGCACCACAGAGGGCAGCTGACTTCAATGCGCTCTTCAAATAGGCCGGGTATAAATAATGAATAGAATAAAAGTTTCACTGTGAAAATGCTATCAGAGGCAATGAGCACAGAGGACTGAGGAGGCTGGGCTTTCAGCCAGGCCCTGCCACCATCTTCCTGAGACCTTGGGCCACCTCACGTCGTCAGCACACCTCCATTTTCCCTCTAAAACATGTGAATTCGGTGGAGTGGCTTATAGTCCCTCTTCAGATTAGCAGTCTCCTCATGCTGAGGCTGAAGCATCTCTTAGTGCCTCCAGCCTTGACCCTACCGGTAGCCCAAGTTCAGCTGCTGGGGGACACGGTGGCCCCGACGCTGAAGGTCCAGCTGCATCCAGGGCCGTGCAATCCCCAGGAAGCTGCCAGCTGTGTGAGGCACGCTGCCTTGGAAAGTGAACGCGAGCTAGGAGCATGTGAGGGTCAGGATAAGCCGCAGGCCCGTGGGCTCCAGGGCGCCGCTGTCGGCCCCTCCGTGGCAGCAAGGGGGCCGCATGTGTAAGGTGTCAGCACTCAGGGCAAGATTAGGAACAGGCATCCCTGCACCTGTGACCTCTGCAAGCTTCCTGCCCACCAAAGGGCACTAAATGCAAGCAAATGGGCAGGCCACTCTCATGTGCACATGCAAGGTCCATCTACTGAGTAGAGGGATTACCCACTCCCTGGCCTTAGAAGCTGGTTAGTGGTAGATTTAGGATTATCATTCTCCAATGAAGGAACCTGCTTCATTTTTAGGAGTATTCTCTAATCCTTTTATTCTTGGTGTGAGTGTCCTTACAACACTAATCAAAAAGTTGAAGAGGGTTGGTTGGGCGTCAAGGAAGCGGCGTGAGTTCTCCCAGCACCGGGAAGCCCCGTCCCCCAGCAGCGAATGCGCTGCACGTGCCAAGCTGACCAAGCCGGCATTCCCGCTGTCACCTGGTCCCCTGTGGAGGAAAGCAAAGAAGTCCAGCTTGAGCTGCGGTCACAGCACCCTGACAACCTCCCCTTCGAAGGCTGCTTGGTGAAGACAAAGGATCTGCCTTCGCCAGGAATTTGTTGTCACTGAGGAGTAAGGCTGACACACACCCATACCAGGTTCAGCGAGGAAAAGTCGATAGTGCTAATAAACCCTCAGTGTGTGCTGGCGGCCGCGTGGATGAAAGGAAGGTGTCCAAGCATGCTCATCAGCACCAGCAAAGTCGTATGTACCCTACGTAGCACTAAAGCCTGAAAATCTGCCTCACTTTATCTCTGAGGAAGAGACTTCTGAGGCAGCTGCCCTGCTCTACACGCCGCCTTTTGATAGTTCTATTAGCTGCACGTTCCGGCAGCCTTTATGAGGATTCCAGGCCTCCGCTCTCTGCTCACGAATAATTGATGCTCCCTTCGCACCAAGCGTCGTTTGCATCCAAGAAGCAGCAGAGTATTTGGCATCTTCACAGGACATTAGACAGGAGGGGTGCGGGCCACCCCCGAGCCAGGTCGTATTCAGCACGAGGGGCACCATAGTCACCCTCCTGCTGGGAAGATGCGGCTCTTCTGGGTGAATTGTAGGCTTTGCATATGACGTTCTCTGTGTATCAGCACATGCCGTGAGGAAGACACATCGAGTTAGGGTGCGCCCTGGCTTATTACCGAGGAGGTGTCGGTGCTGCAGTGCAGTCTCGGTATGTCGCAGCGTTTGCCACTTAGCATTATCAGTTTGTATGTCTCCCGCACTCATTGCAAAATAATTAATAGTACTGTCATACTGAATACATGGACATGAGTTACTACTAAATTAGAATAGCGCACCTATAGGACTACGTATAATATACTGTCACCACAAATGCAGTATTAGTGAAGAATCTAGGTTAACCTTGCTTAATCTCCTTAATGCCAACCTTTGATTAGAGCAAGGCACATTGAAAAGCTTGACTCCGCCGGCTTTGTAGGCAAGTGTATTGCATTTTCAGAACAGAAGACGTGAATGTGGCTCTGCCGGGGGTGCCGGGCATGCAATCTTAGACTCGGCTATTTCAGAATATACCCAGGTTCTCCGGGATGACAACCACATGGTGCTGAGACCGGCAGTGGACCTGTGCTGGGACCCAAACCTGGCTCAGCAAGAGCCCTGGCCTCAGGCAAAGGTGAGAGCGTCCACACCGCCCGCAAACCAGGCTGCAGTACAGCGAGACAGGAAGCCCCTGGTGTCCTGCGGCCTTGGGGCTCTGCCCCTGCTGAGCCGCAGCAGGGCTGCCATCAAAAAATCTGACCTGGCCACTGCCGCCAGAAGAAACCCCCAGAAGTCCACAATCACGCGTGCAGTGCCTGGCCCAGGGGTGACACAGCCTGCTGCTGGGTCCTCTTCCTGCACCAGCTCACCCCAGCCAGGTCACAGGCCCTGTGCTCTGTGCTCTCCGTGTACCTGCTGCCTCTCCGGGTAGCTGTGCCCAACCAGCTGTCACCCCCACACACCCCCTCAGTCTCTCGCAGATCAGTTGTGTCGGTGGCTCCGCCAAGCTGGGTCCCCTCCGAGCCACCGTGCTGAATGCTGGATAAAGTCACGGGCTCACTTCAGAGACTTCACCCCTCCTTCCTCTTTGGACAGATAGCCTGGCTCTCGTTCACCCCACAATTGCACAATGCAAGCTCCCCACCAACGGGGGAGGGTAGAGGCCGCCTCCCTAAGGCTGTGCTGAGTGCTGAGCGTCCCCAGCACTGAGTGTCCTCCGTCTCCAGTGGTGAGTCCACCCACCAGGGATGCGGGCCCAGACGGTTTGGGCTCTGGGGCTGTTACTTTGTAAAAGAACCTAAAGAGCTTTTCTGTCATGCTGCGTATGCCTTTCAGTACTTGCAACTGAACAGAGAGATAGGTATGAATTTTTGCAAGATAGCATAATGAATCCATTATGTATGAATATAAATGACACGTATCTATAAAAGCATACATTTTCTGAAGCAGAACACTTAGAACAATGGGTGCCCCCTTTACAGGTCTCCTTCATATGGCTGTTGGGTTTCCCACTCAGATTGCTAAAATGTGTCATCTTGGTAGAGCTCTGTGAAGAAAATCTGACCTCACACTGGCAGGCGTGTGGCTGAAGAGAAGACTATTTTAATAGTTTTTCCTTAAATCTGAATATTCTTCTGTGACACGATAGTCACATTGAAGTAGTAGAATTGAATGTGGAATCAAAGCTTTACTGATGGGCTTTGCACACGCAGGACAGTAAGCTGCACGGGTTTATCCTGCATCCCAGGTGGACTTTTGTGCATCGTGTGATGTGTGGGATTGTACCCTCAGGCGTATTGATTTGCAGTGCGTGGGATTGCACACTTAGGTGTACTGGTGTGTAACGCGTGGGACTGCACACCCAGGCCTACTGGTGTGTAATGCGTGGGACTGCATACTCAGACATACTGGTGTGTAACACATGGGACTGCACACTCAGGCATATTGGTGTGTAATGCGTAGGACTGCACACCCAGGCATATTGGTGTGTAATG
>NW_004524681.1:2108983-2118140 GCF_000260255.1 Octodon degus
ACTGTACACTCAGGCATATGGGTGTGTAATACGTGGGACTGCACACTCAGGCATACTGGTGTGTAACACATGGGACTGCACACTCAGGCATATGGGTGTGTAATGCATGGGACTGCATACTCCATGTATTGATTTGCAGTGCGTGGGATTGCACGCTTAGGTGTACTGGTATGTAATGTGTGGGACTGCACACCCAGGCATACTGGTGTGTAATGTGTGGGACTGCACACCCAGGCATACTGGTGTGTAATGCGTGGGACTGCACACTCCGCATATTGATTTGTAACACATGGGATTGCACTCAGGCATATTGGTTTGCCAAGCTCTGCAGAGTATGTATTGACACATTTTATTATGTAATAGAAAAATCATCTCTGTGAAAAACTTTATGTCACACGAGAGAAGCCAGACACCTAGGCTACGGACAATGTGATTCCGCATGTTACATCACAGGAAAGATGGAAAATGATAGGGCAGAAGCAAAATATGTGGCTGCCAGGATTTAGAAGCAGGAGAAGATTTTGACTGTAAAGAGACCCCTGGAGATTTTGGGGTTGATGGAAATATCCTCTATCCTATTTGTGAGGATGAGAAGACACAGACATTTATAAGTATACAGATATGCGTCACATATCAGATTATATGCTCTGCTATCTATTACAGTACATATGATTATGTGTACGGCTATATATTGGCCAAACGTACTGAACTATGCACATAAAAGGATCAATTTTACCTTAAAGTACATCTCAACAAGCTAGATTGAAAATGAATCACTTTCCTTAACATCACCACCGGCTCTATGAGAAAATTTCTAAATATTGAGAGGCTCTTAGGTTTACTGTGGTAGATACTAACCTTCCCTAAATTCAGATATTTGCTTGAACACTTTGAATTTCATCTCATTGACAATAAACACTGCCAGTGTTCATGTTTACATTTAAAGAATTCAGTTCCTTTTTCTTAAAACCCTAAATGACTGGTCTCAAAATCATGCATTTTCTGTCAGCGGAACAGTGCTTAAAGCAAGTTCTATAGCAACAACACAACACAGTACAGAAAGTCAAAGGAAGGACAGCTTTTGGAAACTGTTCCTTGATATGCAAGAACTTTGATCATTTTGGAGAAAACATCTGTCAAACACCAAAGGCAGAATACCCACTGTTCGCTGAGTCATTCTTTCAAGTGACAATGACATCCTAGAAAAAAGGAAAAAGAAGTGGACAGGGACATAGCTCAGCAGTACAAGCACCTGCCTGGCAAGCACGAGGTCCTGAGTTCAATTCTGGTAACCTCCCAAAACTAAAGGGAAAGAAAAGGCAGCCCAACTCTTCTCCCTCAAGGACCTGCAGCTTGGGCCGCGAGGCCAGCTTATCTCTTGGGAAGGTGCCAGAGGAGCTTCCTATGTCCTACCAACTGGGTGCTGCCAAACATGAAGAAGTTAGGTGCTCAGAGCTATCGCTTCCTGCAAATAATAATCTTGACAGTTTAGGCAAGGATATTTTAGGCAAACCTGGCTTTCAGATCGCAGCCACACGTGGGCCTCCCGTGCGGCCAAGACCTCTTGTTGCTCTGCTCTCTTGATGCCCGCGACACCCGCCACCGCCCTGTCCCACCCTTAGCGCATGAGTCGCCAGGCTGCTCTGAAGTAAACTCTCGGCTTCCACAGAGCGCGTCAGCACATTTGAGTATCTCGGCACCATGTGCCTTTTGCCAAGCTGGGATCACCACTGATGGTGGTCACTGCCAGCTCAGGGGACAGCGGTAGCTGCCCTCTGCAGGGCAGACAGCTGCATCGCCAGTTGATCAGACCTCAGCCACGAGGAGCACCACTCCAGCCAGGACTGCGACACAATATAGTATGAGACACTTCACTTGAAAAATTGGGACAAATGTATTTAGATGTCAAAAGTCTTTGCATACCAACATTAAAATACCCAGTTTCTTCAAACTCTGAAACATTGGTCTAAAAATGCTGCCATCAGTGGCTCTGGGACACTACTTGAATTTTTTTGTGGCACATGACATAGTAAGCTTGTCATTAGTGTCCCCAAGTCAAGGAAAAGGGAGCTCTGTGCACAGACGTCCTTCCTACTATAATTCCCGAGTCCACAGGCTCTGGGCACTCCGCTTCCACCTCTGCGTCACCCCCAGACATGGGCAGCTTGGGAATCCGAAGTCTGACCGACCTCCCATGCTTGGTCCAACGAGGTAAACGCACTGCAAATCTTTATTTTAGAATAAATATTAAATGATAAAAGAAGTTTTAGAAGAAACTTAAAAGCCTTAAAATGTATATATCTTCCAAATATTTCATGTATCTGTAAAATATTATAAAACAAGACCATAAAGCATACTCCTTGTGCTTTCTTGTAGATGGGAAGAAAACTTCAAACTGCAGTAATGACCCAGGAGAGAAGAAGGTGATGAGATGATACCCAGCAGAGCCTGCGACGCAGGACACAGCGGAGGCGCTGAAAACATACTGAGCTCATCTCTGAAGTTCTCACGATTTACCTAGCCCTGCTTCTTCAGAGAACCCTAGATGGCATGAAAGTATAGGAATATCTCCCAGGGCTGCAGGACAACAAAGCCACTGGTGAGTAAATGCCTTGGAGGGTGAGAGTGAGACAGCGAATTCAGTGTTGTTGTGGAGAACTTGGCCCAAGACAGAGACACAGAGCCTGCAGGGTCCACAGCCTGCCCTGGAGACCGACCTCTGGCCTCCATACCCGGGGGTGACCCGGGGCTAGGAGCATCCCTGCTGGCTTCCTCACCCAAGCTGTCCCTTAAGGAAGGGTCTAACGCTGAGAAAATGAGAGCAAACCTCAGAGCCCAAGGGTACCAGCAGCTCATGAGCCAGGGCAGGCGGCAACACTGCTGTCACTGCTGCGGGGAGGACTGGGGTCCTGACTGCACACACTCCCCGCCGCAGCGAGGGAGCCTGGCCTCCATCCTAGCCTGGCCCCCCTCCTTTTGCAGGCCCCTTCCTGGGAAGCCTCAGCCACTGCTCCACCCCTGCCACAGGCCCCTGATGACCAAGAGGAGACACTAATCTTCCTGGCTGGGAGGCCCCCCCTGCACTGTCCTTCCGTACATCCCAGCCCTGCTCATGTGGTCCCTGGGATCCACACACAGGAAGTTCCCTTCCTAGTAATTTTTTGCTGTGGACTAACGTGGGTTTGTTTTTTTCTTTTTTTCTTTTTTTTTATGAACACTTCAGAGAACAGGACGGGGAGGATCCCCGGCAGAAGCCAGTTCTCTACTTGGAGGGAAAACTCAGGACTCAGCTCTGGAAGCCCCTGCCTGTGACATTGCTGTTGGTTAGCTCTTGAGGGAAACACTGGCACACAACTGCAGTCCTGAGCAGGACCTACCTGCCAGGCGGGAGGCATTTTTGCATGAAATTGTGGCTAACATGTTCCTGAGACTCTCAGGGCAGAGCAGCACAGGGCACCACTTACAAGAGGTGGAGCTCTGTGCACGGTGGATAAGAATGAGAAATGTCTATAGAGGCAAGGAAGTCTAAGCCGCCACACGACCCCGTTCCCCAGCCAGGGGCTGCGCCTGTCCTGACGCCGACGCCGACACCCTATTTGCTCTCCAATTCTGTCTCCTCGAGCCCTGGGCCACACCCTGAAGACAGCAGAGCTCCCTCAGCCCCTGTGCCCGCTGCACACGGAACGGTGGACATTTTCACAGGCCCTTTCATCCGGCCTGTGAAAGTACAGTACAGAAGTCTGGAGACCCCAAAACTGCTTCTCAAGTCTACTTTTCCACACCAGAACTCTGGGACAAATCACAGATGTCTGTGGGTGACACAGCCTGTGAATAATGTCACATTCCAACAAGTATGGTGGACCATAAGTTCCACAAGTTCTTATGCTAATTCTGAAAGCTTGCATGGATGGGATATATTGTGATGAACAGCTAAAATTTTATTCCTCACAGAGGGGTTTTCACTTCACAGGAAACAATGAGGACTTTTTCTTAAGGCCTTCCTGAAAAATCAGTCAGAACAATACTGCCTCACCATCATTTCATATGAATGAATTATTTTAAGAGGTTTTAACCTACGTGAAAAATGTCAATAAAACATGGAAGCCTTGCTTTGATTTGAATGTGAAGCTATGAAGGTGCACATGAGGATTTCAAATGGCAAAGTAATACCGCAGCCCTGGTTCTGACTCAAGAAGTTGGATCATGAAAGGAAAGTTCCTCCAGCATTTCACATTTTGGCTGAAACTTCCGTAAGGACAGGGCAGCCTACTGTTGATATTGTTAATTTTATGCTTCTATGAAATGTGAGTCACTCTAGATTTTTTTGTCTTCCACTCTGTGCAAAATACTCATACCAGTGAGAGTCCACACTTTTTTAAAATCTCTTATAGGTGGCCTTTTCCTTTCTTCTCAGCTGTTAGGTAATAATCATAAGGTTTTCCTCTTCCTCAAATTATTGCTTTTTTGGAAAAGCTTACAATGAATTTTAGTCAGACCTTTGCAAAATAGGCTCATAAATTAAGGAACAAAACCGACAGGCAAGCACTCTGTTCTCTGTTCATTCTTCAACTGCAGTTAATTTAAGATGAATATCTTCAATAACCCGACGTCCCACCAAAGCTGCCTGGGCCCCTGGCTCCGCCATTTGCAGGTGACGCAGCCCACGTGTCCACTGCGGCTCCGTTCCGTTACTCACGAGGGAAACCCTGCGGGGCTGATTCGTCTGGCCCCAGGCCGTGTGTCTTGCACACGGACACACGGGCACACACGTGCCGTGCATGTGCCGTGGGTTCACATGCCTTGAATTACCTGGGAAGTTGTGTTAATGCTCTTCATTTTCACAGAAAACACAGCATGCGCCTCGCACGGAGGGCAAGTCTGGTCGTTCTCATTTATCCAGTTGGCTTTCAGGTAGTCAGATCTAGGTGCTGTAGGCTTTACACACACGCGCGCACACGCACGCACACACCCACGCACGCACGCCACATGTTCACTCAGCGTACTTTCACACCCACATGCACTTACACACCTTTGCAGTCATCTTCCTTGTCTGTCGTCTTTAGATGTCTGTTTCCTGGCTGAACTGAAATGAAGCACACTGTTCTCAGCAGAGTTGCACAGACAGACGGATGAAAAATGGGCAATCCAGGCCTGTGCAGGAAAAAAAATCTGCATTTCAAAAATGCCTTGCACGAGGCCCGCGCTCCCCTGGGGCCCCCGCTCTCACTGCGCAGTGCGCTCAGCGACACAGTCCATCAGGACATGATTTTCCTGGATTAATTACATGGGCCCATTCAATAATAATGACTCATTATTCCGCCAACGACATCCTCGACCAGCAGGCCTGGGCCTGACCGGCTTCATCAAATGCTGCTTAGAGGGAACAGCCCCACCCTCGAGACACACACACACGGCTCACAGCGCGCCGGACGGAGCTCCGGGCCTCGCAGGGCTCCCGGGCTCCGGGCCAGGGCGGGCACCCGCGGACACCCAGTTCATTCGCTCCGTCCTGCGCTGCGCACCCACGATGGTGACGGCTTTACAACACCGCCTGCTCTGGGGCGTGCGGAGAGCATGACCGTGTCTGCTCCGCACTCAGCGCTTCCGGTCGCCGTCCCATCCTCCCCTGCTCCTCGTGGGAGCCCTCCTCCTCCAGTCTCAGAGCCCAGCCCAGCTGTGTGCCCCCCTTTGTGAACTCCCCACCGACATCTCAGCTCACATGCAAGCTCCCCTCAGTGCTCCACCCAGCTGGGTCGAGAACACCCTCACAGCCCCCGCCTCTGCCCTACTGTGTGGCCAGGCTGACTGCGAGAGTGGCTGAGAGCCACTGTGTGCCCTGCCCTGTGCCTGTGACAGCAGAGGACACCTGCCCGTGCCAGGTGCCCGGTGCCCTCATCCATCTCTGAAAGGCACCCTCACTACCCATGAGCAAGGAAGAGCTGGAGAACCGAGGCTGCCCTAACCCGAATGTGGGCCTCCCGCCAGAAAGTGCCATCATCCCGTGGTGAGGGTGCAGCAGGAGCACGCAGGTCGGGACACATGGCCAGCTGGCCTGGCCTCCGCAGGACCCTGCTCTCCTGGCCCTGCAGGGCTCCTTGGCCAGTGCCCTGCGCTGACCCCTGGTGATGCAGAATGTGGAGGAATCTGAGCACAAAGTGCCAAGCAGACACGCAGAGACACTTCTAAGAAGAAAGGCCTCTGGAGTGGAAGATTAGGGGGGTGGACCCGCCGGGTCTGAAGCAGCCTGGATGGGGTGGCCTAGGGTGCCACACCTGGGAGCCTGGACTCGGCTGTGAAAATAAGGTCTCCAAAGGTTTGGAGCAGACTCCAGGGCGTAGGCAACAGGAAGGAGCTGAACAGGAGGAGGCCCAGGCGGGGGCAGCAAGCTGAGGCCAGCGTGGGTCCCTGGGGCCAGGGGCCGGGCAAAGCCAGGAAGCAGCCAGGACGCGGCTACCTGGTGGGGCCAGACTGCTCTGCTTTCCTGTCATATGTGGTCACCTTCCGGGCACCCGCAGGAGCTCGCCCACAGCCCCCGAGCCCCACCCTTCTTCTGACCCACGTCCCCCACACTTACTGGTCCTCTCTCTTCAGCCTTGCTGGCGATAAGGAGCCGAACTTCGGGCAGGCTGGGCTCTGGCCTGTTTCTGTCCCTGCAGCATCTCTGACAGTGTGACAGCGCATGGCCACAGAGGCTGCTTAACACACACCTGCCAGGTGGACCCGAGGGGAGCCAGTTGTCTCCTCTGCACCAGGGAGCCAGCTCCCTGTTCCTGCCTACCCCATTCTGCCACACGATCGAGCCCTGTTCCCCAGCTGTCACCAGACCCACGAGGCCCTGCAGGCCGGCGCCACATCCTCCCCACGGAGCAGAGCTAGGCTGGGGCAGAGCTGCTGGCTGGCACCTCTGGAAGTCACTCTGGCAGAAGGTGTCACAAGTTCCAGGGAGGACAGGAAGCTCCTGAGGCAACGTGCTCCTCCTGCGTGTCACAGAAGTCACTGGCCAACATCTCAGCTACTTTTTACTCATTGCTGGGACAAAATACCCAACACTGGAAATGAAGGAAGGAAAGGTTTATTTAGCTCACAGTGTGTGGAGGTTTCAGTCCAAACTCGGCTGGCTCCAAGGCAGAGAGCAGCAGTTCATGGCAGAAAGCAGTGGAGAGCAGAGGGAGGGGCCACAGCTGCAGCTTCTAGCCAGCCTCCCCCTTATATTATGAACCAGCTGCCCTGGGCTGGGGTGAAGAACTCACATAATGCCCATGTCCTCCTTTTCATAGGATGAGGACATTTACAAACTAAGAATCCTGGTTCTCTGCTGAGTCACTTCTAAACTTCTCAAGTTGACACCAGTACAGTCAGTTGTTGGTATAATTATTTATTTATGATACCTGGGGTTCTCCAAACTACCAGGTCTAAATCCCCTTTTTACGACAAATGTTTTCTAGTATCTTCTTTTACTACCCTCAAATGAAATTAATGGATAATATAACCTGCCTACACACACATTTTTTAAAAAAATCAATATAATATCCTAACTGTAATATAAAAAAGAAATAAAAGGAAAGTAAGTTATAATAAAACAGTACATATTTCAATATATGAATGCTCTGGGATGACTGCTCAGGAAGCCTGACCCGGGGTCCTAGGAAGCTCACTGGTCCCCGAGTCACCAGAGCAGACACTAGAGGTGTCCACAGCCTGGTGGCACCCACATGACTGCAAAGTGCAGAACGCGTCCTCTGAAGGTCCAGTGGGCACCGGCCACTACGGGAGAAATGAAGGCCGGCAGAAGCTGGAAAGCGTAAAACTAGGGTGGCCCATCACTCCGGCCACTTCTGTGAGCTGCAAGGGCTGAAGAGAGCTGAGAGCGCGTCTGCTGAGGCCTCAGATGCCTGCACAGGTGTCTGATGAGGCCTGGGATGCCTGCACAGGTGTCTGATGAGGCCTGGGATGCCTGCGCAGGTGTCTGATGAGGCCTGGGATGCCTGCGCAGGTGTCTGCCCACCTAGCACCTGGCCACAGAGCAGGCAGGCTTGAATGCGTGTTCTAAGATCATATTTTAAATTCTTCCTCATTAGAATATGGTTAATCTGAAAAGGTTACAACACACCAGTGAAGTAGAGGCAAGTTTCTTTTTTTCTTTTCTTTTCTTTTCTTTCCTTTCTTTTCCTTTTTTTTTTTTTTTTTTGTGGAACCAGGGATTGAACTCAGATCCTTGCACTTGCCAGGGAAGCACTTATTCCACTGAGCATCTCCCCAGCCCTGAGGCAAGTTTCTTTTCTTTCTTTTTTTATTTTTATTTTTTAAAGAATTCAAGATAGTACAAAAAAGCATTAGAAATGAGGCAAAGTCTCATTAAACAAACTAACAGAAATTCAACAAAGCAGGAGTGTCAATCGGTGAAGTTGAAAATAAACAGAAGCTCCATTTTTCCTCCATTTATTTGTATTCTTGAATTTAAAAACGAGCATAGGATGGAAGAGAAGGTGATGTGACTGAGCAGTCCTTGCCCTGAGCACGTGTCCAGGAGAACCAGGCAGGATCTCCAAGAGACATTTCCAAAATCAAGTTCACAGCGGCATTGTTTTTTCACAAGGGTAAAGAGGTCAGAGTTACCCAAGTTCCACTGACAGCGGAGTGGGTAGAACAAAATACACGTGGGCATAAATGGAAATACTGGGCTTTTAAAAAAGCAGGAACTTTCAGCACATGCTGTCCAGCCAGGGGCCTAGGCCCTGGGCAGACTCACAGGCGAACACGGAAGCCAGCTGGTTAATGCAAGCCCTGCTCGCGGCTGCTTCGTGGCGGTCTCCGTCAGAACCCTGTCTTAGCGGCTCCCCCTCATGGGGAGAAATGCCTGGCACCTATCATTTAAAGGAGGGAAGGGGCCGGGGAGATGGCTCAATAGAACAAGCGCTTCCCTGGCAAGAGCAAGGGCCTGAGTTCAATCCCTGGTTCTGCCAAAAATAAATAAATAAATAAAATAAAGGAGGAGGTTATTTTGGCTCAGGGCTCAGGGTTTCAGAGGCTAGGTCCACAGCCAGTGGTCCCAGACAGAACAGCAGAGGAAAGGGCACAGAAAGGGCACAGCCAGGTAGTCGAGGGAGCAAGGACGAAGAAGAAGCCGTCCTGGCAGGGTACAGCCCAGGCCCCGCCC
>NW_004524681.1:2118400-2134512 GCF_000260255.1 Octodon degus
CATGCCCAGCCATGAACTCTGCGGTGGTTCGCCGAGAATCACACACCCCTCCACCTCACCAGCTCCCCTTCCTAAAGCCCACGACTGAGCACTCAAAGCACGGGGGCGGGGGGGATCGAGATCTAGGCCCCAGCAACCCTACACCGGTACCTGTTTCCCAGCCAGCCCCCCAGCTCTGCCCTAGCTAGCACTCCTGACTACCACACCCGCGTGGTGGTCAGCATCCCATTCCCATCCTCTGCCCTCTGTGAAGCCAGCATGGGGTTTTCTGTAACCCCTGGTGCTCGGGCGCTGGGCTATGCAGACCCTGGCTCCTAGAGGCGCCTGGCCAGGCCTGTGCCGGGTGAGTCCTGCAGATTGCCGGCCTTTTCCTGAGGGAAGCTCCCGGCGCTTCCTTCCTGAGCTGCATAGCACGGAGACTTCCTCCGGGGAACCCCGGGCATCACAGTCTGCCCACTCTCTCAACCTCCATTATGGGAAGAAGCTTGCATGCTCGGGGCCATGTTTATTTCACTTCCTCTGCAGCTCTTGCAGGGAGCCGTGGGGTCTCCGGAAGCACTGTAGCTGGCCCGTCTCACCTCCTGCCTGTTTCCCTGATTAACAGTCTGTGTGTCCTCCGCTGGAGAAAGGAACCAGGACAAATGGAGCCACCTGCCCTGAGTGGCGGAGCTAGACAGTGCTTGGGGGAACAATGGCCAGGGCCCCATGGCCAGTGCTGGGCAGGTAAAGGCAGCACAGACGCGATAGCCACCACCTCAGGGCCCTCAGAGAGCCCAGTGGCCTCATGTGGCTTCTCCCGGGGTCCTACCATGCTGGCCCAGGCTCTGGGAAGCCAACCACACACGTCCTGGCCTGGGGTCAGCACAGCGCAGCCAGCCCAAGGCCCTTGTGGACAAAGTAGGCAAAGATCTAATCCATGGATGGTGGCGAGGGACCTGTGGGTGGTGGGCAGTGCTGTCTCTGCTTTACAGATGGTGAGTACTGGACTCAGGAGAGCCGGGAGCCCAGCCACAGCCCCGAGCTGTCCTCTCTCAGCAGTGCTCCGTCCCCCAGACCCTGGTGCAATGCTCCGGAAGCGGACAGGGCGCCTAGTCGTGGTCTCATGGGTCCTGACTCCCTTGTGGCTATGGCTGCTCCCAGCAGCCACGCCAGTCCCATAGTACAGAGGCAAGCTCCCAGGTTCAAACTGGCCATCCAGTGTCAGGAAATGTGCATGTCAGAGCCGAGTAAGGCTCTCTCCCCTACCCTAGGGGAAGGGAAAGGGATCTGCAGGAACGCCTGCCCGGTGGTATCAGGCATTGCCAAGGAGAGGGAGATAAAAAGTAATAGCCTAATCTTCGTTAAGTGATTGCTCTCATAAAGTGCGAGAGAACTTGTCCTTACCAGGACATTAACCTGCACTGCTCAGACAATTAAGGAAAGTCGTAAATTAATCCATAATCACAAGCTGAAAAGAAAATTTATCTTAGAGCAGAGGGTAAGCAAAGGAGAACAGTGTCCTGGAGAGGAGGCTTCACCAGGCCCATCTTGGAAGGCAAGCCCTCTCCCAGTCTCAACCTGCATCCTTCCTTTCACGCCCAGGACCCTGCTTTGTCTTTAGGCCTCCCCTGCCCCCTGCCCACCTTTAGCTGAACAGCAAGTCTGAAAGAATGCCATGTTGCTTTAGTCTGGAAGCCCATGGCATGGGCCTTGTCACTGAAGACCAAAGGAGCCTCAGGGCTACCAAGGAAGGAAACTCAGCAGGGGAAATCAAGTAGGAAGCCAAGACAGCACCCCAGCTCCTTAACCATCTTGGCCTCCAACTTGGTTTCCTTTGTGATCGTTAATGACAATATTGAGCAGGAGAGGGAGCCTGGTGTTCGGGAGTCGCTGCCGACAGCCAGCACTGCCCTAGGCGTCCAGGTACAGGTCGAATGACCCCAGTCTGGACCTACCAGGTGGGGGTTGCTGCCTTGTTTCTTCCAGCTCCTCTGCCTCCAGAGACCAACATTTGGGCTTTACAACAGGAATGACCAAGAAGAGGCACATAGCAGGTGGAAGAGGCTCAGGAAACCAGCAATGTCCCCGCAATTCGGAGTCTCTGCTACATCACAGCACTGAGAGCGAGCGCTTCGCGGCTCTCTCTGGGCAGGTAATGCTTTCCTCAGCAGTCTGGAGGAGCAGCAGCGAGGCACAGGCTGAGAGGCAGGCTCAGTGCCGTCCTCCTCCGCTGTCCTCCGCTGTCCAGCATCACCTGAAGGGAAGAAGGGTGACAGAACTCAAGGAAGATTGGGCTTTGGCATCTGTCACTCAAAAGGGAGAAGAATTCATGCGTATGTGATGAGGGCTCCGGGAGGCAGGAGCTGAAAGCCATGCTGCTGGGCTGAGGAGAGAGGACAGATGAGTTGGGGAGTCTGGGGCTCTACGCAGACAGGAGTGGGCTGGACATTCGGGGACTGCTGACCACCAGCGCCAGACAGCACCGGCCCCAACCTGCTGCCAGTGCCTCAGAGCTTGCCACTCCCACTGTCCCCCAGGACAACAGCAGCCTGAGTCTCCCAGAGTGAACAGTGAGGGGAAACCTGAGTCAGAAAGCCACAAAGATGGGAGATGAGCTCCGAGGTGCAGCGGGCATGGAAGCCTGCACAAGTTGCTACCCTCGGCCACAGAGAAGTCTTGAACCCAAGTTTTCCATGCAATTTTCCAGAGACAAATAGAATGCATGTTGCGGTCGCTACTCCTGGTGTTTCTGAATCAAGCACCTTTGCACCAAAGTAAGATCCCTTCACGTGATGACTTTTGAAGTATTCCCTGCTTCCTGAAAACTGCAGAAAATGCAGGCCTCCCTGCAGAGGAGTCCTCAGCGGAGAGTCGGTGCTTGGTTTCTGCGTGGAGTCCGAGTCTGTGGGCTTCTCTTTGGTAAGCTCCGGATGCTTGAGTAGGCCTGGGTTATATATTATTCCTAAGTAGTGCCACCACATGTTTTTACACAGAAGAGTATTATTACTATGCTCCCTACCTTTGACAAATACCAAATAATAGAACTGCTGACAGAAGGGGCCAAGGGTACCCCCCTACTTGTGTGCGTGCGGTCTCACAGCAGCATGCCTGCAATATTTTAGCAGAAGCAGTATCAGGACCTTAGCACAGCACTTGACATGCAGCGGCTATGATTTCTTCTTCCAGAGGAATCTGGAGCACATCAAGTGCCTCCCAGGCACATAAACAGGATCTGCAGGCAAGCAGAGCCGTAGCTGGCCTCGAAGGTCACGCGCTTTGCCCAGAGACCTGCTTCTACGGGACACAGGCAAAAGTCGTTCATCGTAGGATCTTGTAACAGGGAAATATGAGAAATAACTTGTAGCCTATCAGCAGATTTTGGCTGAATAAATTGCTTTTTCTGCTCAGTGGTGTAACAAGCCACTACCTGAAAGATGGGTGGTCTCTTGGAATGATGCAGGGAATTGTTAGACGAAAGTGAAGACAAAGCATATTGCACGGTGTGCTGCTTTCTGTATGCACAAAAGGAAAGACTGGGATCTCTCAATCACCTATCTATGTCGTTCTTTTTGAAGAAAAAAGTACATGAAGATACATCATAAAACACAGAAAGCACACCTCCCGGGTGAGCAGGAATGTACTAAGGGATGGGCAGCGCGAGGGGGAGAGCCTGACCCTGCGGCACAGTGGGGCACTCACGGGACAGTCTACAAGAAAACTAGCTTTGACTTAAAAATTTAAGAAAGATAAAAGTCTGAAGAAGACTTTCTAGGTTAAATTTAGCCTTAAAAAACTAGACAGATGGTCTTTTAAAGAACCTTCCAGGCTGTGGAGATGGCTCAGTGGAATAAGCGCTTCCCTGGCAAGCACAGGGACCTGAGTTCAATCCCTGGCTCTGCAAAAATAAATAAATAAATAAATAAATAAATAAATAACCTCCTGTCATACACAGTGTAAGTATGCAGAGCTCACATTTATACTCCCTGATAAGTCAGACGCACAATCGCTCACTGTGTGCATATGTCCACAAAGCACGCGGCCCACGGTGACAGCTGGGGGACGACAGCAGTTGTAATGTTTGCAAAGCTGCTAATGCAGTTGTCCCTTCAGGTCAGCTATGGTACCAGCCAGGTTAGTTTCTTTTCTATGAACATATTCATCACTCATTTTTATCTTAGGTTATTGGTTTTGATCTTAGTAGTTGATCATTCTTCATATGAGAAGAAAATGAGCCCTTTAGTGTATGAATTAAAGGCATCTCCCTAGTTTTCTGTTAATATTTTATGGCCATCTATTGGTCAAAGACTTTTTTAACCGACTGCTTCCCTAATTATCAACTTTTCTCTTGGTCTGATTCACCTTCCTCTTCCTCTTCCTCTTCCTCTTGTAAGTCTGGTGGTGCTCCTGGGGACTGAGCCCAGGGTGTTCCAAGCCACAGCTCGAGGGAGAAAATATTCCTTCTTTTTTGTTATGACGCTTCAGCAATGTTTGCAAAGCCCAGCTAGTGCCTATGTTCTTTCTCTTTCATACATATATATTCATACATATTTATACGTTTAAACCATCTGAAATTTATAGCAGTTTACCTGCTGTCGTTTACCCCTTTTTCTCCTGTTCAATTGTTTGCCCTATTTGATGGTTTTTCTGTTCTCATTCGTGGAGTTCTGGTCATTTTGGTCCCTCTCTAAAACATCTTTCAGTAGCCTGTGTAGGGTTGGCTTTGTCATCCTTAAGTTCTTTATTTGTTCTTTGTCATGGAAGTATTTCACTTCTCCGTCAAACTTGAGAGTTTTGCAGGTTATAATAGTCTGGGCTGGAATTTGTTTTCATAGAGGACTTGAAGTACTCTGCTCCATGCTCTTCTTGCCTGCATGGTTTGTGAAGAGAAGTCTGCCGTTATTCTGATGGGTTTTCCTGTAATGTGATCTGCTTCTTTTCTCTAGAGGCTTTTAGTATATTGTTCTTGTGCGGGATTTCTGGGCTCTTGACTATTATATGTCTTGGTGTGCTTTTAATTGGGTTGATGTTATTTGGAGTTCTATATGCTTTGGTTACTGAATGTCAGATTGTTTCCCCATTTTTGGGAAGTTTTCTGCTATTATTTCTGCCCATATTCACTTTATATCATTTGTATTGACTCCTTCTTTCTCACTGATGCCTATTAGTCTCATGTTGTTCATCTTTGCATCATCTTGCAGATAATGAATTATTTTTTCCTGCATCCTAGTTGTGTTTAAAAGATCTTTTCTTACCTTTTCACTAGCTGCGGTGATGTCTTCAAAATCCGAAACTCTATCTTCACTTTCATTCAAATGGTTTTTCAAGCTTGTGATTGAGATTTTAAGTTCCTCTATATCTCTTTGACTCTGCTTCATGTGATCTATTTCTTTCCTATACTGCTCATTCCAGGCTTCCATCATTTGTTTATTCTCCTCTAGTTTTTTATCAGTGTCTCCTTTAGAAGCAGTTATTAACTCTTTCATTATAGTTATCTTTTCTTTTTTTACTTCAGAGGTTATTTCTGATCTAATTTCTTCTATATGTTTCTGCAGTTGATCCTTTACTTCAGATACTATTAATTCAGAGATTTCTTATTTCAGAGGTTAAGTCTGATCTCTCTATACCTCTCTGCAGTTGTTTCTTCACTTCAGGCTCTATCAATTGAGACATTTCCGCTGTGTGATTCCAAATTTCTTCTATGCTAGTGTCTTCTGCACTTGTTCTGGGTGGGCTCAGGGCCTGAGCTTGCATTTTGCTCCTTCTCTTTGTCATTTTGTAGAGCACTGTCCTCTGACCTTTGGTGTAGAGCTTTGGTGCAGTTATAACCTTAGCACCTGCTGAAATTCTTACCCAAGAGATTATATGGTTAAGCCAGTTTTAGCTTTATATTTATAGAACTACAATTAGGGACACTAATAATTGGTAGTGATATTTAGCAGTTGACAGACTTGCTCTTCTTCAGAGATCTTGTCTTACTGTCTCCACACCGTGCAGGAGCCATTTTCCTTCTCTCCCTTGCCAACTTCCTGCGTCTATTCAGGGCGCTTCCCTCATACTCCCTGCCGCCTCCAAAGCATCACAAGAGCAGCGTGGCCAAGGGCCTTTACGCTCATTAGAGCCAGGAAGCGCAGCCGCAGGGGGGTGCAGAGTATGAACACGAAAATTTAGGACTGTGGCAAATGCATTTGTATTAGATAAAAGCTTCATAAATTAATAAACTTCACTGTATTTATTATAGCTCTTGCCAAAAGAAATAAACGCAGTGAATGCCTTGTTTAAAAAAATACCATGGTGTTGGCTAAATTATTAGTGACCAGCGACCCTAATTAACAAGGTAATAACTCACTCACTGCTGATGGTGCGGTTTCTCAGGGCCCATCCGTGCCAGGTGAGCATCCTGCAGGGCAGGAGGGTGGATTCGACCTGGAAGGGCGTAAGAACAAAGAGCAGTTCTGGGAGGACAGGTGGGCCCTGGGAAAGGCGTGCGGGCTCAGCCTCCTCCTGGCCTGCCCATTCATCCCTGGAGCCAGCCCTGCCACCTCTTGGGCAGGCGCCCCCCTCCCCCGCGGGGAGCGGCCTCCCCTGCCACAGGCTGTGGTTCTTGCATACCAGTAGGTTGAGCTCCCACATGCTCATGACCTCAATTTCTTGATTTGTTCCCTATGAAATCAGAGTTGATGAGAACACAGTCCCCACAAGCTGAGTCCACTTTTCCCTAGCAGGGAGCAAGCGGGGCGGTGGCTTTGCGTGGTTCCAGAAGGCCGGGGGCAGCCAGGGCCTTCCCAGGGCCCACTCCTGAAGGTCTGTGCAAAAGAGCAGAGGTCAGCATGGCCAGATCCATGCAGACAAGCAGCTGGCCCTGCACTGGGCACTGCCCGGGGCACGCCCGGCTGAAGGAGTCAGCCCTTGGGTGAGTATCAGTAAGAGGACAAGATGCCGTCTCTAGCTTGGCAATACGGGAAACTTCCTGGGATCCACCTATTTATATCTCTAGTAGAGCAGCCGCATGGGAGAAAGTGACATAAATTCGTGTTTGAATTAGGAAAACTAAGCCCCTCGCTTCTCAAAGTCTTTTCCCTGACAATCGATTATTAATATTAATTGGGAAAGAATCTCTCTGATCCCAAAGGTTTAATTAAGAAGTATGTCCTGACAAGTCTAGCACAGGCTGATGCAGATCAGTCCATCAATCCATGAGTCAATAGTTATCAGAGACTCCAACAAAATAAAGAATCGACTCAGACGAAGTTTCCTTCAGAGAATAATTTGATGTTCTCATCTTCTCCTGGCTCAGTAATTTAGGAAAACGTGAGGTATGACTATAAAGTCATGATGCCGATTCCACTTGTCACACATGAAAATCAACCTTGTCGCTCTAGGATTCCACTCACTTATATGATCTGATACCTGTCACTTGCATCAATTGAAACACTTTGGGGGAAAAAAGAAAATTTTCATGACAGCTTCTATCTCAAGATAAATTAATATTGAGGCTGGTTGAAGCCACTGCTCTTGTAAATTAATATTTGGGCTCCAGTTTAGTGTTGGGCTTTTGTGGTTTCAAGTAAGTCCAGAGTTTTGAGGATCTCCGTGGGCCAGGTTGTGTGGTAATGTGTGGGTGTGGGTGTGTATGTACATAGGTGTGCATGTACCTGTGCATAGTGTGTGTGTGTACATGCGTATGTGTGTGCATACATCTGAATACGGGTGCACATGTGTATGCATGTGCTTGTGTGCATACGTGTGCTTGTGTGCATGCATGTGCCTATGTATGCGTGCATGTGTGCTCATACATGTGCATTGGTGAAGGAAGGTGAGACCGCAGGAGAACACAGAAAGGAGAGGAGCTAAACAGCTGTGAGGCTGCCGTCCAGCTGAACCGGAAGCTGCGCCTGGGTACCCCACCCCCAGCTGTCATCACACATCCCCCCACCTGTGCCCTCACCTGCAGAGCACATGACACAGGCCACCTGTGTGCTGAGTGCAAGGTTCAAATGCGAAACACGCACCAAGCCTCAGCATAGCCCAGGCTGGAGTTGACGCGATGCTTTGCACTTTGCTTTAGGTTGTTTGAAAGCCAGTGAGCAAATACTGTTGAACAGTTTGAGGCACATAAGGGTTAGACATTAAGTAAAGGAGCCACTGGCCAACAGCATTTGCTGATTTCCTTCTGTGCGAAGAGCATTGTATTATGCGCTGAATGGGGACGCAGCACTCTCATCCTTCTGGGTATGGGGCTGGCCTGGTCTAAGCTGACCCAAAGTTTTCTGTAAAAGCCACCCCCAGGTAGCTGCTTAATCAAGACAGAAAGCAGCATTTCCAGCACCTCCTGACCCAGCTTCCCCAGCCGCCCAGGTGCTCAGGGTGCTGCCTGGCCCCGGCAGGCTCTGGGGAGACCCTGGAGCCTGAAGTGTGGGCTAGGAGCCAGCCCTACAATATTTAAGAACAAACAAACAACTTTGCACTGCATGGTAAACCTGAAGCTGCTGCTACGTCATTATGATGTTCACGTTTGATTTATGAACCCTAATAATTGAATATTTAATCTCACCCAATATTCTTAGACTGTATTTTTATTTCTCCTTGGTAATGATAATGGAGTCTCTCTTAAGCATTGTGGTTCGCTCGCCTCCTCCATTCCTCACTGTCTCCTGTGCGGAGGCAGAGCAGCTGGGATGGCATCTGGCTGGGGCCAGGTTCCCAGTGCAGCACCCGCGTCAGTGAAGACCCCACAGGCATGGCCCCCACTGACCTCCGGAGGCAGACAGTCATTTACTGTGTGTCCAGAGTGAGGGGTGGGCCTTTGCCAAAGAATGCGAAGACTGGAGACCCATAAGTTCCAAGAGAGGTCGCAGGACAATTTCCAGGTGGGCCTTGGCCACCCATTGGCTAAATTCTGTGAATGGCCTGGTGCATAGGGTCTGCCTCTGCACTCTGCTTCCAGGCTCAGCTGAGCTGTCTCGCAGAAATGTGAGTGTTTAACTGTATCCAGTGTTCCAGGGCTGGACATCAGGAGGACAGAAGCTGCCAGTGTACAACAGCTGGCAGGGAAGAGTCCTCCATGCTGGATGGGTGAGGGCTGGGGTGGGAGTAGGGCGGGCAGCAGCCCCAGGAGAGGAAACTAGAGATGAGCAAGCTAGAGAGATGGTAGGGCACAGATAGATAGAAGATAGATAGAGAGGATAGATAGATGATAGATAGATAGATAGATAGATAGATAGATAGATAGATAGATAATAGAGAAGATAGATGCTAGATAGGGAAGATAGATGATAGATAGATAGTTGACAGATAGATATGGAAGATAGATGATAGATAGTTGATACATAGATAGATGATACATAGATAATAGGTTTGGTTGATTGATAGATGATAGAGTTGATTGATGATATGTAGATGATTGATAGATATAGATGGTTGATAGATGATACATACATGACTGAGGATAGGTGGATCATAGTTGGTAGATAAATAGATGATATGCAGAAAACAGATACACCTGCAGATGATAGATATAAAAAGACACAAACTGATGATATAGGAAGATAGATGATAGCTAGATAGTAGGTAGATAGATAACAGGTAAGCAGATGGGTAGGTGTTACATGATAGGTAAGTGATACAGACCGATGATAGATAGGTGATGGGCAGGAGGCAGATGGCAAGCAGTAAGTAGAATGATCAATAAATACACATAACATCTGCATCAAAAACAGCAGAGTTACACCAAGAAGATTACTAGAAAAGGACAGTTTTCTAGTTTATCCTCTCAAAGATAAGTTCAAAATAAAGTTCTTTAAAAAGAAAAAAGCTCCCATTATTACCAAACACGTTAGCATGTTCTATAGTTTTCTTGCGGTCACTGTTGTTTAGGGCCATAAAGGCAGGCAGCACAGAGGTGGGACGTGGCCTGCACCTATGTCCATGCTGAGGACTTGGGTGTAGGTCTCCAGGGAAGGTGTGGCGTGCACACCCCTCTCCCTTCCTGTTAAGTGGGTCTTTGCTGCAAGGAGGGAACTGCGTCTAGGCCTGAACCGAGGAAGCCCTCTCCCAGCTCCAGGACCTAGGATGACTTCCTGGAGGAGGAAGCCCCAGTGTGACACCCCACAGCAGACCCCTGGGGACAAAGGAGAGACCTTTCTCACAGGACTCTGGAAACACAACCCTGTTCCTCTCCATGTGCTAGTTTTGAAGAGGGGTGGCGCAAATCTTCTCCCCACCTCCTCCTGAGGCTGTCGTTTGTCCTGTGACATAGCTGTCTGTGTGGTGTCTTGGGTCAATGATTATAAAATCTACATCCATTAATACCCCTCACTGGACTTGAAACTCGGGCCTGAAATCAAGCAAGCAGCTTCATTTTCTCCATGTTATTGAGGTTAGAAGTTTATTTAAGAAGACTGCCACCCTGTACATTAATAAAACAGGGCTGCCTCGGGCTCTACGGCCGGATTTTATTCACTCCTGCATCCATACACACTCATCTCCTAGACCGCGCTGGCGAGAAACCTCCCGCCCATTGTCAGCTCCACACAGCCCACGCTGCTCTCTGCCCAAGTGCCCGGGATGTGGGCTCCCCGTGCTACTCATTGAGCTTTGGTTAGGGCTGGAGCCCGGTACTGGGACCAGCTGGCTGACACAGCCGCCCCTGGCGGCCTGGCCCCTTTCCTCTCAGCTGGACAGCTCCTGGCTACACAGATGTTTTCTTGCTGCAGGGCGTTATTAACAACGGGGTGATAGAACAAAAGAGCAGGGAGGTGGAAACGCACCTCTGCGCAGGGTTCTCTTTCCTGGGGCCTCTGGGGGGCAGGGGATGCAGTTAGGAGGGTGCCCCTCTCACCCAAGAATGACAGTTTGTCGTGCACAGGGACGTGCACACACGTGCTCCGTGGAGCTCGGTATTTGGAGTTAGCATGGGCTCCTGCCCCTCTTTCATGGGAGCTTGCAGCTCTGCCTCCGCAGGAGCCTGTGTGTATAGTGAGAAGGAAAGGCAAAGCTGAATTTATTCTCTAGAAATCCCGGTGAAGGCTAGACGCCGTGCAGTGGGCTGCAGCGCGCTGATGGCTACCTTGTAAGAAGCTCCTTGCTTCTGTATTTGGAGGGTGTGTACCTTCAGCTCCACGAATAGCGCAGGACTGAGATGCTGGAAACAGGCAAACGTGCGCCCAGCAGGGTTTGTGCCGCAGCTCTGCCTCCCAGCCTGCGTCTGCATGTGCAGGCCCATGGTGCAGAGCCGGGACATTTCCGGGGGGAGCCTGGGTTCCGGGTTGTTGAGATCCACTTCACACTAGCGCACGGCCTTGAAGGAAACGTGAACCTGAACGAGTGAAGAAGACCTCGAGAGTATGCCAACGTGTCCTCTGGTATGGGCTCCACTCCGGCTGGAACTTCCGGGTCCGCGAGCTTCATCCAGGGACACTGCGTGCAGGGCGACAGGTCCCAGCAGGAGAGGCTGAGATAAAGGAGGGTGAAAGGCTGTGAGGAGAGCGGACGGAAGAGCTCACCTGCCCGTGCGGCACTGGTGGAGGAGCCAGCAGCCAGAGCCTGGCAACGTGGCAGCCCTGTGTCGGCTGTGGCTCTGCTGTCCCCTCCACGTAATTAACCCCTGCTTGGATTTCAGGACCCAACTCTCAATACAAATGCGTGGCAACTTGAACATCAGCAAATTCCTGGGGATTTTCTTTCAAAAAACCCTTTTGCAGCTACACCAGCGCAAAACTTTACCTGAAAGCACTTCTTCTCTTATTCTATGTAATTTGGTTTCCTTTCCTAAAAGCGATACAACTACTTTTTCCCTGTAATTTTATTTAAGATAAAAATCCTTTCTGGTTTGCAAGAACATTTGCCACAAGTCAAAGGTATTTGAAAATAGAGATTTAAAATGGAAACACGTTACAGTTCAGATGGAAATAACCCTGAAGGTCTCATGTGTCCATGAGAGGTGGCTGGGTGGTGGGGTGCCACGCGTGTTAGGGGCTCACAGGCGATGAGTGCACAGCTGAGCACGTGGTGAGGACGTGGCCCTGGCTGGAGGGGTCTCGGGGACCATGGCCTGGAGGGTGTGCTCCTGTCCTGGCTCCCCCGCTTGCTCTGCCTCCTGGCAGCCACGAGGTCAGTGCTCTTACGTCATGACACCTTTCTGGTGCGCCACTTCTACCTTGCGAAGTCACCACGGCTCGGAACCCCAAACCGTGAGCTAAGTCAAACCTCTCCTTTAAGTTGCCGACTTGGGTATTTCTGTCCCAACAATGAGAAAGGTGGTGAATACAAACATGATATGACCTTGACGCGAAGGGCCCCAGAATGTCCTGACCATTAGCTGCGAAGTAGCTATGAAAAAGCAAAGCAAGGGGAGGCAGAGAGCTTGGAATTCCATGAGCACCGTTATGCGCTTCGTCCACGCAGCCCGCCACTGCATCCGCTCTCACAGCTCTGCAGAAAGGGTGAGCTTTGTTCTCTGGACTGAGCATATCACCTTTGGGGGTCACAAGGACAGAGAACCCCCACAGTGTCCCCAAGTCAGGCCTCTCCTGGGATCCTCTCCTGACCTCTGGTATGATGGACTCAAACCCTACCACAGGACTGTCCTCCGTCCTTGGGTATAGAAACACAGAAGCACGAAGCACGGGTGAGAGCAATAGCCATCCTGATTCACTAAGATTTGTTAGGGTCTAGAAGATGAGAAGAGCTAGCCCTTTCCAGCCTGCTGAGCAGAAACCTGACCCGCTGCTGAACCTCTGCAGCAAGGACTCATGGCTGTCACCACGTGCCACTTCTCATGAATTTCCCAGGGACAATTCTCCCTGCATTGGTCACAAGGGCGAGGTGCATGGATACTGCCCATGAATAAGAGCCTCTGAGAGCCAACACCCTTCAGCGACTTCTCTAATGATGCAGAATAAAGCTACAGCATAAGCACCCTGAGACGAGGAAGAAGATTCAACCATAAATGGGGTGGAATTGAAAAATACCATTTTTATCATAAGTCATTTACTTTTCTAGGGCCCTATAGATCTACTTAAAAACCACAACGAAAATGAGATCTGGTCTTCGTCAATAAAATATAGCCTTCGGGAATTTTCCGTGACTGCTTCAAACAAAGCACGTGTTGGACGTGACCCATCTACTTAGAGCTTTCGAGAGCCAGAGCTGCCCAGGCTTATCTTGGGCTGCGCTCCCATTCTGTTTCCATGACTCTGGTCACCGAGCAAAGGCCCCCAGATGCCGGCCTACTCACAGCCTCAGGATGTGACCTTGTTTGGTGGTGAGGCCCACTGGGTTCAAGTGGGCACTTAACCCGGGACTGGGGCCCTTTTCAGAAGATACAGAGCCACAGAAGGAAACACAGAACGGCACGTGAAGGTGGTGCCAAGACTGGAGGGAGACAGCGACAAGCTGAGGACGGCAAGGGTGGCCCAGGCGCGACCCCAGAGCCACGGAGCGGTGCAGGATGAGGGCTGCTCAGCCTGCGGGAGCGGTGAACGCTGCCGCCACTCTGCGATCAGACTTCCTGCAGTCCGTGAAAGACAGCAAGTCATCCGTCCTGCTGCTACTTGTTCCGTGGCTCTAGGAAGCTAATCCCAGCTATGTTCTCATGTTCACCAAGAATATCGTAACTAGCACGCTGTACTTCATGCTTTGTGTGTGGCATCTTTCCTGATCCACAGAGGCCCAGACAGGAAATGTGTCATCACAGTCCCAGAGTCAGAGGAAGAAATGGAGACTGATGCAGCCACGGCTGCCTGCAGATGGGAGAGCGGGACCTGAACCCAGATCTCTCTCTGAGACCAAGCACGCTTCTAGTGAACTCTGCGGACAAAGTAAGATGGGATCAGAGGCTTCTGTTCAAAAGCAAAACCCTACCTGACCGGGGGTAGACAAGCGCAGCCGCGCCTCCGGCACCTTCTGCACCCCTGCTGCGATGCTCACTGTCACAGCTGAAGGACTCCGTGTGGGACCTGCGCTGTCCCTCTGCCTCTCTGCATTTCACGAAGCACCACGGCAGACATTCTGGCCAACTTTCCAACAGGAGTTTCTTTCGTGCTCAGCTGTGTCCCAGGTGGGGTGTGGCCGGCTCCCCAGGCGGGAATCACCGTCTTGACAGACACTTTCCCAGCAGAGACGGCCAAGCCAGCTCCACACGGCACAGAGAGGTCTCCTCTGCACTCGTGGCTCTCAGCGCTGGGCTGCAGCACACACCTGGAGTTCCGTGCACAGGCCGGCAGTGCCCCTGAGGCTATGTGGCTGGCACTCCCAGAACTTGGGCTTCGCTGACCTTGAAGTCCCCTCACATGTCTCTCTCTGGCAGCCATTCACCATCACTTCAGCTGAAAGCAGCCTCGAAAGAAGTAGGAGGGGGCCAGGGAGATGGCTCGGCAGCATGAGCGCCTGCCTGAAAAGTGCAAGGTCCTGAGTTCGATCCCCAGTACCAAAACAAAGAAAAAAAAATAAAGAAAAATAAAGAGGAGGAGGAAGCATTTGGCCAACATCACAAGCCACTGACTGGGCACCAGTTGTGTAAAAACTGGATCGTAAAAACCAGGACTGTCGACATTGGCCTAGATAACTGTATGGTAAAGGCGGAAA
The DNA here is from genome assembly GCF_000260255.1 of Octodon degus. Classification (NCBI taxonomy): domain Eukaryota; kingdom Metazoa; phylum Chordata; class Mammalia; order Rodentia; family Octodontidae; genus Octodon; species Octodon degus. The sequence continues at coordinate 2,132,963 of NW_004524681.1, forward strand.
TAAAATCCATGCAAAGAAAAGCAAAGGGGACTGAGAGGTAGCTTGGCGGTCTAAGAGCCTGTTGGGCAAGCTGAAGGACCCGAGTTCTTCCCCAGTACCGCATGCCGTGCCACCGTACCAGCCACCGAAACCAGGCACGGTGGCACCCTCCTGTAACCCCAGCACTGGGGAGGCCGAGACAGGAGGGTCACTAGCCTGAGCTGTGTAGTGAGACCCTGCACCAAATAAATACATAACTGAAAAAAAAATTAAAAAGAAAAAAGAAAAGCAATGGAGGAGCCAGGAATATAGCACAGCAGCACAGCATAAGCCTGGAAAGCACAAGGTCATGAGTTCCATTCCCAATACCAAGGGAAACAAAAAAGCAATGTTTGTTTTGAGGGAGTTGGCAGTGATTGAGGGGTGACTGTTGGAGGGGCTCCGGCCCAGGAGCCAGGAGAGGAGGGACTGAGGCTGGAGGGGTGGGGGTAGTCCAGTCCTCCTGCAGTGAGGGGACCCGGTCCCGAGACACTGAACGGCACATCTCACCGCTGCGTGCGGCAGTCGAGTTGAGTCAGCCCTGCGGCCTCTGCGCCCAAAGGTCCTGCGGAGGATGGCGCTGGCCTAAGTGCAAGTCCACTCAGCGGCTCCTAATCCAGACAACAGCGGCGCGCGGTGAAGAGTAAAGGAAGGCCGGTGATGGGGAAAGCGAAGGTGCCTGCGCTGAGAGAGGCAGAGCCTACGGAGGGGCAGCGTGGTGTCCAGATACAGCAGCAAAACCGTCTCGTGATGGCCAGAGCGCGCCAAGCAGTGAGGACGCTGAGGGACCCTGGTCTGAGGGGCATCTGGTGGTGCCACAGGGAACTTCGCAACCCACCGCAAGCGCAGGCCTGTTCTCAGAAACCCTTTCTCCTGGCCGCAGACGCCACAAGGGGAGCACACAGAGGCCAGCACTACGGGACGACCGAGGCGTCCCCCGCCCCCACTGCGTCATGACCTTCCCTTCTGCAGATGAATCTCGACCTGCGCAGGACCACAAGCCTCGTCCCGTGTTCGCGGGGGACGAGGGGGAGTCCTTAGTGACCATCAGCTCTACCATCTGGGAGACCCCGGCAATTTCTGCCCACAGCCAGGCCCGGGTGGCCCAGGACGCCGTGCTCAGGGCCCACAGAGGCCCCACGCCGCCGCAGCACACAGGGCGTTTCCCGCCCCTGCTGCACCCCCTGGCAGCCAGCGGAGCTGGCTCTGTGAGCCAGACACCTCTGCAAACCCCAGAAGCATGAGTGAGACACTACCACAATAAAGCCACCAGTGCTTCAGCTCAAGTGTACTCCACACAGAGAGGCGGACTCTGAGCCTCACAGTTCTCAGTCAGAGAGACGGACAGGGAGCAAGCCTTCAGGGCCATGTCCTGCCCTTTCACTGTCCCCAGGGTACTTGGGGGCAGGGGAGATGACCCTGCCCTAAGCCCCAAAGAAGTCACCCAGCACTGCCTGGGTGATCTGAGCCCTGCAAGGGTGGGGGGCACCAGCTGTGTGGGCTGAGTCGTGCAAGGGTGGGGGGCACCAGCT
>NW_004524681.1:2134927-2142211 GCF_000260255.1 Octodon degus
GTGGGCTGGGTCGTGCAAGGGTGGGGGCACCAGCTATGTGGGCTGAGTCGTGCAAGGGTGGGGGGCACCAGCTATGTGGGCTGGGTCGTGCAAGGACTCCTGCCCCATGGAGCCGAGGTGTGCATAAAACTCCCCTAGATTTGAGGCCAGAGTCCCAGCAACTACTGAAGGTCACCATCCCCAGTGCAGGGCAGTGGTTGTGATCTGAGTTCAGTCTGATGCCAGCTCACCCACACACAGGCTTGGGTCAGCCTGGGAACGGGGCCAGAGGTGATGTGGGCACCCCTACCCACCATGCCTTGGCCTTCCCAGGTACTATCTTGGATTGTGGGGCAGCGTGGCTGTGGCTCCAGGGAGCCAAGGTCAGAGGTGGGGCTCAGACATTACACACCCAGGAAGAGGGCATGCTGGAAACTGGCCAGGAGAAGCCTCGTACCTGGAGTTGAAGGCATTGTCAAGTGACCTGCAGGTGTCTGCACTGGCAGATGTACATACAGGCCCCTCAAGGCAAGCAGCAGGATGGCAAAGGCCCAGGGTGCATGCCCAGGGGCTGAAGCATGGTTGGTACTGTGAGCACCCCTGGGAATCACAGCCCACATGCAGCTCAGCTCTGACCTAGGGGAAGGCGCAGGACCCAGGGCCTGGAGAAGAGCATGATGCAGACCAGCTGTAGCCACTCCTCTGAGAGGCCTCCCAAGTGGGAGGGCACGGAGCACAGGGCCACTGCAGGCTGGCTGGCGTGGCCAGCATCACCCCAAGTCGCCAGCTTAGCAGTGGTGATGATCAGCAGGTGGCTCTAGAGGCAGGAGGCCCTGGAGGGCCAGGGGTGTGGGTGTTGGAGAGCCTCCGGGATCTTCCTGCAGCACCACCGAGAGGCTGAGAAGCCTCCCGGCTCGAGGCTAAGAAGCCTCCTGGCTCAAGGCTAAGAACTGCCACTTGTACTTCTTCTCCTCCTCCTCCTTCTTCTTTCTTCTTCTTCTTTCTTCTTTCTTCTTCTTCTTCTGTCTTCTTCTTCTTCTTCTTCTTCTTCTTCTTCTTCTTCTTCTTCTTCTTCTTCTTCTTCTTCTTCTTCTTCTTCTTCTTCTTTCTTCTTCTTCTTTCTTCTTCTTCTTTCTTCTTTCTTCTTCTTTCTTCTTCTTCTTCTTTTTTGCACAATGGGGGATTGAACTCAGGCCCTTGCACTTGCCAGGGAAACACTTATCTACTGAGCCATCTCCCCAGCCCCTATTTTTTTAACTTTTCAAATTTAGTTTTTATTGTTTAAAAGCAACATAGAGTTTTATACTTACATATCCATGATAAGTTTTGATTTTTTTTATTAATTTTATTGAGAAACAAATAGCAATGAGACAGTTTCAAAACCAATTAGTAGGACGGCTTCAGTAATTAGTACATTGCATATTGTTGTCTTCGTAGTACAACTGCCACTTCTCTTAAGGAAAAGTGGTGGAGACAAAGTCACCTCTAAGGAAGGAAGCAAGAAGACCCAGTGCTTTAGGTAGTTTACTGTCTTGTGTGATCACTGTAGGCGAATTTCCTTAAGCAGAGAAACTTGAAGGCTTAGTAAACTACAACAGACCCCAGGGAGAGAGCTCCGTGTCATAAGTGCCTGGCTGGCAAGTGCAAGGTCCTGAGTGTGATCTCCCATACTAAATAAATAAATACATAAATAGATAAAAAACCAACCTCCAACGGACCAAAATATTGGACAACTCCGGATTGCTGTTTGAACACCACCCCTCCTCAGCTCCCTCCTTCTAGTTCCTACCTAACAGATGCGTTAGACAATTCAGCAAGGCCCCACAAAGCAGCTCTTCCAGAGATGGCTTCCCAGCCTCTCAGGGCTCTCACAAAGCTGATTTCTTCTTGCATCTTCTGAGTCTCATCTCTCTACCTCAGGCCTCTCACTAGAAAACACTTCATGGGCACCTGCTTTGTTCTTTCTCTCAAAAAATCTTTGACAGTAACTTTTGAGTGCCTTCCCCACAAAGATCCCCAGGAGTCCACAGAAAGGAGGGCTGGTCTGTGTTGCCCTGCCTGTCCCTGTGCCCACAAGCTCCCTACCCTGGCTCATGCCTGGGTAAATAGCCGGCCACTCTCCAAATAGCCAAAGAAGACTGGACCCAAGGCATCACTCACATTCCCTTGCCAGATTCATGGCTCAGCTTCCTCCATGGCTTAGGAAAGGACTACCAATTCTGGCTTCTCCTTATAAGCAAGTAGGGCTGACAGAAATGGAGGGAACCATCTAACCACTGGGGTGTCAACCCAAATGGGGTTTGTCCCTGAGTTAGTGGAGAAATGATGGGCTCATGGATCTAGCTCCTGCAATGTGCACGGCGTGATTGTATTGATTCCCATCCACATGGTCAGACTCAAACAAGCCTTTTAAGACACAGAATAATAGGCTGCTTGTATCCTGCAGGAAACTAGACCATTCAGCCACAATTGGAGCCATTTTCCAGCAAAGTTGGTGCATTTGTACCTCACCTGACTGAACAGAAATTAACCCCCATTCACCACACCGACCCATGCAGCCTCCCACCCCGCTGCTCTTAAACACATTCATTTTGATACACTATTCACACATTGTTGCCAGGCACTTAAGCATTGCCGCTGTGGCACCAGGCAACCAAAGAGACCTGGTTATCTGTCCTTTTCATTAGCGAGGTGTTGGTGAATGGATGTAGCACAGGCTTAGGATAAGTCCGGTCTCTCTCATTACTAATGAAGAGAAACACTGTTCTTGACTGGATTACCCCAGCTGCCGAGGTGAATCAGGAAGATCGTAGTAGAAAGAACCTGGTGATTTTGTTCTTGATTTAAATCCACAGATGCTGGGAAAAAATGTAAGCACGGATGTGTCTTTCCAGAGATGTGTCTACAGATGTTTGCAAAATATAGTTACAGGTTGGAAGTAGCCCAGGCCCAGGAACTCTCTGGGCCCTTTGATTTTTAGCATCAAAGGGCCTTAAATCAAATTCTGCTTGCTTAAAGGCCAAACTTCTTCAACTGCACCTTTCTATAATATAACGATATATTCCTCTTATAGTTTTTAAATAAAATTGGTATGTAGCCCCAAAATTAAACTGAGCCAGCCAGGTATGGTGGCATGCATCTGTAATCCTAGTACTCAGGAGGCAGAGACAGGAGGATCAGGCTGTAAATTTGAGGCCAGCCTGAACTACACAAGCAAGTTCAAAGCCAGCTTGTGCTACATAATGAGACTGTCTCCAAATCAAATGAAGTAAAATCACCTCTCACACTGTGTGTGGTGCCACACACCTGCAATCCCAGTTCTAAGCAGGCTGAGGCAAGAGGATGGCTTTGAGTTTGAGGCCAGCCTGGGCTCCACAGTGAGTTCAAGACCAACCTGAATTACAGCGTGAGATCCTGCCTCAGAAATGAAACAAAACACTAAACCAAGACACTGAAAAGAATGTCACCTAAAGCCACACTCAGACAGAGGTGTTAGTTACCCTGGTTTGGCTTTGTTAAGAGGGCTGGGCCCGGGCCCGGTCAGCACCACGGACAGAGGATGCAGCCCTTAAGGATGGGGAGGAGGGGAGGAGGAAGGAGGTATTTGGGAGGCTCCCACAGGGGAAGGCAGCGGTCCATAGCTAAGAATGAACCCCGAGACTCTCTGCCTTCCCAGGCAAAGTCCTTAGTTGCTTGTCACACTAAGGAATTCTGCTCTCACTAAAATTATAAGCTAATGATGGTAGCCTCATTGTACTGATTCCTAACTGAAAAATAATTTTAAATGTAAAATTAAAATATATTTTATTTTAATCATGACGAAAATCCTCTTGCGACCTTAGCCTTCAGCATCTCTCTAGAAGCAATAAAGCAATTTATAAACTTGGCAGAGTTTTTCCCAATGTTAACTTAGTTGACATTTAGTTTTCAAGTATGTGTGGTATTCACATGATATAGCCATATGCATATGCTAATACTCTGAAGGCTAAATTTGTTTTCTTAAGAAAAGCCACCTATGTAATTCCTCTTATTTATAACATGAGGTTACAACCTTGTTTTTATTTTTTTTATGAAATGAGCAACAAAATGATTTTAACTGGCAGAAATTCAAAATTTTACAATTTACTCTGAAGTAATATCTGGATATAAAAACAAAACTTTTACTCAGGCTTTCATTGAGAAAATATTATTAAGATCCTATGTATAAGATAATTTAATACGCACTAGACGTCTCAAGCAGGGAATAAACGTGGCCCTGGCATCAAGGAGCTCATTAATCCAATGCAAAATATATTTCAGAAGGTAAATGAAAAGAACCAGCTACAGCCAGTGCCTGACGTGTTCTAGACACTGCACTAGGCATCCGGGCTTATCTTCATAGACACTAGTGTGTCCACTTCCACAGAGAGGGAAAGGACGTCTGCACACGGGTAAGCGTTTCTCTAGGTCACTCAGCTAGTGAGTGTTAGAAATAGGACTCAGACCCAAGTTCTTCGGATTCCGAAGAGCACACACTTGTTTCAGAACTGCCCCAAGAAGAGAAGCGCATGATTCAGGAAGGAGAAGTGCAGGAAGACTTCACCGAGCAGCAGCGCTGAGCCCGCCTTTCTCTACTCGCTTGGACATGGGGGCCAGGCAAGCTTCACTTCTCAGGCTACTTTCCACATGCATCACATATTGATGACTGTTCATAACTACTATCTCAGTCTTTCTTTCCAAAGGAAGGAATCTGTAATACAGATAATCCAAAATAAGTAGGAGAGCCTGGTCTTCTATGCTCATATTTTTGACAACAACTCTAACTGTATTTCCCTACTAATCATGTCAGCAAAATCCATCAAGATGAGTTTCCCTTTCCACCCGCACACGCGCACACACACACACACACACACACACACGCAGCACTGATGACAGGAACTAGCCTCGGGCTCCGGAGCCACCTAAAGACAGCAGTCTTGATTTAAAATATGTTGTGGGTAACAGAGCAAGTGGACAGTCCACGTGGAGATAGCTGAGAGCATATCTGCACCCACATGTTAAGAGCGAGGTATTTCATAGAAGTCCTATAACGTAACATGTCATAAAATAACCTGCTCCCAATGTACTGGCATCCATTAAAATCAATAGGGGTTTGCAAGCCATGCATATGATAGATAGCATGAAATGTAATTAGTATTGGAAAATTGCTGTAAAACCCCGAGCTCTCTGTACCTAAATGACCAAGATGTTTTCCACTGGGGCTGCTTTCTTAGAGCAACCTAATGAATAGATTCTGAAGGATTAAATAATAGGTGTCATGCTGGTTTTTAAGCAAATGAAACCTGTGTTTCTGTGCATCGGAACACAAAAATTTATCACTACAACAAAACACTGCTGTGGACGGCACTCTCTGAAATGAGGTGCAAAGCAGGATTTAACAGCCCTTGGGCTGAAATTTTTGTATCCAATATCTGACCTGCTGGGAATAAATTATCTGAGGCTGACATCCCTTAAGCTAAGGGTTTATAATGGAAAACAACTCTAAAAAGCCTTAAATATGAAATAACACCACGGCCCTGTAATTCAGCGCCCTGCTCTAAGCAGAGGTGTCCCTGATGTGGCACACACTGGTGCAGGAGCGTGCTAGGAGACAGAGAGATGGCATGAATGCATGGCCCTTCCTTTCTTTTTAACCTTATCTGTGTGTCCCTGGGTCACACGAGCATTGTGCTGACTCTGGATGAAAACACCTCTCTGATGGAAGATGCATGCTGAAAGGGAGAATTCTGAATTATGTTCTCTAAATTATCTAAGGCTTGGAGAGCAGGTATTGATTTTAAAAATGACTGAGCCAGACCTCGAACCACAACCCCCCTTCTCCCCCCGCCTCTTCCCCCTCCTGCCTGGGCCCCGAAGCACCAGTTGGGTCTTGCAACCACCGTGAGGCCCCGCGCAGGCATTGTCTCAAGGTGCCGAAGGCCGTCCATCAGCCAGCGTTGCTGTAGTCAGCGCGTGGGCTGAGAACGCGTTTCATCTGCTCACAGGCTCCAGTGCAGTGAGCTACGGGGCGAATTAGAGTGGTATTGGCCCGATTAACTAACGCACTCTGGAAACCAAGAACTGTTAAGGTGTTTATTTTGCTGCCTCCTATAAAAGAATGAGAAGTTTATCTGCATAGTTAAACATTCTGTTTGCTCCAGCGATAAATAACTGAGGAGGGCCTCAGGTTTGGGCCTCTTTTACAGAGCCAGATTGAGAACTGGAATCTGTTGGGTAATTGCTTCCTATACTTTGCAAACAACTTAGGACAGCATGAGCTGCACATCGTTGTGGGCGACTGTATGTGTGTCGTCTGAGCCTAGCGCATACAGCCAGCCATCATGTGCGATTCTCCTGGAGGTAACGCTCCGGACAGCGCGGCACGCGTGCGACTGGACAGCACAGTACGCGTGTGACTCTCCTGGACAGCACAGCACGCATGTGACTCTCCTGGACAGCGCGGTATGCGTGTGACTCTCCTGGACAGCACGGCACGCATGTGACTCTCCTGGACAGCGTGGCACATGTGTGACTGGACAGCACAGCATGCGTGTGACTCTCCTGGACAGCGCGGCACGCATGTGACTCTCCTGGACAGTGCGGCATGCATGTGACTCTCCTGGACAGCACGGCACATGTGTGACTCTCCTGGACAGCACGGCACACGTGTGACTCTCCTGGACAGCACGGCACGTGTGTGACTCTCCTGAACAGCACAGCATGCGTGTGACTCTCCTGGACAGCGCGGCATGCGTGTGACTCTCCTGGACAGCACGGCACACGTGCAACTCTCCTGGACAGCACGGCACGCGTGTGACTCTCCTGGACAACACAGCATGCATGTGACTCTCCTGGACAGCACGGTATGCGTGTGATTCTCCTGGACAGCACAGCACACGTGTGACTCTCCTGAACAGCACAGAACACGTGTGACACTCCTGGACAGCACTGCACGTGTGTGACTGGACAGCACAGCATGCATGTGACTCTCCTGGACAGTGCGGCACGCGTGTGACTCTCCTGGACAGTGCGGCATGCGTGTGACTCTCCTGGACAGCACGGCACACGTGTGACACTCCTGGACAGCACTGCACGTGTGTGACTGGACAGCACAGCACGCATGTGACTCTCCTAGACAGCGCGGCATGCGTGTGACTCTCCTGGACAGCACGGCACGCATGTGACTCTCCTGGACAGCGCGGTATGCGTGTGACTCTCCTGGACAGCGCGGCATGCGTGTGACTCTCCTGGACAGCGCGGTATGCGTGTGACTCTCCTGGACAGCGC
>NW_004524681.1:2142501-2228495 GCF_000260255.1 Octodon degus
GTGTGACTCTCCTGGACAGCGCGGCATGGGGGAAATGGAGACTGGAGCTTGGAATGTCACACCCAGAGGTGTAGGTTACACTCCATCTGCAGTGGGAAGAGCAGAGCCACACAAGCCACAGGCTTCACTGTCTGTCCTTCTGAGGACGCACTGGCGGGTGCCTTTCTGTGGTATTCATTCGCTTCTTCCGTGGCCACACTTACAGAATAACTCAATAAACATCAGGTCCCTTAGCAGCATGCACTCCAAACAAGCCACAGATATTTTAATGAGCAAATACATTCCTCAGTCTAGCATGGCTCTTAAGAGACATGAGCCCAGGCACTGCCCCACAAGAGCGGAGCGTCTCAGTGTTGGTATCACTGGGGTCCATTGCAGCATTCTTTGCTGTGGAGCCGCCTGGGCACGGGAGGGAGGCCAGGTGCAGAGGCTTGAAGGTTCCCAGCTCCCCTCACCAGGCAGGGCTGCAAAGCATCTGCTGCCCTCACCAACTATCCCCCGGGGAGCTAAGGTGCTCCCAGCAGAAAATCAGATTGAGAAAAACAACATCTTTTAGGGTCGGGGATATGGCTCAGTGCATAAGCACTTGCCTGGCAAGTGCCAGGTTCCAAGTTTGATTTCCAATGCCACACACAAAAAATTAAATAAATAAATTTAATAAAACAAAATAAAATGTTCTTTAGGAAAACCCTTGAGTTCTTTCCTGAGTGGTAGCTTAGGCTGACTGTGTTAGGCAACCAGCCACCATGAGCAAAACAGAGGTCAAGAAACAGTCCTGGAACCCAGAGGCAGGCATGCCACACATCCCATTCATAGTCTCCAAATGGAACTTTGGTGTGCATCCTATTGTTATTGAAATTTGGAGTAACAAGAGTTCTACAGGTGCATGAGTTCTCTTCTTTATGGTGATTTTTTAAAAATGAGATCTAATTCCTCATTTTGCTGTGGCTTAAAATATGACACTGGAATTTCCTGGTAGAGACTCTCCTATTTATTTTCCCTCGGCCTTTTGGAGGATATGCAACACAATGATTTTTGGCACTGATTTCATCACCAGTTCCTTCTGGAAAAGGGCAGCTTTACCAGGTCCAGGTGAAATGCCATGTAGAGGGATAAAAACAAACCTAAGCCACCACTAAGTCACCATCCAGCCCAGGACTTATTATGCTGGGAACAGGTGCATGTGCAACCGAAGTCCAGCCCAGGCTGGCCCTTGTCCAGGGAGGGCAGGCAGCCTCCTCAGCCAGATGGAGAATTCACAACTCCTCACGGTTGCCAAAGTGGCACTGGGTGGTCGGCATGGCGCAGGCCACACAACATTTCAGCATATCAAAAATCCATGCTACTTAAAAGGAAAAGTCAACTTAGATGACATTTTACAGTTTGTTTTTCTAGCAAGTGCTCCTATACCCTTCCAGGGACTCCTAAGGGCAGACACAAAGCAGGGTCTTCTACTGAAGAGCCCTGTGGGAGGAAGTGGGTGTGGAGGGTGAAATCCGCTGAGCTACTGCAGCTTCCCCCGAGCCTCTCATGCCCCACATGGGTGTCATCACTGAGGGCCTTTCATGTGTGGGGTGCTTTGGGGACTTTTCCTTGTGATGCTTTGGGAAAAGGCAATGCATGTCTTAGAGCAAATGTCTGGTGTAACTGAGAAGTCCCAGGCTCTTGCTCCGCCTAGCCTGAGCTTGGGCTTGATTCCAACCCTTCCGAAGGCCTTGGGTGTGGTCCTCGAGGTGGCTGCAGACAAAAGTCACCAAGCTCTCCGTGGAGAATGTGCACAGTGGAGGCTGCCAGTGGTGGTATGGTTTGTACCTGGATGTCTCCTGGGCCTCGTGTGCTCTTAGGCTCAGCTGGGGCGGTGAGCTTGACACCCATCAGAAGATGAGTCCATGGCAGTGGGCAGACCCTGGAGGGTGGAGGTGGGGGCGGCGCCTCAGGGAAGGGGAGAGATATAGCAGGGCGGGCCAGTAGGGCCTCTCCTCCCCTTCTGATCAAGCGCTGCTTCCTACCACAACAGTGGTTTTTCTGGATTTCAGCCTTTCGGAGTTTAATCCTTGGGGTTAGAATTTTAGGAACTTTAGACCTTGGAGATTTTGCTGCTTTGGGATTTCAACATCCAGGATTTTGATATCTGGGATTATGTCTTCTGGATATAATCTGCACCAGTTATAGAGACAATGCCCATTTGTGTATATGGACACTGGCTCAGAAACTTCAAATATTGTATTTGTTTTTGAACTTCTTGATGGTAGAGGAGTCTCACACACTGCTGCCTTTCACAGACTCCATTAGTAAGAGCTTATTATTACCACCCAGAGACAGTGACAGCAGTCCAATGACCTCATCTCGAGGATGAATGAATTCCTCACTCCAATGGGTGTCTACTCGACCTGTGATAGACACAGCAGAGTTGACCGACAGCTGAGTGGAGGCAAACCACAAGTGGTAGAAAGGAGTTGGCATGGCTGAGGAGAAGATGCCCTTTGCATAGCAGGAGGGCAGAGGGACGGGCGGCTGCACCAGCTGCAGCTTCTGCCCTGGGGAAGCTCGGGTGTGGCCTGAAGGTGCTGTCGACAGCAGCAAGCTTGGATGGGTCTGTGGCAGGGAAAGAGACGCCCAGTCCACAGGGTGTTTTCCAGGGCCCTCACCAGTCCTCTGAGTGTGGTGCCCACCTGCACCATGCCAGCTCTCAGGGTCTGAGCCCACCGTGGGAGCACCATGCTGGCCCTGCAGTGATCAGGAGCCACTCACGGTGCCAGGCAAGCTGTGCTCCTGGGGACACCGCTGGCGCTGGCAGGGTAACTTTCAGCTGTCGTCAGCCCCCACTGTTACCCGCTGAAACACTCTTGGTCATGTTTAGGCCCCAGTGCAGGCCCCACACCTGCGCTCAGTCCCAGCCACAAGACCTGTTCACTCATTCTGTGGCCATATCTGTACCACACGGGAAGACCCTGGGCTGCCCCAAGCCACGCTGGAGTGGATGGTACCATCTCCCTGAACGTGGCATCTACCACCACCATACCACGCTGGCCACAAAGGGAAGCCACAGCGCAGACTCACTCAGGACCTTCTCTCCCAGCCTGCCCCATCCTGAGCAGCAGTGGGGTCCACACCCTCCCGAAGGTCCCCAAGCATCTGAGCTGCTCTGTGTCCACTCCTGCCCAGAGAACGATCATTCCCTCTAGGCTGGGCAAACAGCTGTGCCCTCTCCCTCAGCCTCCTCAGTGGATGGTTGATGCCAAGACCTCAGTGCACGGAGCTCAGAAACAGGAACCTGGCTTGTACTCCACTGTCCTCGCTTGGCTGGAGCAGGGAGCCCGGAGGAGGAGCAGCAAAGAACAGCGGCGCTGCGGGGAACAGGAGGCCTGGCCTCGCGGCTAGCAGGACCAAGCTGAGTGCACACTGTCTGACACCCCCTCCCTGCTTCCAGCAGAGATTCGAAAGGGCGTCATTAAAATCCACAGATGCAAGGACAAAACAATTGGAGTCTAAAAGAGAAACCAAGGAAAGATTCCTGTTACCCAGCTCTCCACCAAAAGGGAACCACTTCCTGTGAGTGAAGTCCTCACCGCCATTTGCTGAGGGTCTCCTGCATGCCAGCTCTGTGGCTTAACTCCCTTCACAAAGAGCCAAGCTCACTCTCACGGCACCCCAGCATAATGGGTCATGGTGTCCCCATTTTGCCTAAGAGCACAACAGGTTTCTGGCAAGTTCTCCCAGCAGAAGCACTGCAAGGTGGCTGGATCTGGCATGCCATCAGCCCCTGAGGCAGGAGCTACAGAGCACGGCCTGTGCTCCACAGTGTCCCACATATCCCCGGACAGTGGCTCTGTGGCCAACCCACGTGGGAGGAATCACAGAAGGTGGGCCATATTGATCCAAACTACTCCTGAGCCCTGGGAAGGGTCACCTGTTCATGCCTCCCTCCTCCGTGAACACCCAGGTTGCTAGGCTCGGCCCCAAGCTTGTTTCCTACAGCAGCCAGAAGAAGGATGACAAAGAATCTGCCTCCCTTCCGCACCCCTCCTCTAACTCAGCCTGATGCGCAGTGTGAATGTGGAAAATAAATGGTGCCTGCAGCAGAAGGCGGAGTCACTCACAATGGGGCAAGGGACCCAGCAGCCACTGCCCGGCTTCAGCCTCCGAATGACACGGCCGATCAGCAGCGAGTCCCCTCTGACCCAGCACCGACCTGACATCTAGTGCCTGACCGCTTCCTCCAACCATCCGCAGGAATGAACTCCTCCCCATCAAGTAGTGAGAGCAGGGACACTTACTTGTACCAAGAAGGCTGGAGCAAAGGGTCCGTATTTTAAAGACAGTAGTTTGCACGGAGGGTTGGGGGATGGCTGAGGCTAGCCCAGGGTCCATCTCCGAGCCCTCCCCACCACACCAGCAGGACAAGGCTTCGGGTGTCTAGCCCAGGTCAGCAGGGTCACACCTGGAGGGCAGCTCACACCTCCTGTTTTGCGACAACAGGTCAGATAATCTGAGGACCAGGTCTCTCCTAAGCCCGCGTGGCCCCTAGTACAGAAAAGACACGGTGCTTGATTTAATTTGTCTCAACTCAAGGCCCATGTAAGAAAATAAATCTGAATTCCAGGGAATGAGTTGCGAATTACCGTGTGGATTCGGGCCATGAGGGCAGCAAAGCAGGTACTTCTTGCCTATTAAGTGGATTTATCACACACTCAGTTGTGTAATTACTTTTTTAAAAAATCCATTTCCTTGTTTTATTGTCACGAAGATACAAAGCCAACATTTTGGATAAAGAAATCATTGTCTAGTGAGGAAGTAACAGCCGCCCCTCTTGTAAGCTGAGCTTTCACATCCATTAAGTGGCTGGGCGAGAAGGGCAGCAACCAGGCTGTGGACTCCCTGCCGTGGCCTGAGCGAAACAGTGCTGGCCCAAATGGAGAGCCGGCAACACAGGCAATGTTACGGGAGGGTTGCTGAGAGGGGCCCGTGGGTCCAGACAGCATCCGCCCAGTGCTTGCCGGAGGGCAGGAAGCGCCGCCACTCCCAGAGCGCGGTCTCCTTCGAGAGACATAGAGCCCCGCCCAGTTAGGGCGCCAATTGCACAGGTGCTGGAGCTTGTAAGCTGAGCTTTCACATCCATTAAGTGGCTGGGCGAGAAGGGCACTTCTCACTTAGTCTACCTGAGGGTTCTGCTGACAGAAGGGACAGGAGCAGTGGAAGGAGAGGAGAAAGAATGCTGAGCAGGCTTGGAGAAAGGACACAGGACCACCAAGGGGCCACACAGTCCACGGGAGGCAATGCCTGCCCAGGATCTAAGGTGCTTTCCTTAGTCACGGGATTCCAAGTGCCAATAGATTTGGGAAGTCCTGGATTAAACAAATTGCAACAGTCATCTCTCACTTGAGGCTCTTTGGAGCTGATAAGGACTATGAGTCTTGGAACAGCAGGACAGAAAGAATATATGGGGACCACAGATCCTACCTCTGTGTCATCCTCTAGGGCTCCCTGCTACAGAAGTCCTCCAGAGAGTCGGAGTAAAAGCATAGGTTCTAGACACAAAGCTCGAGTCATCTCTAGTGACCCTGCCAACCTCCCAGTCCATGTCCTCACTTCAGGCAAATCCAGGGCATGACAGAAAGAGCTCAAGGGAGAGGCTGGGAAGGCTCTCTGTACCAGATGAAGCCACCAGACCCACATCTGTGTGGGCAGGGGCACTCTGGTCCCAGTCCCTCTTGGTGCTAGTGACCAAGGGTGAAAGGGTCAGGCAGTGGGCAGGGGGACAGTTCCCTCCATGGTGCCACCTCATTCCTGTATAGGGCAATCGCAGAAGAGAAGAGCTGAGTGGAGAAGACAGCGCTTGACCACAGAGGAGCACCTAATGCCTCCCTCCTAGAGCACAGCTGTGACCACCGACTCCATCAAAGCAGCCACGGCCAGGCCTGGGCTCCTGCTCTCCCCACAGGGAGATGTTACCTGCCGTGGCAGCCAAGGGCCCAAGGGGGCTAGAGAGAGCAAGCACGGGCCCAGGGGGGTGGGGGCGCATGAGGAACAGGAAGCAGCAGCCTGCGGGAGAACCATCATCAGAAGAAGCAAAACTAATGAAACAGAATACGTTTGGAAAGGTGATCAGAACCAAGAAGCAAGAAAGCATTGAAGGGCCGGCCAAATAGCAAAGCAGATTAAAGCACCTGCAAGCAGGCGCAGGGGCCGTGGGTTCAATCCCTGGGCCTGCCTTGCCTGCCCTGCCCCCCGGGGGCACTGGGACAGCAATTGAGACTGGGTGTGGGGTCACGCTTTTGTAATCCCCGCTCTTGGGAGGCTGTAAATAGGCAGATCACTAGGAGTCTGATCTAGTCATGAGACCCTGAACACCCTGTAGACCCTTCCCTAAAAAAATACAAGAAAGAAACAAAGAAAGAATAAGAAAAGAAAGAAAACATTGAGTGAAAAAATTAAGGATGTGAACTGTGGCATCTCTGTACAGCAAGAATGAGTGACAGTGGTGGGTGATCAGTACTTAGTCAGAGCAGCTGTGGCCAACACAGGCTGGGTGGGTCACAGCCACAGAACTCTATTTCCCAGAGTCCCCAGGGCTGAGAAGCCAAGATGCCACATGCATGCCCTTTTGGGAGGGTCTCTGTGGTGGACAGTCAACTTCATATGCCCAGCGAGCAGACGAGCATGGTGCTGGGCATGGGAGGCACACCTGCGGATTGTTTCTGGTGGCATGAGAGGCAGAACTGGAGGAGAAGCTAACGTGTGGGGAACTTAGCTTCCCTGGTTCTCTTGGGGGACTAATCATGGGGCTTTCCTGATGGACTCATCGGTGCTCTTTGTCACAGGAGCTCGGGAACATGCTGAGAATGGCCACGGTTCACTGAGAGCGAGCTCTGGTTCTTACCTTGAGGACCAGCTTCCTGACTCTAGAGGGGAAGACGCTGCGCTGTTCAGTGCCCTGGAGAAGCTTATCACGCTGGCCTTCCTAATTTGGGCTCGGCTGTTCTCACCACTGGAGGAGCGCAGGACCCACCGTTGCTGGGGATGGCTGTCACGCCTTTCAGGGGGGCTCTGGTTCTCCCTTGAGTGTGGCTCCCTGGGCGCCGTGCAGACCCCTCAGCCTGCTGGCTCGGGTCCTTCACCGCAGTGACACAGATTCTCTAGCTTTCACCCCTGATCTTTGGGCCTTCCCAGCTCAGATCCATGAAGTTGGCCGGCATGAGCCACTGTCATGGGCTCCAGGCTTCCAGGTGGACTTGGGGGCTCCAGGTCTCCAGCTGGACCCATGCAGGATGTCCACGGGGTCCAGGCCCTCAGCTGCATTCCTTTGGGTTTTTAGTGTGTGGACAGATCTCCTGCACTCTCCTCACAGATGACTCTTGGGTGAGTGCTATAAAAGAACCTATGACTTATATGTCTGTACCGCTTCCCTTTGTGACCCCCAAACACCATAGACCTCACCGTGGCTACAGAGATGGATTCTGCCCTGCTTTATGGCTGCATGGTGAGGTGCAGGACCTCGCTGTCCTCCTCCATAAAGGTGCCAGTTCCACTCACAAGAGATCTGCCCTCAAAGCCACAGCACTTGCTAAGGGCCCAGCGCCCAGGGCCGTCACAGCTGTGGGAGCTGAGATTTCAAACCTAAGGAGATGTTCAGGCTAGAGCGACTCAGTGATTCCCCATCACAACAGATAAAGGGGCAGCTGGTACAACCGTGGGGGGGGGAATACAGAGGTGGCTCCCCAGGAGGGGCATCCCTCTGAGCCTCTGTAGGCCCCAGGCCACACTTGCTAAGCCCTGGAAAGAGCTTTCATGCCCCCTGACAGGGGTGCAGGTGAGGAAACTGCGGGTGGTATTCAGCTGCAGAGAGGAGGAGCAGAGGGAGAGAACTGCGTCATCTACAGAGAGATGGGTGAGTTGTGAAACTGCAACGCTAAGAAAAGCCTGCAGACGCAGTGAGCTCAAGACTGCACAGATTCACCTACACGAGAAAGCCCAAGTATAAATGCTGTAAAGAGGAGAACAAGGGCAGATTGCTAGGAGAGGGAGGGCACCGAGGAAAGGGGGAGTAGGGAAGGTGGGAACGGGCAGAGGCTCGAAGGTGACCGAGACCCCTACGTGCGCGTGGAGCAGCTCCCCAGCCACTGAATATCAGTCCTGGGAACACACAGCAAGAAAACGTGAGCAAGCCAGCAAAGGAGCATGATCCAAACACACGAACTTCGTAGGTAACAAGAGCAAAACAAACTGACATACACAAAATTTAACAAAAACTAATGTAGTAGCTTACTTTTTTTCATTTATGCATTTGGTACGAGGTCTCACTACTCAGGTTGGACTTGCAGTGATCCCGCTGTTCTCAGCCTCCTCAGCACTGGGATTACAGGCTGTGTCACCACACCCAGACTCATCACTGGCTCAGCACTCTCAAGGGCAGGGCCAGCGCAGCATGCAGGACTGGGGATAGAACCCTTGTCCCTGTGCCTGCCAAAGCAGGTGCGTTAGTCCGCTGAGCTATCTCACCAGCCTGTAGCTTACATTTTTAAAGAGAATGAAAAATAGTTTAAAAAATTAGAAATGATACAGAATTGCACTAAACAAAATGATAGGAATTCAACAACAGTTGTTATATTACAAATTGTTATCTTCAAACTAGCTGTTCAGACCAAACAATTATAAACAATTAAAAATGAGAGAGAGAAAAAATGAAGCATTAACTGCTTCTTTCAAATAGACCAGCAGAAATGAGCAGTACAATTATCCACGCTACCCTGTGCACACACATCACATTTATCTTTGCCTTCTTCCCTTCATCCTTTCCTTCCTCCGCCGTCCCTCCCCTTGGATACTTCCTTTTCATTTCACAGCACACACTGTGCCTCTCAGACCGCATTTACTCTTTCGGGTTCTTACACCGGAGAGACAGCACGATGTGCGCACAGGCCGGTCTGGTTCATTTCATCATGAGTGCAGTCTCTAGTTGCACCCATTGACCTATAAAAGCCCCAAGTCTGTCTTTCTATAGCTGAGTAGTGCTCCAGTATATAAAAATGCCACGTTTTTCAGTTAATTTTGAAGATAACTTTCATACACAATGTGTTCTTTCTCTGCAAAAAAAAAAAGAAAACATTGAAAACAAAAATGATGATTTATAAATTTTATATGTATAGAAATCTAAATATTGACTGCTAAACAATCCATAGGACGAAAAGGAGGTTAGAAGGGAAGTCGTGGGGCCCAAAAGCATTCACTATTCCATGTAGTGCTTGCCACTGAAGGAGCTCAAAGAGGGAAACCAGGGCTCCTGGTTACATTCACACAGAAAACTAGAAGAAAGGAAGTAAATTAGAACCCTTGAACTTAAAATCTAGGGAAAAAAACAAAATAAGCTCAGGGGAAAATGGATAAAGACAAGGTTAAAATCAGCTAAACAATAGTATCAAGTGAGTAAAGGTGATTAATAAATCCCCAAATATGGCATATTAGATCAATAAGACAGACAAAATGTTGTCTACATTAATTTTCGGAGAGATCAAGGGGCAAACTTAGCTATAAAGAAAGGAACAGAAGACCACTCTTCGGAAACGCACGCCAGGAAACTTGAAAGCCCAAATGGAACGGCTACATTGCAATGGCACAAAATATAGCATCAAAATAGGAAGAGAAAGATAAAACATGGGGAGTTGCCAGTGAAGAACATGAAATCAGCCGCCTAATCTCCTGTCTACCTCCACCTCTCCCCATAAGAAAGGTCTGGCATAAAGCATTTTGTAGCAAATTAAATCTTTTTTTATGTTACACAAGACTTTACAGAAAATAAAGGAAATAATTTATCCAATTCATTTTTGAAGGTAGTAATGCTTTTATTCTACAACCGAGAGATACTTAAAAAAGAAAAAAATATAGACTCATTTTGTTTATAGAAATTGACACTAAAACTTAAGTACTACATCTGTTAGATAAAACTAACAGTATATTACTTACAACATGTCATGTGAAATATAATGTATTTTTTCTGATTTAATGTATAAAAGTCTATCAAATTAGTAATTAATGAGCCAAAAGAAAAAAATTACATGAACATCTTACAAAAGCAGAAAATTATTTGTTAATGTTCAATAACTATTTAACATTTAAAACAAAATCTCTAAGTAGGCTTTAGGATGCAAGGATGGTTCAACATAAGCAAATAGAGAATATAATACATCAGAAAAAAAAGAAGCAAGGACAAAAATCACATGATCATCACAAGAAATGTGTAAAAAGCCTTTGACAAACTCCATTCATGATAAAAACTGAAAAATTAGGTATAGAAGGATTTTTATCTCAACCTGATAAAATCCATTTGTGAGAAACCTACTTACAGCAACATATTAAATAGGGAAAATCGAAAGGTTTCCTCTAAAATCAGATACAAAATACCAATGTCCATTACCAACATTCCTGTTCAATACAGCACTCAAAACAATAGCCGTACTAATCAGGAAATACAAAGAAATAGAGGGGCACTAATAGGAAAAGAAGAAGTCAAACTGTCCTTATTTGTAGATTACATGTTTACGTAAGTGAGCCAAAGGATTCCTCAAACTAATAAATCAATTCAGCAACATAGCAGTACTAAATCAAAACAGAAAAAATGTAAAGTGTGCCTGTATATCAATAACAGACCCAACAACAAACAAATGAAAACAAGACCATGCACAATGCTTCAAAAAAAATTAATACAGAGGAATCAGCCTGACCAAGGAAGTGAAAAACTCTACAGCGAAAGTTACAGTACTTTGTAAAAGGAGCTAGAAGAGGACATCAGACGGTGGAGATCTGTGACCTCCCTGGAGAGGCAGAGCCAGCGGGTCACATGGACGGTGGAGATCTGTGACCTCCCTGGAGAGGCAGAGCCAGCGGGTCACATGGCCATATACCCAAGACTAAGACACAGATTTAGTGCAATCCTGATCAAATACTAAGAGCATTCCACACACAACTAGAAAAAAATAATGCTAAAATGCTTATAAAATAGAAAGAGACCCAAAATAGCAAAATCAATCCTGGACAAGAGCAAAACAAGAGGCATTGCAACCCCAAATTTCAAGTTATACTGTGAGGCTATGGTGACAAAAACAGCAGGGCGCTGGCACAAAAATAAAGATCACACGATGAATAGAATAGAAGACAGACACCGAAACAATCTCCCAGCAGGGCCAGCTATCTGACATTTGGCAAAAGGGCCAAGAACAGATGCTGGAGGAAAGACAGCCTCTGTAACCAATGGTGCTGGGAAAACTGGATATTCACATAGATATTGAATCTAGATCCATAATTCTTACCATGCACTGGAATAAAATAAAAAATCAATGAAAGATCTAAATATTAAAACAAAAACACTGAATTTGCTAGAAGATAGAGTAGGTAAAAATTCTTTTTTAATATATCAGTTATTTAATTGGGTTCTTAGTAAGAAATTTAGAACACTTATGAGGATAAATTCCATTTGTCAGAGCAAAAATGGATCATAAGTAGCCCTGGAGCTGAGGAACAGATTTTGATTTTTGCTAAAATCTGTGAATCCACTGCTTTCTGATCCACCTTGTACTGCTCTGAAATCTGGTGTCTCTCTTTCTCAGTGTCGAAGATCTCACTCTCCTGGTAGCTGGGTTTCTGAAGCTTCTTCTTCTTGAAGTAAGTATCAATGAGGTTTTTGAGGATTTTCACTTTGCTGATAGCAAGTTTTGTAGAGGTGGCAACAATAAATTTCTGGTGTGTTCTTCATAGAGGAACACAATTAAGGCTCAGAGGCCCCGTCACAAGTAGCAAGCCAGTGGCCAACTGCTGCAGGAAGACCACTCTCTTGCCTCTGTGACGCCCAGTGAGCGTGATCAAGAGGGTGCCCGGAGTGATGCGAGCTTGGGGTTTCCTCACACGCTGACTGAAGGACAGACACCGAGCACACATTTGCTGCAGAGGAAGTGAGCCGGCTGCAGCACACACTGGCTCCAGCCCTCCAGGGCGTGCATGGAAAGTCCACGGGAATCAGAATGAGTGCGCGGCCCTGTAAGAGTGTGTGTGTGTGTGTGTGTGTGTGTGTGTGAGAGAGAGAGAGAGAGAGAGAGAGAGAGAGAGAGAGAGAGAGAGAGAGAAAGGGTGTTGTATGTAAATGAAGGAATGGAAGCTGGGTTGTGTGGCTAATGTTAACAGCTCAGAAGTGTGGTCTGTGTAGTGCTGTGGAATCCGGATTTGGGATGATTGGTAAAGGAGAAATAAAACGCAAGATAAAATAAACAAAAAATAACAGAGCCTTCTGCGGACCAATACAGACAGCCCACCATAAACTATATGCTATCTAAGCTATTTCAGCAGTGGAGCTGTGAACAGAAAACAAATTTACCCATCTCATTGCACGTGCTTGTGGCTGATGGTTTATTTGCGCTTAATTGAATTTACCAAGTTTAAGTACAATTGCAAGCCCTCCTGAGTGCCCGAATTACAAGCACAAAAACTCTACGTGCAAATAAAATTTTCAACTCAGAATGTTGAAAAGAATACTTTCAAGTTTGCCTAAATTGCAGGAAAAACAGCCGAACACGCAGAAGCCGCTGCAAGCCTACTTTCTATGAGGTGACCGCGGTGAGCTGAGGTAGTTCCACTGCCGGCTGTGTGGTGCACACAGAAAAGAGGGAAGGCTTGGGAAGGTGGCAGAACTCGGACACGACCTCAGAGAGCAAGTGGGGTTGGCCCGCTGGGGAGGATGCGACACACCCAGGGGACCGCTCGGGAACAAGGCAGAGGAAAGGGCTCGCTGGACCTCCTGGTGCGCGACACCACTGCCCGCGCGCGCGCGTGCGACAGCACACTGGCATCGGGCGAAGCAGCTGCCCGAAGGATCCAGGTGACTCCAGCTCGGACACACCCGCCGGGACCCCTCCTAGCCACCGACCCCACACCGCGCAGCGCGGGAGCCGCTTCCCCTTGCACGCGCCCTGAACGTGCCTAGAAGCAGGCCTGAGGCTCATCCAGAAGGAAAAGCTGTGCAGTCTCGATCCATCCTGATCCTGCTGGTCGACCTGCCTTTCTGTCGCTAGGAGAGAAGATGCGCGGCACCACTCTGCGGGGAGCGCTCCTTGGGCTCACGGCTGCAGAGCTCAGTCCGAGGCGGGCTGGCTCGGGCGCAGGAGCGTCACGGAGCAGAGGAGGGCAGAAAAAGTTGAGCAGAGCAGGGCACAGAGCCAGAGAGGAAGGTGCCAGGGCCAGCACAGCCCCCAAGGCCACGCCTCCATGACAGCCAGACAAACCCACGCACCTCTCCAGCCGAGGTGACACTCATGATTAATGGTCACACTAACCCTAGCGTGAAGTCGGTCCAGGATTAACTAGAAAACCATGGTCATTCTTACTTGTAGTAAAACAAATTAACCCATGTACTGGATCCCCTTAGCCCAAAGGAACCCGACACAAATGACCCCTCGATGGACTCGCGGCCATGTGGCCCTCAGCACCTTCTTGTGTGTACCCTGACCCCAAGACACTTGTCAACATGAACACTGCCTTTCCACGCAGCTCACTAGGGAGTGTGCACTGGTGTGTCCTGGTCCTTTTTACTCTTTAAGGTGGTAAGCATTATTTTCTTATTCTATATAGTTTCATAGTTGTCTGGTTATTGCCCAATTGTATTGGCTCGACACATCATTAGAACTCTTTTTTAAAAATCCCTATTTGCAATCAATTAACTCAGAAAGGCAGCATTCTTTTCCTCTCCTCACTGTCGAGCCCTACAATATTCACACTAATCTGGATAGACGAAAGTAAGGAAGTTCTAAATAATCACACTCTTCTCGCATTCTTTGCCCCGCATCATAATTACTAAACAAGGAAGGAAGACAGTCTGTTCTTTGCCATTTTGATAAATTGCCCCATTTCCAACTTCCAACATAGCCAAATAATTAAGTAGCAAAGCCCCTCGGAGCTCAGCGACTGCCGCAGAGATTTGGCAGTGCAGTGGCTTCACACGTCTGTATCTTAGCAAGCGTGCCCGAGCTACATCGTTCTCTTCCCGCCTCTCTCTGAGGCTTTCCACAGAAAAACGCAGTGTGTTTGAGCAAAATTCTACTTCTTAGTTCTCTGAGTGGGGAAGGTGGGCCACCAGCCCGGCTGCGCTGGCTAAACTACCAGGTAAGCAGCCTTGCCTGCAACGCAACTCCTCGCTTGTCGTGTCGTCCAGCGAGCGGAGCCTTCCGAGAGAAGGCTCAGTGTTATCAGCAGGCAGAGGCCCAGATCGGCCCCAGTGGTCCCCAGGGACTCCTGCTGATTTATGAGGTCCCACACACTCACCTACGACATCACAATTCATTCTTGTGTAAAATACTCTATTATTCCTCCACCCAAGAGAAGGTCAGAAAATATCAAATGGGCTATGGTCACTTAAGCAAGAGCAGGAGAATGACTGGTTTTATAAAAGCCTTAAAGCCAAACCCAATTAAGTTGGAGACTTCGCCTGCAGGAAGAGAGAACCAGGTGGGCCGGAGCCAGTGGCAAAGCCAGGGGGGACTTTTAAAGTGCCAGCATCCAAGTCCCTGGAGGAGGCAGCCAGCATGGCCAGAGCCAGCTGGCCACTCTGAGAGAGGAAAGGGCCTAGCTCCAGGGTGAAGACCACAGGGGTCTGTCTGTGAGCGAGGCCCTGACCCCAACAACTTGCGGCACTAGGAACCTCACTCCGACCTCTGTGCGGCCCTGTGGCTGTGCTAAGGCCCGATCAGCGCCCAGTGCCTGGCACCCCCTGCCCATGCTCAGCCGCACCCCTACCCTGTGGGTGCCCCTTAGCCTGGCCGCAGCCCTGCCTGGGCCCAGGCATCTGCTTTGGACCCCCCTACCCGCTTTCCACATCTGAGCAGAAACCTGTAGAAATCTGCAGAAATCTCATGGTCTTCACAGCCCAGCTGCCTGAGTTGTGTGGAGGGTTTTGTATAGAACAATCCATTCTCAAACCACCTCAGCCTTTATGCTTCAATACAAAGACTCTAAACCAACTCAGGACTGCATAGGTGTCTGTTTCGCTTCATTTCTTTGGGCATGCGCGTGATTGGCAAAGTCACGTCAACCAAGTCGAACTTCAGTCCTGGCTGGCCCCTCTGTGGTTGTTTGTTCCCCTCAGACTTACTGATAAAATTTAACCTTTCCACTTCTTGTGCCTTGCTCTCTGTTTGTCCCATTCCCAGGGGCCCCATGTGGCCATCCAGATCCCTGTGCCACCCAGGCCATGGTAGAGCCAGAAGTCCTGGTTCCGCATCTTCCTTAGGACTCGGTAGGGCAAGAGCCACCAGCCTCCCTCCCACAGTACGTGGGACCTCAGGGTGGGGTGGTAGGAGGTGACCGTTTCCCCCATCCTCCCTGTGGAGGGGCTGACCTTAGAGTGGGCTCGGGTCCCCTGGCCTGAGCACCGGCCCTTGCATCCTGCCCCTCCTGCACTGAAGCCTCTCCGGGTTGTCTCCCACCCTTGTTGGGTGCCTCCTTCTTTGTCACCAAAGACCTGTGACACGTTCAGCACCTTCCCAGGTCCCCCACTCAGTACACATGCCTTCTGCATTTCTGCTAGCGACGCATACCTGACATGAAGATCTCAGACCCCTTCACATCCCTCCATCTTTCCCAGTGGAACCAGGAGCCACTGGAACTGCATGTCACTCTCCTCACCCACATGCCTCTCCCCCTTTTCCCATTGCCACTGGCTTGGGTCTCTTGTGGCTGGATTGTGGAAATGCTGCCATGGCAACACCCCTCCCTGCAGCTACTTCCTTCCCAAGGTGTCCGCCACCCATCCTTGAGTGTGGCTTTGAGGCCCTCGTGCCTTATCCGGATCCTTTCATTGCTCTGGTTTGCTTAGAGGAAGAGTCACTAATCGTGACTTATTAAAAAAATAATAAATTAGATTAGTTTTCCTTTATTTCTGAGGGCCAGATGTTCCTGGGGTGACCAAAATCCCAAAGAGCGATGGCGTGGTGACAGCACATGAGGGCAAGTTGGAGTCTACACCCTGCTGCTCCGTGAGTCCAGGCAGGTTAGTCCACCTCTGTGTTCCTCGGGTCATTCATCCATATAGTGAAGATCCGGGTAGCAGCCTGGTGCACAGCAGCACAGGAAAACTCCACAGCCGTCACGAGTCCTCCACGAGGTGCCCAGGGACACCAGGTATGGGACAGAGGTGGCAGGACTGGCCAGGTTCCCAAGGAAATGTGGATCCTGCAGGGCCCGCCAGCCTGGACACGCGCTAAAGAGCTGCCTGCTGGGCGCTGCCCCCTGGAGGGAGCATCTGCACCTCGCTCCTTCCCTTCTTTTCTCCCAGGGCAGGGAGCTCCCTCTCCTGCAGCCCAAGCCGCCTGACAGAGGACAAAGAGAGTCGTCAAGTGAGCGAGCAGAGGGCAGTGGGCAGTCAGAGCGGGGCTCACAAGAAGCAGGAGAAGCTGCATGCAGTAATGACAGGGGCCTGGCCACTGCTGGATCAGGAGCACCGCTGTCTCGCCCAGAGGGGCCGGTGCACTAGGCGGCCCTTTCCTCCGGCTCTAGCCTGAGGCAGCTTCCCGGCTCTGTCTCCATCAGCCCGCTCATTCCTTGAGAGTTCAGATGACTTGGCACCTCCAAGTCCATACAGTGCCTGCTGGCACAGCACTGAGCCACAAGTGATAGTCACACGGGAAAAGGAAGGAAGGGACAGGTGGGAGACAGGAGAAGGCGCTGCCTGCTGTATTTGTTATATGCCAAGGAGTGGAACCAGGTGACAATTCTAATCATTTGATGTGTAGATGTGTGTCTTCTCTGTGAGCCTCAGTTGGCCCATCTGTGAAATGGGGAGAGGCTGGCACGGCCATGTCAGAGGCCACCACGTGATGAGGAGAGGCTAGTGCTGCTGGCATAACAGCGCAAGCCTGCTGTAAAGTCAGTGATGGACAAAGGATTCCCTTCACAGGTGAACAAAGAGGAGGGCGAAGTCACTGGCTCCATGGGCATGGGGTGAGGAGGTCCTGACCCGGGCTGCCAGCCCCTGCTGCTGTCTGACAGCCCACCTGCACTTGGGCGCTGGAGAACCACTTTGCCTGTACGGCTTTCACATAGACGGGGCCCTAAATGAAGCCACTCGGCCCCCACCCCTCCATGGGCTTCTGATCATAATCATGCTGCCTGCTGTTAGTACAGGGACGCTTAAAATTCCTATAAAACAAGAGCTAATTGCTGATCTGCTTAATTAAAGTGAGCCTCTTGTTGTCACGTTTACAAAGATAAATGAAATAATCAGGTGTGGACTAAGGAGAGATAATCAGATTATGCAGCCCCAATAAATAAAGACCAAAATGCTCCAAATTGCACCTGTTGGCCAGAGAAAGACCTCGGCAGGCTCCCAGGAAGAGCACGTTCACATGCTGTTGTCACCAGGTCGTTGGGCTGCAGCCGGCCCTGGCTCAACTCTGTGAGTCAGACTTTTCAGAAGTGACCAGGTCCAGTCTCTGCCTTCCTGACTGGAGCCCTGCCAGCTTCCACAACTAGTTTTAAGTCCTTTGTTAAAATAAAAATATGCACAATTTTGAAATAAATATAACTTAACTTCATTCTTGATGTATCTGACTTAATGTATTAATAAAGGTCATTATGAATGTAGCGCTGCAAGCCCTGGTTTTCTGACTCACAACAACTTGCTACTGAGTTCATGAAAAATATTTCACTAAGTATAAAAATAAAAAGGATCCAATATCAGTGTTAGCTGACAGCAAGCAAACCTATTATTTATTTATTTATTTATTTATTTATCCCTGTGGGTCATAAAACCCAAGTTGTCCAATGTCACTTCTCACCCTGTTTTTCAAGGCCAGCTCTGCTCCCCTAAAGTGTACACACAAAGGAGAAAGGAGAGCGGGAGGAGGAAGGGCAGGGGAAGAAGGGAGGGAGAGGAAAAGGGGGGGCAGGGACAGAGGGACAGAGACGGAGAGACAGAGGCAGAGACAAAGAGACAGACAGAGAGACAGAGAGACAGAGACAGAGAGACAGAGACAGACAGAGAGACAGAGACAGAGAGACAGAGAGACAGAGACAGAGACAGAGAGACAGAGACAGGCAGACAGAGAGACAATAAGAGCGAGAGCACTGAACTCCCTACAGTCAAAGGAAGCCAAGTCCAAAACTTCCACACATGAGCTGATTGCTATGAAGTTGAAGATAAATTTTTTATTTCACTCAGGTAAGATATAAATGGCCCAAGACTGACAGCATGTCCGAAGGCAATGCCCTTCCCAAATGACAGAGGTCGCAATCCCTGGAAAGATCTGATAAACTGGCAGTTTCCAAACTCTTGATTGCACAGTCCAGTATTATGTGTATTTGTGCGCACACACACACGCACTTACACACAAGCACATATTCTTTCCACGTTCTATATGAACATATGTTTTATATATATACATACTATATATCCTTCCTAAACCATATGCAGAACTTTTTATTTTTCCATTTCAGAATTTAAAAATAAACTATCCTATTATTCTACCATAAAAATAGGAAACATAACCATACTGAAGCAAGGCCTTCAGGTGAAGGCAGACGGCTCTCCGGAGAGCGCTCACTGCTGGCCTCCTGGTCCTGTTTGTCCTGCACTGGGAGGAGGTGCAGACCCGACCGTGGCCACCACTGAGCTAGGCTGCTCCATTCCCGCACCACACAGGTCCCCGAAGCCTGGGAGCCAACGTATTCCTCAAGTCAATATTCCAAGTCCTTTTGTAGAATCAAAGGCTGGTTTGAAACAGGAGAAAGAAGTCAAGGCCGTGCAGGCCTGCAGACCTGCAGCAGCCCCTTCTGGTCCAGCTCATCACTGACCACACAGTGGCCTCTCGACAGCGCCAGTGTAGCAGAGGACCAAGCCATGTGTGTTGGGCTGGCCTTGTGGGATGTGGAGATGTCTGGCTGACCTGCTTTCTGAGCATCTCATCTGTGCCCCATGATTTTGGGGCATCCCTTTGTGAGGGGAAAGCCTGCCATGGGGCAGGGAACGGCCAGCCTGTTCACCCCGCTTCCACTCACACCCACATTATATCATGGTCCCTGGCCCCAGGCCCCGTTTCTTCACAGCACAGGGATGGCACTGCCTCCCAGGACAAACAGAAGGGCCAGGAAGTGGAGCGGCCCAGCGTGGCCCTCCCTTTCTGAGTCCAGGCTTGCATTAGCAAGTCTAGAGACTTAAGCCTGTTGGATGCTGTGTTAACCCGAAAGTCTTCCTTGCAGGATAATGTCAACCTATGCAAAATCCTACCCAGTAATTCACTCACGGGGCCTGAAGAAGTAGGCCCTGTCCTCACTCCTGAAATAATATATTCCTGCTGTCCCTAGGAACTAAGGCCTGGATACAGGGGGAGGGAGAGAAAGGCGCTCATAGATCAAATGTCTCAAATGTCAATAAATGGCAAAGGAGAGTTATGGAGCACATAAGGGAAGGAGGAGGCTCAGAATATGGGGCTTGGGGTGGCCTCTGACCCCACTCAGAGAAGCCCGTAATAAATCCAGAGGTGAGGGGCATCTTTAGATATTGGAGCCATCCCAGGAAGCCATAGAGAATTTTCCAGCATCATAAACAGTTCGGAAAAAAAAAAAAAAAAAAAAAAGATCTCATGTGGGAGACAAGGGCGGAGTGGAGAGCCAGGGAAGTGTGGGGCTTTGTTTCTTTGAGGTTGTTGCTTTGTCTGAAAACCCATCATGCCCTAGGTGGGCACTTGGAACCTCCTTCCCTAACACGGTGTGGGCCAAGAAGACAGACGCCCTGGCAGGCCCAGAGCCCCGGCACGCCTGCACACCCCGGCCTGGGTGGGCCGGGCCCATCCCTGGCTCAGCCAGGCCTCTTTACAAGCGTCAGAGCCCAGGACAGCAGCGTGGCTGTGAGGACCCACACCTCGGACTTCACCTCCAGCCTATCACCCCTGTCTCAGGCGGTCCGGCTGCAGCTTCATGGTGTCTGGTCAGGCCGCTGGCCCTTCCTTCTTTCTAGCCTTGGGGTCCTCAGCAGTGTGGTTTCCATTTAGGAATAGAGGGGACAAGGACAGGAGCCCCCCAAGTGGTGTTCCTTACACCCAGGCTGTAGGGAAGAAGAGCAGCAAGGACGTCTCTCACAGCCAGAGATGCCAAGCCTAGGGACGCAGGGCCCCTCTGCCATACCAGGACAGCCCCTAGGAAAGGCCAGGAGAAAGAACCCGGAAGGTGGCCTGCGCCTGGGGAGAGGAGGGACAGCCTTGTCAGTTAATTGCTTAATTACCTTTGTTCCACTCAGTTAAATTCACTGAGAACCTAGTGGACAGATGCAGGGACACTGGGGACTACGAGGTAGAGACGGCGCTGCCTGCGGTTAGAGAGGAGCACGCGAGCATATGGGGCCCTTGGCTCTCACCAGCCAGAGTACAGTGAAGCCCTGCAGCCCCGAGGTGGTCGTCAGGGTGACACAGCCAAGTGCAGACCCCCACAGCCCCCGCCTCCCTGCCTCTCCTTTGTCTTTTTTGTCTCTTTCCTCACCTCCTCCTCTTCCCCGCCATCATTACCGCCATTGTTGCAAGAGGTCAGAGGAGGAGGGCAAGTACCCAGCGGACCCAAAAGGAGAAATCCCGAAGCCGTTAAAAGACGACACTGAAGGTGGCTCCCGGGCACTGATCCAGCTCTGACGGTCACAGAGGAATGGAGCAGCTTTTCCGGGAGGGGCAGCAGGAGAAGGCCACTGGCTAGAAGCCCAGGCCGGGCCCGCAGCTGAGCCCAGGAGAACAGGTAACGCCCAGGACAGGTTGGCGTGGAGACCCAGGAACAAGCCACAGGCCCAGCCAGGCGGGCTCGATGTGAAGCCCGCCTCGTCATGGAGCGCCCCCTCTCACAGGCGGAGGGAGGAAAGGAGCCTCGGAGCACTCACCTAAGCCCTGCTGCTATCACTAATTCTAATGAACTCTGGCTTCTGCCCTTCTGTCAATAGGTGTGGAGACAAGGGTGCTAAACACAGATGCTCAGAATGCACTCAGGCATGCGAGGCTACAGTGACGGGGGAACGGCAGCCAAGCCCCTCTGGTCTTCCAGTCTATGGAAGTGCAGAAAATGGCATGCATTTCCCCAAGTCTACCTATTAATTAGGGGGTACTCATTTATTGATTATGTAGAAGGTAGATATTGGAAAGAAATGGCTGTAGCCATTATTCAAGTGCACATTGAACTAAAGAGAAATTGTTGCAGCACAAATAGTGAAGCTAAAAGCCGGTGGTTCCTACGGCTTCTCCGCTGGGTCCACGGGAGGGAGACGAGGCCCCAGGGCTGACATGGACAAGCATCGTGGGCGGAGCCCTCTTTGGGTGAAATCCTCTGCTCCATAGAGCTCGGGGAAGACAATCACACAGCAGAAGCAAACCAGCGTCGAGCCAGGGACTGAGGTAGCTGAAGTGGGTGCAGGCTGCAGCTGGGTCCCTGGCGGTCAACAGGCAGCACACAGATATTGCCGGCTCCGGGGGGGAGACACGCAACGGCAGTTCACCAGCGCACCAGAAAAGCACTTTCGTGTAAACAGGCCCACGACCAGTGTGACGCCCCTCGGCTCAGGGAGCCATCGGAGCATGCAGGCTTCCCCCACTAATCTTTATTCTGAGGTGCAACGTTTTATATTGGGCACAGCACAACACTACGAGAGCGATATCTTCTCCAACAACCCCTGCGCTGTCCATCCTGTCTCCGGGTGGCAGCGACTTGGCGACTTCCCGGAACAGACTTTCTCTGTGGAATTTCCAATTCCCTAGTCTCCCACACAGCCCAGATTAACACTGCGTAGTGCTAGCATGATCGTGTTCCCTTCTGATATGGAAACTTAACATTTTTGATCAATTAAGGGCTGATTTAAAAAACAATCAATTGACATTTAACTCACTGAGCCAGTAACCGTTGCAATTTCACTTTGGACTCTCGGCGAATGATTTGCTGTTTTCAAATGCATAGCAGGCCTTCAGGAAGGCAGGAGAGCAGATTAGCTTTTTCTCTCTTCCTCTGTCAGAAAATGTGACGTCGTTTTCACTCTTGGCTTATGAGGCTGGAGGCAAATGGGGGATGAATACGAGGAGGGGCTGCGACTACCACACCAAGTTCAGGGAAGGGTGTGGCAGAAGACACCGGTTTTACTCGGGGTCTCTGGTGCAGTGTGGAACCTGGACAGCGCAGCAGCACTACGCGATGTGAAGGTGAGGGTGAGAGAGGCGCTGAGGCGGAGGGACACACGTGCGCCGCGCGGCGCTGAGATCCATCCCATACGCGCCCACACATCGGGTGTGGGCCTCCAGGCCATCCCAAGCAGGCCAGGGCTGGTGGACGCACAGTTCAGGCGCTCCTGCCCGGGTCGGTCTGATTTTAAACCCTCTGTCCTTCCCTCCTGGCCACTCATGGCCATTGACATGGTCAGCTGCAAGCACGGCTCTGTTCCCAGCTCTGAATCAGCTCTTCTGCGGGAGCCCGGTGGAGAGGCTCGTCCTTGGGGACCATGGTGACCCAGCTCCTTTCCCTTCTGCCCGTTTACCTACAATGTGACCTCCGAGGAGGCCCCTAGCCTCAGCTTCTTCTATGCTGAAAAAGAGGTGAGACACACGTGGAATTTTAAATAACGTGATGGCAGTGGTGTGTTGCCGTGGCCGAAGGACAGGCACCTTCGTGGGCGCCGCGATGGGTGCAGGCAGAGTCAGCACAGCCAGCTTAGCTCTCCTACCTCACAGTGGACCACAGACCCGTGACCCTGACCCACCGGTTTCCTCATCTCAAAACTGGGCCATTAATAATGACACACGGGGACTCATGTCGTGAGTATCCAATGGACTAAGGAACGAAGGCGTTTGCGACAGAGCCTGGCACATAGTCAGAGCCAAGTTGTCTTCGCGTAACCCATGCCTCCAGTGTGGCCTCAAAACTTACCAAAACTGCTATGACAGGGCTGGTGAGATAGCTCAGCATACTAAGCCTCTGATTAGGAAAGTACAGGGACTGAGATTCGATCCCGGGCACCACAGGCTGCACCAACCCATTCCCACCCCACCCGTGGGCATGGTGAGCTGGCCACTGAGATGGGGCATGGTGGTGCACACCCGTAATCCTAGTGCTGGGGAGGCTGGGTCAGGAGGACCACTAGGAGTCCAAGTTGCACAGAGAGATCCTATACATTTAAAAAAAAAAAAAATTCACTCAGAGTAAAACTTGCCCAGAAGATAGTTTACAAGATCCTGAGTGGTCGGGGTCCAGTGGATGTCTGACCACATCTTCCACCCCGCCTTCCCCAGGCTCAGTGGGACAGCCACACAGACAGTCATGTGGGGTGGACTCCTGCAGTGGCCTGTGCGCTGCCTGCCCCTCCCCCACAGCACACGCACTGACCCCTCCTCACTGCAGTGTGGCTCGCGGCACCCGGGTCGGTCAGCTGGCTCTGGGCGAGGCAGCAGGAGGAAGCACGGCAGAGCAAAGCTGCTCACCAGTGGCTGGATGCGGGACAGGCGAGGCGGCAGAGGAAGGGCTGGGGACCCACACAGGGGTCCCGCGCCCACAGCGCTGTGCCCTCCCACCGCACTCCCAGAGCGGGTCTGGCCCAGGCACCTTCCAAGCCCAGCAAGCTGGTACAGGAAGTACGGCCGCCATGCTGGGACTCGCCTGCCTATGTCAGAGACACATCAGGGCCTGGCGGCTTGCTAGCACTGGGTGAGTCACACAGCCGCCGATGCAACCGAAACCCCGGAAAGTGAAGGCTTAGGGCCCTGACTACTCCTGCTCCGCCCAAATCAGCGCGCTCCCCCACCTCCCGTGGCACCTGGACACAGTGACGATGAGAGAATAAACATTTGTTGACTAAAGGACACAATCACAAAGCAAGAGGAGGCCTTTTCCCACAAAAAGTATAAAATATTAAAATTTTTGAATGTTTTGAGTAGAAGGGAGAGAATGTTCTCACTAAAAACTTTGGCTACTATAGTTTTTAGAAATTTTAAACTTAAATCAGAGTTTCCAGGAGGAAAACTAAGGTAAAGAATAACTTTGTCCAATAAAAGAAAACAGCTCACATGATTGAGAGAAATAAACATCTCGGTGCAAGCCTTTCCTGAAGGAGCTTTCTACGTGAGCAGTATATAACAGCCATGGAATAATGCAGAAAAGCATGGAGGTCCCTCAGTCCTGGGCAGGAAAGTCACAGAGCAGGGTTCAGGCTCCTGACAGAACAGGAGGAAAGGCAGCCTCCAAGGGCAAGGGTGGGAGGGACAAGGTTGGTGGCCGGCAGAGAGCACCAGGATGCCCTGACAGCTGGGAAGAGGACACACAGCGTGGGTGGCACTGCTGGCCTTCACCTGGGAGCCACACTTAGAAGGGCCCATGGCACACACAGCAGCCACAGACCCAGCAGAGGTTCTTCCAGGGCACATCACATGTGGCTCAAAATAGGCCCAGTCTCTTAGGCAGTGTTGTCCAACAGGTGACCACTGAGATCAGAATGTGCAAAGGCAAAGACATTTTTCCAATGTGTGCTTCTGGGACAGCTCGGAGACCCGCCGCTCCAGTCCAGGGAGATGTCATCTGGGAAGGAGAGAGACTGCCAGGCTGTCCTCCCCACGGGACCCTAGCCACATGGCAGCCACATCACTCCTGTCTCTCCCCAGCTCCTCTATGTTGGATCCCTAGACTTACTCCACTTTGTTCCCTCAGTGCAATGGATGACACAGTGGTCAACCTTTAAATGTCCAAAACCAGAAAGATGGAATCTGGGCTCACTGAGATGATCAAAGAGTCCATGAATGTTTGGTGCCTAGGAACCCGTGGTGAGGGGAGGGATGGCCACGCCGTGGGGTCTGTCATGGTGGATCCCTATCACTGAAACAGCTGCCAGCAACAGTGACAGAAACACATGCAAAAGCTGTCCACCACAAAGAAGTCTGAAACGCAGAGTGAAGTCAACTTTCCTGCTAAATTGTGCCTGATGAGCATCAGTTTTCTCTTTTGGAGGTATTCTCAGGTCGGGGTTCAAGCCCAGCTTCTGTAAATCCTGTGAGTGGGCCATAGGTCTCCCTGGAGATCCGGGCACCCTCATCTTGCACCCTCTCCTTTGAGTAGCTGCTGAGCAACCCTGAGTTTCCTGAACTATCCTTAACTGCCCTTGACTTCCCCTGACCTTCCCTGGCCTTCCCTGACTTCCCCCTGACCTTCCCTGATTTCCCTTGACTTCCCCTGACCTTCCCTGTTTTCCCCCAACCTTCCCTAACTTCCTCTGACTTCCCCTGACCTTCCATTACTTCCCTTGACTTCCCCTGGCCTTCCCTGACTTCCCTTGACTTCCCCTGACCTTCCCTGATTTTCCCCGACCTTCCCTGACTTCCTCTGACCTTCCCTGACTTCCCTTGACTTTCCCTGATTTCCTCTGACTTCCCCTGACCTTCCCTCACTTCCCTTGACTTCCCCTGACCTTCCCTGATTTCCCCCAACCTTCCCTGACTTCCCCTGACCTTCCATGATTTCCTCTGACTTCCCCTGACCTTCCGATTTCCCCCGACCTTCCCTGACTTCTCCCGACCTTCCATTCCATGACTTCCCTTGACTTTCCCTGACCTTCCCTGACTTCCCCTGAATTCCACTGAGCTTCACCTGATCTTCCCTGACTTCCCCTGAATTCCATGATTTCCCCTGACCTTCTTTGACTTTCTCTGACCTTCCTTGATTTCCCCTGAGTCTCCTGACCTTCCATGACTTCTCCTTACTTTCCCTGACTTCCGCTGACCTTCCCTGACTTCCCCTGACCTTCCCCAACTTCCCCTGAGCTTCCCCTGATTTCCCCTGACCTTCCCTGACTTCCGCTGACCTTCCCTGAACCACCATGCCCAGGTGCATCCTTCTTGATGTCTTCAGCATTCAATCAGGTAATCCTGACCCACAGATATTGGATCACACCAGTTTAAATGGCCTTGGATTCTGTGTCACCTAAGATGCCACAGGCATTCTATGCATCATCACCTGCCTAACTACCTAGGCTGACCCTGCCAAGCATCCTCAGTGCTGCCGGATCTTCCCACACACACGGCCACCTCTGTGGTGAACTTTGCATTTGCTTTTCTCTCACCCTGCAGCCCAAGCTTTGGACAGTAAAGGGTGCTTCTCCCTCTAGATGCATCTGTGGCTCCGCCAGCTGGCTCATGAAGCCCCTGGTCCCCTTCTCCAGGCTGACTGGCCCCACAGGGCTCTTCCTCCCCCTCTAGTCTAGGAGGCAGTAGCCAGCATCTCCTCTGCCTCGATGCCTGTGTCTGCTCAATAGCAATCACTTCCGCCAGGAGCCCAGACCTGTGCAGCACCCATGTGGCAGCGAGCCCACTGCTGGCACCACAGTGAGTGGAGAAACTGCAAGCTTTTCCTTGGAGAGCAGGAGGCAGACAGGGAAGCCTACTCTCACTACTCCTGCTCAGCACTGTCCTTGAAACATTAGCCAGGAATTAGAGAAGACACTGAAATTAAAGGGCTACGTACAGGAAAAGCGGTCAAGTTATCGTTATTTACCTGCAGAGACATGATCCTGTACACAGACATTCAGAAGCACCCACCATATCACCTCTCCAAAGAGGAACCAAATTCAGTAATGCAGCAGGATACAAAATCAACAAGTCAGTAGCATTCCTGTACACTAATAATGAGCCTGATGAAAAAGAAATTAGGAAAATAGTACCACTATTACAGCAGCATCCAGAAAAGTTACTTAGAAATTAATCCAAGTAAGGAAGTAAAAGAGGACTACAATGAAAACTACAGAGCTCTAAGAAAGGAAATTAAAGACATCATTAGAAAACAGAAAGATGTCCCATGTCTGGATGAGAAAAGTCAATAGAGTCCAAATGGCCATGCTGCCAAATTTTCTATACAGATTAACATTATCCCAACAAAATACCGAACAGCCATCTTTGTACCAAACCCAAATCAGAATGAATCAAAGAACGAACTACTAGAACTGGAACACAGAACCTGGTAAAGATAAAAGAGATACAACTCTTGCAGTCAGAGGTGTAGGCAAGCTCTTTCTGAACAGAGCCCCAGTTGCACAGAAAATAGTACCAAGAACTCTACAAGAAAGTCCTGTATCAATTGCAGTTATATGCAGTTACAAACAGCATGTGGCCATGGGTTCGTCACCCCCAATCTAGAACATGTAACGAATTTAGACCCAATGATAAAAGACCCAATCAAATAATGGGCAAGTGAAATGAACAGAAGTCTCACAGAAGAAACACAAGTGGCCAATGAACACATGGAACGGCGCCTGACCTTTCTAGCCATTCGAGAAGCACGACACAGGGCTGAGGTTCCATCTTTCCCCTAAAAGCACAGGCATCATGGAGAAATCCAGTGACAATGAACGCTGGCAGGGGTGCTGCTGGTGGGAGTGTGAGCTGGCACAGCTACACAGTCAGCGTGGAGATTCCGCAGAAAGCTAAAGCCCGCCATTTGGCTCAGCCCAGCTACTTCCCTTGTAAGTATCTTCCCCAAAGAGTGACGGTGCCATATCCTAGTGACCCAGCATACCCGTGTTTGTAGCAGCGCAACTCACAACCACTAAATCTTGGAAGAGAGCTACATGTCCACCAACAGACGGATGGACCGAGAAAATGTAAAATTTATACATGATGGAGTCCTACAGAAAGAAAGAGAAAACTCGAGTCACTGTAGGAGAGCAGATGCACCTGAGACTACAACGGGAAGTGACAAAAATGGAACGCGCAAGCTTGTATAATCACATGGTTTCTCTCTATGAGAAACCCAAATTATAAGTAAGGAGCAAAGTGAAACATAGGTCACAGGAAGTATGGAGACAGATCTTGCTCAAGTGGGCAGGGGACAGAGAACGGAGGTAGAAGGGAGGGGAAGGCCTTGAGAAGTGCCCTGCGCATGCGCCGACTCCACACCAGGAGGGTAAGCGTCCCCGAGCGCAAACGCAGGTCGCAAAATAGGATAATGAGAAAGGACTACATCGTGAGCATTTTCAGGGTTCACCACGTCCCCTTCTCCAAAACGACAGGAAAACAAGTTATGCCCCACTCCGAGGCCCTGCACAAAGGAAGAGCTCCTAGGATGGTGAGAAGTGCCAACGCTGAGTGAGCAGGGAGTCTTGAATCCTGAGGGCTTGTCTTGCTCTTTTAACTGAAAGTTTGAGTCTTGATCCATTAATCCAGACTAATAAATGTCTGGTGGCAGTTTGCCAGTTTGAACTCACAGGCTCGAGCTCATTCATTACTAGGCAGCAGCGAGCTCTGCGGGGAAATGCTTGCAAAAGGGATTAATAGAGCGCAGGAGGGCAGCGCTCTGGTGAACAACGCGCCCATTGCTAATCAACGGGCAGCTGCCTTGCTCCCGCCAGCGACCGGGCTCGGAGATCGCTAGGTCCGCGTGGCCGAAGCGGGAAGTGGACTTGCTGCCCGGGCGGAGTCAGGACTTCCATGAAGTGTGAAGACAGAGCACCCCCAGGGGAGGCCGGACGGCGGCTGTGCCCAGCAGGTGCTGGCCGGCACCGTCCCGTTCCCGGACAGCCGCACACTGGCCCACCACTCACCCGGCTTTCCGTGTCCCTGTGCTTTGGCTATCCACAGGGTAGCCCAGGCCACTGGGTCTAGAGCTCACGCAGTTCTGTACAGTCACGGGCTTCTTTCTTTGTGGAGGGAAGACCTAGGCAGGTGCGGGATGCAGGCTTGGAAACTTCTGTTCACAGAGAGCACAGCACCCCGAGCTCAGGCCAAAATGTTGCATGCCTTTAAAGCTATCGTGTTCACATGCTGTGGCCCACAGGCTGCCTGTGTGATTCTCTAGGCTGGGAGCTCACCGCTTTGCTCTGGGCCCTGCAGCTCAGCGCAGGGCAAGGTATCAGGGTGCAGCGCTGACCTTTGCCCGACCTCTGCAGTTGGATGTCCAGAGTCACCAGCAGTAGAATGGCCCAGGCGGGCCTTCCCCAGTGCAGGTGCTGCTCTGCAGGTGGATCACTGGGAAAGCTAAGCAGTGACAGCACTGGTGACACCACAACAGCTTGATTCCAATGTGGGGGAGCACTATCGGTGGGGATGATAGCAGAGGGGGCACCAACAGGGACCCGGGCCCTTGAGTGCTCTGGCCGCAGCAGATGGACTGGGTCAGTTGCTTAAATAATTCCGATCACAGAGAACAGCTTTCACCTGAATGACCCCAAAGCCTTGGAAGACGCAGGGCAGTGAGTGCCGCCTGTCTACACAAGCTGCTCGCTCCCGGCGGGTGGGCCAGTCGTGGGGACAGAGCGGTCACCCGCCCTCTGGGAGGCCAGGGCCCTTCCCCTCCAGTGCGCCCCTGTGGCACCTCTTCTGGTAACAGGTGGTGGCCCTTGTCTCAGTCAGTCTCATCACTTGCAGAAATGTGAAAAAACAAGCACCCGCAAGGGCTGTTTTGATCGTAGCTGTTAAACTAAGATAGAAACCACAGCTCAAGTAGCAAGACCAAGGCGGGTTTGTTTCCTCCTGCTTTGGAACGAGACCCAGTTCCACTCTGAAACTGGGTGTGGTGGGGCAGATCTGTGGTCCTGCACCCCAGGAGGCTGAGGCAGGAACACCACAAGTTCCAGCCCGGCCTAGGCAACCCAGTAAGTCCCTGTCTCAAAATGAAAAAATAAAAAACAAAAATAAAGGTGGGGGATGCAGCTTAGTATGAAAGCCCAGGGTTCAATCCCCAGGACTAAAATAAATAAATAAATAAATCTATTGTTAGATAAGACTGTCTTTCTAACCAAACATAGTGTAAGCCATGCTGAGTCTTGCCAATATTTTCCTGCCCAACTTGGTTTAATTCTATTCTCAATGCTGTACACTTGCAATACAGGGGACCACATCCCCTGTGGGCAGCCGGCATAGGACATAACACAGCTCCACTCCCTTCAGGGCACCTCCCATCGCCTCTGGCCCCTCCTTGTGAGGAGACTCAGAGCTCCTGGACCCTGCCCTGAGCCCCCTGGGGCACAAGCGGGCACCCACACTGCAGGGGCCGCAGCAGTGGGTGCTGAGAGCCTCTGCCTGCCTCCCCCAGCCTCTGACTATGAGTGACTCGGAGTGCTCCTGTTCACCTCGTGGGATGCCCCTCTTGTAGCCTCTAACTGCTTGATGACACCATCTGCGATTGCCAAGGAAATTAAATTAAATTAAGCTAGAATTCAATCAACAGGAGATTGTTGCCTGCACGACTTGACTACGCGTCTCAAGCTCACACACGCCCTGGGCCCCTCTCCCAAGAAGGAAGCCCAGGCTCTGTCAGGGTGACGCTGGCCCCTGGCCTGTGTGTCCCCAAGCAGGGCAGTGACCGCCCTTGTCCCCAGTCACAGCCTGCAGCAGCCAGGACGGGGGCTGTACTCTGCAGTCTCCAGGCTGAGCGAGCCCACTTCCTACCAAGAAGATGGCCAAGAAAGCCTTCTAGCTTCCGAGAAAAAAGCAGATTGCTAATTGGTGCAGTATCTCACACATGATAGCAAAGTGCTCTAGGTGGGTTCCTGGGCTTTATCTCACAAGTAAAAATAAAGCATAAAAACGGATTTTTTTTCTCTATTAGTGCAGGCTCACAGTGCACAGTGGTCACGCTCATCACAGGGAGCTGTGGCATGCACACGACACCTCACAGTTGTTACACACTGGATTCCTCAATGTATTGAAGTATTAAAAATGGAAGGGGCTGGTGAGATGGCTCAGTGGTCTAAAGCACCTATTTAGAACAAGCTTAGCAAAGCACAGGGACCGCGGTTCAATCCCCCAGCACCACATGCCAGCCAACCCCGCCCCCTGGTGGGCTGAGCTGGCCACACACACACACACACACACACACACACACACACACAAATAAAAAATGGGAGGAAAGTGCTGGGAGAGCTGAGCCCACTGAATTGGAAGATGGCATATCAAATAGCAGCAGAAACAAAATCGAAATTCAAGTGAAAAACTAGGAGAAAGGCTTGTAACTTTGACGGCAGAAAACACCTTAGCCCACGCGGCACACAAGCACACAGACCTACCGCACACACACATATGTGAAATCTTGCTTTTAAATAAATTAAAACATGCCATTAATGGTGCAAAGATATCAACGTAAAAAAGTCACAGAAATACAAATGGCCAAAAATTATTTGAAGTTCAACTGATTTTTTAAAATACCAGTGCGAGCACAGCCTGGCTGCCCCACGGAAGCGATGGGGCGGGCCGACCAGCCGGGCCGCAGGCGCCGCGTCGCCAGGAGGACAGTGAGGTAAGACAGGACGCTGGCGAGCTGCGGCGGTCACACCGCAGCGGCTGGGAGTTAGCTCAGCAGTGTGTGTGGCATCTTCCTATCGGGAAAAATTTCTCCTCCGAATAACCACGGATATAAAATGAGGAATGAACAAACCTCGCTGCAGCTTCACCAAGACATCAGGACATTTGAAAGCACATAAATGTCAGTCTAGACACATAAATGACAAACACAAAAGGAAACAGCACCAGCCTTACAAGAATGTATGATTATAGTGTTTATTATAAAGTACTAGGAAGAGCAGATGAAGGATTATGCTGCGTGTGTACATGTGTTTACGCTTGTACATGCATACTTCATAAACATTTTTGCTTCAGTATGATATACAGTGTCTTCATGTCATACAGTACATACATAAAAATGCAAACACAGAGATTGAGAAAAAGAAAAATAGGAACATTAATTACTAGTGGTGGGAACATACCAGTTCTATAATCCTTATATTTGGTATTTTTCAAAACTTTATAAAGAACATATTAACTTATTATTTAAAAGACAGAAATGTGCCCAGCAAGTAGCATCACCAGCTCTTACGCGCCGCTCCCGAGCCCAGCGGCCCCGTTCTCCCGCGCTGCGGCGTGAGGTGGATCCCACCCCCATTTCCCATAACCGTGTTATAATTGTCTCCTTAACCGGTTCATAGCAGGAAGTGCACGGCACAGAAAGGCCACATGCCCGGAACAGCTTCCCGAGGGAAAGGCTAAGTGGTGGAGCCCGGAAATGTGGTCTGCGTCCTCGCACGTGGCTGCCCGCGCCGCCAGCCCGTCCCGCTCGGGGCGGCCGCGCCCAGGTCTACACCACACGCTCGGCGTCGGGGACACAGTGCCCTGGCCACGCGAGGCCTCTAGTGTGCTCCAGGCACGGCTGCCAGAAAGCAGCCACGAGCCACGGACAAGGAGGCCCCGCCGCCCGCGCCTCGCTGGGGCACACGGACCCCTCCGCTTCCCGCGTGCGCCGGCTCTGCAGAGGGCCCCCAGGGCGCGCCTCGGCCTAGCCCTGAAACCCTGAAACGACTCTCAGGGCCGCTCCCCGTCCCCATTTTACAAATAAGGCCCCTGAGGCCCTGGAGGAGGCGCTGTCTCTGCCCAGCAGGCAGAGAAAGGCTCATATCCACATCTCAGCCCGCCCCAGCACCTGCGTCCTCTGAGCCCCTGCAGCCCCGGTCTCCCGTGAGACAAGACACACGCTTCGAAGGCCACCATGCCAAACTGCAGAGACCTCAGGCACTGAGGAGAGACCCGGGAGCAAGCCGCGGCTGTTACTTGCGAGGGTGCTTGCACAGGCGGCTAGCGTGGCCTTCCTCCTGCCTGCTCCTCCAGCGCAGTAACCAGGTGCCCTGCAGCCTGGGCTGCCCAGCCACCCGCCTGCTAACCCGCACCAGCAGAAATGCAGACTCCCGGGGGCCGGGGCTGGGCTGTGCTTCTAGTTCGCGGACTGGCCGCGGTGTCCCAGGACACCTCAGGGAGCCCGTGAACTCACATTCCTGGCAGTCAGGGAAGGCCCCACACAGGGGGCGCCACCCTCTCCCTGGGGCACACAGCACAGTCTGCGAGATCTTTACCCCAGAGGCCGCAAGTTCTGGTTCTGCAGCCCGCGGTCTGCGTTCATCTGCGCACGATATGGCTCCTGGACAAAGACACCTAGCATTTCTGTGAAGCTAGGACTCTGTGTCTCACTTTCTGTGGCTCGCCCTTCATGGTAACAGCTCGGCACAGGCTGTTTTTCTAAGTTCTTATGCATTTTAGCTCACTCCTGGTGGCACTAGGAGACAAGAACAATTACTCTCCCATTTCATAGACAAGAAGGCTGAGGTCCCGGGATCAAGCAGAGCTGGGCTTTGAACCTAGCATCCACAACACTGCAGCCTCTCTCGACAGCTCCTGCAATAGCTAGCAATTACCTTGATACTACGTACAGCTCCAGAGTTTAAGCATGAAAGAAATTTGGAGTAGTCCAGAGTCACATTCGGAAAACTTAATGTTCCGAACACATGAGGAAAGGTTAAAGGAAGCAAAACATTTTTACACGTAAAGGGGAAGTTAACTCTTCTAAAAATGAAAGATTATCAGGAGGAAGTGGTGATCAGAGTTTATCCCACTCCACAGAGAAGAATGTTAGCAAAATCCAGCTTAAAGCCCAACAAGATTAGCACTGCCATCGGGAGGAACTTCCGTTCATGAGCGTTCTCACAGGAGTTTCATTTTAACCAGCATGCCTCACTTTCCCAGGTCAAGCATTGTTCCTAAGGTGGCCACGGGTCCCCTCTGAATTCCCAGTGACACAATGGTACTCAGGATAGTACTGGCATCAAATGTTTTGTTTTACTTCCAATTCTTTGAAGATGAGACTGCAAATCTTAACTGTGACATGTCAACTTAACTTGAGTAAGACTGCCTAGCAACTAGTGAGCTATGGGTGGGTTTGTGGATGACTGACATGTAGGTCAGCAAACAGGAGAAAGCCCCACCCCTGATGTGGGTGGCACCAACCAATAGGCTTATAGCCTAGGTGGAATAAAAGGGGCAGAAGGAAGCCTTTCCTCTTTTCCTCAAAGGAGCGGCAATATTCTTTGTTGCGTGTAGATATTGGTCTCGAGTTCCTTTTCTCTTCTAGTACTGCCGACTCTGCAGTGAGCTGCAGACCTTTAACTGCGGCTGGATCCCATGCCGTGGCCATCTTGGGTTCTTCCTTCTCTCTCTTACTGTCTCTGCAGAGAACCCTAACTAATACACAGACACCCAACCAGGCCAGTAAGAAGAATTTCAAAGGAAACATCATTATCCAATGAGACTGTTTGCTCTTCTGCACTGTTTTATAGGAAGCATGATATGAAGCAGCCAAGCAGGGTCGATGTGGCATACTTTTCTTGAGATTTCCATGAATGGAAGCAGAGGCCAGCTTTCTGGGCCTTTCCAGTAAAGTCTGGCCCCAAAAGCAAGGAGGTGAATGGCACTGGCTTCCTGTGGCTCCTTCTCGCCGATGGCTCCAGCAGCTCTCGGGTGTCCTTGGCTGTCCGTCCCAGTAAAGCTTCATTGTTTGAACCCATGGAAT
The DNA here is from genome assembly GCF_000260255.1 of Octodon degus. Taxonomy (NCBI): domain Eukaryota; kingdom Metazoa; phylum Chordata; class Mammalia; order Rodentia; family Octodontidae; genus Octodon; species Octodon degus. The sequence goes on from NW_004524681.1 coordinate 2,176,849, forward strand.
AATCAAGTGTAGGGACAATGCCAGGAAGGCAAGAAGTAGTGGGTAAGACAATCCAGGTCCAGCTGAGTGGAAAGGTCTCAGTGTGTCTCAGACCCAGATTTCCTGCGTGGTCCTTGATTTACTTTGAAAATTGTCAGTCTTTGTTAAAAATTCATCACAGTCATTGACAGCCCCAAATATTGGTATTTTTAGCACTCTTTCCACATATTCTTAAAATTGATACTAAGCGTCAGGAATCAATGAAATTCGTGTCCAACACATTCACTGCCCTGAGGAAAGGGGCTCTGGATGGTTTTTTTTTTTTGTTTTTTTGGTTTTTTTTGCAGAACTGGGGATTGAACTCAGGCCCTTGCATGTGCCAGGCAAGCACTTGTTCTACTGAGCCATCTCCCTGGCAAGGGGCCCTGAAGAAACCAGTGTTTGCCACCTGGTTCCTAGAAGAATTAGGAAGGGTTAGAGGTACAGAGAGCCACAGTAAAGAACTTGACATTTACTCGGGGCAATGCAAGTAGACTGCCAGAAAAACCCTGTGGATGTACCCTCAGCCTCGAAGAAGGCACCAACTGAGGTTTGTCTCTCTGGGTAATTCCACCCTTCATTATGGAAAAAATACCAGTGGCCTATGTGTCAGGGAAGATACTTGCCACCAAAAATAACTGAGTCTCTCTCCAAGTGGCTCAAACTGTAAAAACACAGCTTCTGGGTGGTGGATGCAAGGTTGAGCCTGCCATTTAAGCCAGACTTGGCACCTGTCCCTTTTGCCATCCAGGCCATTCGGCAAATCTGTCACTTCTCTCACATAAGCACAGAACTTCTGCCCAAGAAGGCTCGGGCAGACTTTCCCTGCCTGTCACTCTAGCTTAGTCCACCACAAGTCCCCACAGCCTGCCAGACATGGCCACACCCGGGCACTGGTCTCTCATGGCATGGCCTGCAAGAGCCAGCTTCTCTACCATCTTACTTTTCTCATCACTAAGACAAAGTACCTGACATTATAGTAAAAAGGGAAAAGATTTATTTAACTCACAGTCTATGGAGGGTTCAGTCCGTAATCACTTGGCTCCAAGGCAGAGTGGCACATGGCAGAGAGCAGCAGTTCATGGTGGTGGCAGATGACAAAAGCAACAAGGAGGGGATGGGCCTCTTTCTGTCCCTTGCATTGCAGGTGGGCTGCCCACCCAGGACAGGTGTAGCACTCGCACCTTAACCCCAGCCAGAACTGCGCCAAGCCCATCCGTGGCCTGACTTTCTAACGTTATACACCCTTGACCCCAGCATCGCACACTGGATTCAGCCACCTCTGACAAAGCCCATCTAAGACTGCCTGAGGCTTTGGGGGGCATCTGGGCCTACCGTAATGCCCACCCTTCCTTGCACAGGGCTGTTTTCTACTGTCAGAGTATATCAGTCATATTCACCATGAGGCATGGCCCTCCTGTTCCTACCCAGCCTACAGCAGAGACTCTGACTGTTATCTCCACTAACAGATTCCCACAGCTATGTAAAATAAATTTAAATGTGCAAAGAAAGCTATAGTTTGTGTGTTTTCATTATTCAACTAATCCTATTCCCAAGCCTGTAGAATCCAGGGCAGCAGAGTCTAGAGTGCTTCAATCCAGTCCAGTTCAATCTAATAAACTCAGAGGATGCTCATAGCTTACACAGTTGTATTGGATAACCCTGTATACTTATTTAGTTTAAGGACTCAGCATTTCAATCCCCCCACCAACTCTTTTTCAAAATAACTCCTAGAGATGGAAGGAATCTAACTGTGGAGAGCAGACAAGGCATCAGTCCACACAGCACCCTCCCACCACCCACCCACACTGAGTGCTCCTTGGTACAAGCAGTCCTCAAGAACCTTGCCCCCTTCACCTACCTCTCATGCCCGGGGCTGCCCGTGACATCTTGGGTCTGAGAGCAGGAGGCTTTTTCCCCACCTGTCTTCCTGGGACTTGAGCACTCTTGTGCTGTGCTGCCCGGCCATAACAGCAGAGGCCAGCATGCAGGTGAAGCTGACAAGAGCACATGAAAGGTAGCTGTTGCCGAGGTATTCCACCTATTGCACATGGTGACAAGCAGAATTCTCAGGAGCCTTTTACAGCCACTCGGGGCCAACTTACCCCACTGCTGCTGGAGGATACAGGGACAAACGCAGCTAGCTTTAAACGCATAAAACAAAAGCAGTCATCCCTAGGAACTATCAAAGCTGGAAAGATGTCTGTCCCCTCGGAGACTGAGGCTTTAAGTGCAAAAGGGTAAAGTATCCATGAAATAAAGAAAAGAGACAGGTTTCCAGTAATCCCGGCTGTGTCTAGACAGGCGACATCTAAAAGCCATATTGGCCAGAACCATTTTTGTCATCAATCTGCTTGGTGCTGGGTCATAGAAGTATCAGTGACACCAATGCCATTAACGCAGAAGTCACAGGAAGACCCAGAGCGGTCCAGGGCCGAGGCCAGAGACAGCCTTCTGAACAGACCAGACTTCATTTCTGTACTTGTTTCCTTATTCTGAAAAAATCATCAACTTAACGTAAGATGCCTGAGGAAGTGGCGCTCAGCTGGGCAGGCTAGAAAGTAACCCATAGCTGAGCCGTAATCGTAGTTTTTATCAAAATCTCCATTCTTTCCTTCTACAAAGCACAGGTATATGCTGCTATTTAAAAAAAAAAAATTAAAAATAAAAAAACATGGCTTCTGAAGAAATCTTATTAGTGAAGGAAAGACCCAGTGTCCTTCTTATAACTCAGACTGAAAACTATTTTAAATTTAGTTTGCATTTTAACACAAACATTGCAAATACTTCTATGCCAGGCCAGGGAACGCTGGGAACTGGTGCTAGCCAGCCAGTCAGTGCCAAGTGAAAAGGCACTAAATGGAGGGATAAACAGACAGAGAGAGCAGAGGCAGGGACGCTTAGGAAGCCACCTACCCTGCCACAACACACATGCGGGGGCGGGAGCCGTGAGGTGGGAGCAGTGGGCCAAGGCCTAGGCTGCCTTTATTTCTCCAGTCTTAGCTTTAATGGCTGTAGATTATTCTGGAAGCCACTTTAGAGGAACCGGTCTCTAGCTGAGGTTAGTCAGTACCAGAGGGCCACACGGAGCAGCTCACCACCTAAGGGTGCAGGCAAAGGGGCTCCCAGCTGGAGTGTGGAAGACAAATGAGGAGGGGCTGTAGGCAGGGGAGGGCAAGGGGAGCTGGCAGAAAGGCCCTCCCAGGATGGGCAGGGCCCGTGTGTGCAGCCGTGAGCCACTGGGGTGAGTGTCCCAGCATCCTGCAACACCCAGATGTGAAGAGACAAGGAGGGGGTCTTTACACTGCAGTGGACCCCAAGGGCTGCAGAGGTGACAGAGGATAAGGGCCACCTACTCCCTGCAGTGGGCCACGTCAGTAGCCCAGGCCACAGTGAGTGAGTTTCACATACAGGCTGTTCAAGCAAAAAGAAAGAGCTATGTTGGGGGTGAGGGTTGTGAAAAGAACCTTGAACGTACTGTAAAATAACAGTGAAGTTGTGTTCTGGCTCTGCTCGAGTTGCAGAACACGATCACAGGCTCTGCCAAGGGAAGGAGCTGTGCAGAGAGGGGGCTATTGCAGAGCAAGGCTCCGAGCGAGGCAGGAAGAACAGTGTGGAGCGAAGACACCTTCTGTGCTGTAGACGGTGACATGGGTGTGCGGGAGGCCAGACACCTTCTGTGCTCTAGACGGTGACACGGGTGTGCAGGAGGCCAGAACAGAAGCCATGCTGAGGCAGACTCTCCACCTCCTCCTATGTAGGCCCCATCATATGCCACGTGTGGCTTGGGTGGCCAGGACTGTAGTCCTCACCGAGAGCTGCACCCGAAAAGCGACAGGGCAGTTGGAAACGAAGCACCAGCCAGAAGGAGTGGTGAGCGGCAGAGGACCTGAAGGCCTCAAGGCTGCCCGAAGTCCTGCGGTCCTCCCGGCCCAGGGTGCAGCTCTGCACAACCAGCAGTCAGCAGGCTCGCCGCATGCAGGAGCCATGAGTGGAAGCGTAAGCGGGGTGCTGGGTACAGCACCTGGAGGGTGCATGTCAGCATGCTCCTGGCCTGGGGCACGTCTTCGGGAACCACAAGTAGACTGGCAGGCTGGGAAGCCCAAGGAGCAGGCCCTTCAGAGACCCAGGGAGGGAGGGAGCTGCGTCCCAAGCAGAGGCTCAGATTTCAGGGACCCAGGGCCCCCAGGGCAGTTCATTGCTGGGCTGAGGACTGTTGGTGTGGAATGGGGCTGAGGACCTTCGGGCAGCAGAGGCTGGAGAGTGGGTGCCCAGCGCATGGTCTGGGCCACTATGAATTCCTGTAGGAGAGAGCTGAGGTTGGAGAGAGCTAAGCAATGCCCCCGGGGAGAAACGGGTCATGGCTAGGGCCAGAAGCATGGCAAGAGGATGCCGCAGTGCCAAGGATGTGGTGGGAAGACTGAGAGGAAGAACCTGTGGGAAGCAGAGTCAGGAACAAGGAGGCCACAAAGACTCCTGGAAGCAAGCGATGGAGGACCACCAGTGACCGTCAGCAGGCTGTGGTGTCACCATGTTGTCAACTGAAGTGACAGCCCAGGCTTCCAGCTTCTCGGTAACAGGGGGATCCATGCCCAGAGGGCAGGGCGTGGGGCCCAGTCTGCCCGGTGCCCTCCCCTGCCCTGTGCGAAGCTACCCCTGGGCTCCAGAGAAGCCCAGCCAGTGGACGCCAGACACCTCTGCCGCCACTGTGCCCAGTTTTATTAAGGTTAGCTGTTACCAGCAAGTATCACGCAACTTCTTTTTCTTGTTTAACGCTGGCGTGTTGGTAAATTTCCTGCTGAGCTGAAGTTTATCTTTCCCAGCTTTAGTGTAGACTCTATAAAACTGTGATTGGTTTTACTGACCAATTTAGTCAGTCAGGTTACAACCTGGCTAGTCATTCTGTTTTGTAATCTGTGGAGGAGATAAACTTCACGTGTCAATTACCTCTCTTCCTTTGTTGGCTGATGGTCAGGAAACCCAGATAAATTGGCCACTACTATTCACATCCATGTGCAGTGACATCTAGATTTTTGGTTCACAATTAAATAGAGTTATTAGAACTGGCACCGGGGGTATTTATCATCTCAATTTTCCTGCCTATACCAATGTAAGTTTTAACTGTTTTTGTCACTTGCAAACTAAATGTTTTCTATGGGTTTTCCTCCATAGCTTTATGGTTAACCATCTCAATTACAATAAGACCGGATATTTATAGACTTCCTCGCTCTCTCGTTAATTTGATCTTCAGTCCTTTAAACCTACCTGTGACGGCGCCTGTGTCCTAGTAGGACAGACTTGCTCTGTATCTCCAGGTTGGGAGCTGGCCAGTGCTGTGCATGAAAGGCTCGACGGGCTTCCTGCATCACACATGGTATGTGTGTATTGACCCATTACATGGCACCCTGCCAACGTGCACAACTTTTATATTTTTATTTATTTATTTTTTTTTTTTTTTTTTTTTTTTTGCAGAACCGGGGATTGAACTCAGACCCTTGCGCTTGCCAGGGAAGCACTTATTCCACTGAGCCATCTCCCCGGCCCCTACAACTTTTATATTTTTATATATCAATTTTAAATAATTACTTTCTAAGCCCTATGGCATGAGCCTGTAATCCCAGCACTCAGGAGCCAAGACAGGAGGATTGCCATGGGCCAAATGCCCGAGTGGTGCTCCTAGACTTCTGCCACTCAAGGCTGCTGGTGGCTTTGTTGACCGCACTGTGGTAGTTTTCTGCCTGATTCGTGGTGCGCTTCCCAACGTGTCCATTCCAGCTGTTCTTTACCTTCGAACGGGTTCAGCCAAGCAGTCACCAGCCTCTGAGACTCCAAGTCGCGAGCCCTTGAAAAGCTCCACGGAGAAGATGCTGAAGCAGCCCTGCAGAGGCCCTGGGGCCTGGCCGTGATTTCCCCAGTGCCGAGTAACCAGTGGGACAGTGATGGCTATCTGGTGGCTGTGCAGTCCCCGAGCACCCACCTCCTTCACTGTGTGTTGCCCACACGTGTCTCTGCAGCCCGAAGCCACCTGCCGCCCCCTCAGCTCACCCACCGGTGGGGTCCATGGACTGAGCGGACTCTGGCTGGCAGGAAGGAGTGAGCAAAGCTCCAGGGAGGGCCTTGGGCAACACCAGAGGCACCCAGAGGACAGCGTGACAGTGACGGCTGGCAGAGCCTGCAATCAAGGGTGGAGCAGAGCATGGCATTTTCTATGGTGCAGACAGCCTGTGGCACAGCCGGCCCCTGGAGGGCCTCCCCGCACCCAGCACCTCCTTGCTACTTTCTGGTTCGACAGCAGAGTGGTGCCTGCCCTCCGCGAGCCCGAGCACCTTGGGAGTGGAGGCTGTGCCTACCTTTAGGGCACCTATACCCTCGTCTGAGTGGTCCTCAAATGACCCTTATTAGATGGCCTAGAGGTCCCTGGTCCCTGCAGGACTGGTAGAAGTTTCCCTTTGTGAACATGGAGTGCGCAGGAAACAGCGCTCCCTCTTCTCACGAGAGGACTCGTGGCCTCAAAGTCTGCGTAGCTGAGGCCGAGGGTTCTCCGCCAGCCATCGGGAGTCCTCCTGACAGCATGCTGCACCCCTGTGGCTCTCCAGTTTGTATTTATATCCGCACACGCCTCTTCCATCAAAATATGCCATTGGCAACTAAAAGAGATTGAATCAAATATTAATGCCCGAGATGCCCACGCATTTTTGTAATGCCTTCAACCTCCTTTACAAAGGATTTTAATGCGCTCTTGTAATCTTAGTTCAGTGCAGTGCAATCAGCAGATATCCATTTCTCTCTGGACCACAGAGGCTTGTTAACTGCGCGCTTGCAGCTCCGCCCTGCTGAAGGAGACAGCCATGCCTGGCACGCCGGATGCAGCTCTCGTGCCAGGCACAGGACCATGCCACACTGCAGGGCTCCTGCTGGGCAGCCTGCTGGAGGGCGTCCACTCAGCCTTCTTCCTGCCTTTTCCTTGAGGCCAGACTTTCATGCCACCACACAGGAAGTCTTTAGCATCCCCATCAGACGTGCCTCTGGGGCTTTATCTCCACCTCACTCACCCTAATAACCATTGTGTCTTATGTAACATGGCCACCTGGCTTGAGCACCAGTTTACATCTCTGTCCCAAGAACTACGCGAGTCATAGATTGTTTGTCCCAATAAATGGGGAAATCGTCACTCTAGCACTGGGGTTTGGACAGAGGGGTCCAGGCAATTTAGGGAGAATAGAGCTGACATTGATTCTCGTGGTCTAGCTTAGAAACAAACTATATCTTAAGATCGTACTTTCACAGAGGAAAAAAAAAATCTGATTTACAAGGCATCATTTACATGAACCTGAGGCACGGATAAAAGCACCCTGGGCTTCAAATTCTGTGCCCCTAAAAGGAAAGGCTGCTCCATCTCTTGGTGACCAGACAGCAGATGCCAGAGCTGATCCGCATTTCTGTCCCAGAGGGGAGATTCAGGAGGTGGAGCCTGCTGTGCTTGTGCTCCGTCCCTCTCAGTCTCTCTCTCTCTCTCTCTCTCTCTCTCTCTCTCTCTCTGGAACTGGGGATTGAACTCAGGCCCTTGCACTTGCCAGGCAAGCACTTATTCTACTGAGCCATCTCCCAGGCACAGGCTTTCTCTTGTGCCCTTGCAGAATCATGATTGACATAGAAAACAAGTCACCAGCCTTCCGGCAAGCAGGCTTAGAGCACCGGACAGTTTGGCTGAGTACCCCAAAGTGTTTGTTACCATAAATAGTGGATAAATGCATAGACATCCACTATTGGCTTCTCTAAATCTATGTGGCTCACTTCCACTAAGCATGGAAAGCTGGCAGGGCGCTCCTTCAGATGAAAGCAATGGCTTTTACAGGTTTGATCTTTAGCGCTTGATCTACAAGGTCTTAGCTTTCTCCCCTGGGTCCCAAGCTTTCGAGGCTGGCCGATCCCTCCCTGGAGGACAGTGCTGCTTTCCGTCAGCTGGTCCCCAGAGCCTTGGGTGCGGGCAGGTAACGTGTGGGAAGCTCACCCTCTGGTGCAGGAGTTGGGCAAGCCAAAGGGCGAGGTCAGCGCTGAAGTGGCTTGGACGTCACAGAGCCTCAGACCCGAGGGGCATGCTGTGTGTGCGGGGCCCACCTGGACCCACGCCCTGGAAGGGCTGCCTTATGCTCTAATCTCTCCTATAAACTACCACATGCTGCTGACAGGGAAGGCTGGGGGAGGATGCGACCTCACTGTAATGCTTTTCTATAAATAGTATAAAATCCAACGGCTCCCTCTTACAGACCCTTATAGAGTACTCTTAGAAAGAATTAAACTTCTGAGCACTACCAATATTTTCTATCTGCTTTCATTCATTATGCTCAGCCCAGCCTTCTCCCTAAAGCTTTTCTTAGTGAGAATAGCAATAACTATTATAGCGATCCTGGAGGGTATTTTTAATATTTTCTGTGAACTGTGCTAAATTTGTTAAATCCACAAATCCTCTGATGTAGGAACTAAGGAACCCAGATTGAAGTCTTTCGCCAGTAAATGGCACACATGAGGCTGCCGGCCAGGTCCACACGTGGCCACGGGCCTCAGTGACCACAGAATCAGCGCTAACCCAAGCCTCCAAGGGGGCTAAATTCGTCTTCTGCTTCTGCCTGTTCGGGGCTGCTGGGGGCTGCGCTAACCCTGACAATCGTTAGTTTTCCACTTCCTCTCTTTGCTTTTGCTCTTCTCCTGGAAAGCGGGCTCCTAGCATCCCGGACTCAGAGGACTCGCTGAGATTCTCGTGAAAGGCAACATTGGCCGCAGCTTCCTAACTGTGCCTCGCGCATGTGCTGGAGAGAGGAGGCAGACCTGCCCCGTCAGGGTCCACTTCTGCTAGGTGGATTCCGGCTGGTGTTCCTGTTCTGTGCCTGCCAGCAAGACGAAGATCCCGGACGGAGCCGCCCAGGCAGCCTGAGCCAGCGGGGTCTGCTTTGCTTTTGCCACCTCCTGTCTGTTTATTCCTAAATGTTTTAAAAATCCTTTGAACGAAAGGACCGTGTTCCCCAGCAGACCCGTGAGTGTGTCTCCCAGCTGAGGGTGTCTGCTGTCATCGGGTCCAGGTCCTGCCACGCCAGGCCCTTGCTCTATTTCGCATCCAAGGAAGTGAGGAGCAGACAGGCACGCAGGAGTCGCGTTGACGTCCCAGCCGTTGGGCCAGAACGACACCTGCCTCCCTGGTGTCCCCACGCGGCCTCTCTTCTTCAGCTCCTGCGTGGAGTTCGCAGGGTCCCCTCAGGACTGGGTGGGAACACTGTGACAGTCTGAGCCCGCAAGGGTGCCGGCTGAGAGCCTTGCCTTCAGAGAGCGGGTCAGCCACTCCGCAGCTAAGCCGCTTCCCCGGCAGCCCCGCGCTCTTGGGTCCCAGCTCTGTCACCCTGTCTCCTTTTCTAAATCTCCTCAGGAGGCCTCTCTCCCGAGCATGTTACCCATTTACTTCATACTACAGCAGCAAATCATTCTCTCCTAGCTGCGTTTGCATTTTAAGAAGGGTCTCAAAGAAAACATGAAGAAAGACTCCAATAAACTCATGGGGAAATAATAGGATGAATCTAGCTGCCCTGAGACCCCCCCACACACACACACACACATACAGTCACCTCTTCTGCCTGTTGGTGAAGCCTTTCCCAGCCTCTCGGCAGTGACCTCCAAAGGGCAGCGCCGCTCATGGACAGCAGGACATCTCGTGGGGAATCAGGGGCTGCCACTGTGCAGACCGCGGGGACTTCTGGACAGAGCCCTGTGGAGCCGGAGCTGTGACGTCGAGTCTCGGTTGCCGCATGGTCTGGGCCCAAATCGCTCAGAGCTGAGCGTGCATCAGGCTGAGGTCCAGGGCAGAGGCCCCAAGTCTGGCTCAACTGCCCCTCCTGAAGGGCAGCAGAGTGGGCAGAAATGGCACCAACGAGGGCGGAACGCAGACCTGGTTACCTGCCACTGCTCCTCCCCACGTTCCAGCTTTGGGGCCTCAAGCCAATGGTTTAACCACTCAGAGCTTCGGAGCCCTCACTGGGCAGTGACTGTGCTTTCTTTAGAGAATGTCAAAAATAAAGCTCAATATTTATGAAAATTTCAATCGTACTGGCATCGAAGGGAAATTCCAATCCTACTCTATCATGGGAGATATTCAATAGTAATTTGCTTCCTTCCCACCTCAGCTTTTGACTGCAAATTAACTAATATTTTGTCTCAAAGAGTCTCAGGAGAAAATACTCTGAGAAGACTTAAAACAGGAAATGTTTGACAGTAACCAAGACAATAACTGCCACTGCCGTTCTTACCTAGCGCTAGTATGATTTTCGTAAGTGTCTCGGAGGCATGACCTGATGGCTTGATTCATTTGGTCTGCGTTGGGTGGAGTGGGCGGTGCATTCGTTCAGCCTGCTGGATGGCAGGTGAGTGGGCACAGTGGCCTCGACATCCCTCCGGCCCAGGGAATTTTCTGGTGCAAAGCCTGGCCACCCTCTGCCTGGTTCCCAACCAGGTCAACTGGAAAGTCAGGATGTGGGATTTCGAAGCCTGCATCTGAATGCAAAAACCCAGATGCATTTGTTTCAAGAGTTTGATAAGGACAGGAATGCCGGCGCTGGGCTGGCGCTGGGCCCCAGCTCACCGGCTCACAATTGCCTGAGACACTTGGGTCTTCTTGAAAAGCCAAAGGCCTCGGGGCCACCTGGCTTCTCTGGGCCCCAAGTCACTGTGTTGAGTTCGGCTCACGTGCGCAGAGGAAGACTTCACCCGGTCTCTGTCTCACGTCACTCCACCCCTAAGGAGTGGGGGCAAGCTTTCACTTGCACAGTTAAATTAATGCATCTTGTTTTGATATTCCATTCAAAGTTAGAACAGTGAATGCATTTGTGCAGAGTGGCACTGCTAGCTTTTAGAGATGTAGGCTGCACTGTCACCGAAGCATAAAATATTACCTTCAGTGTTCCTGTGCCTGAAAAATCGCGCCCTCCTACCTCGGACCCTATCGGCATGGAGGAGCACGGTCCGTGCTCATGTCCCCGTGCCTCTTCCTGAGCCGTCTTCCTGAGACAGAACCAGGGCAGGACTCCCGCTCTGCAGTGAAGATGGAAACGTAGCATTGTTCCATCCATGATTTTAAATGCCTGGCGCTATTGATCCAGCCCGCAAGCCTGTGTGGAGGGTGCTCCACTTGCGGCTTTGTGCTCAGAGACAATCTAATAAAAGCTTGCTGAATAATAAGCAATGGGAGCCCGCTCCCGATTCTAAAAATTTAGATTGACAGGAGTAATCCCCTCCTTGCAAAAGGCAGACCAGCGGGCACTTCCCATAAAGCCATTGCCGCCCACTCAGCCGTAAGCCAATAGAAGAGGTTGGATTATTGGAACCCTAGCTTTAAGAGAAATTGCTTTCCTAAATGTGACCTCCTATACGCACTATAAAATACGGCCCCTCCATAATGAGGGGGTTGCCGTGGTGTCTCTGAGTCTGAGGTTACAAAGGTGATAGACACTGGGCTCAGGGACCGGGTGGGGGTGACCTTTGGCCTTCAGCAGTTGCTCTGAGCTATAACACAAGGGAGGAGGGACAGGTCCCCACCAGGAAGGGGGTCTCTGGCAAATGCAGTAGAGGGAAACAAGTGGAGACAGGGCTGGAGACATGAGGCAGTGAGCAGGCTCCAAGCCCCTCCAAGCAGCAAGCAACTGCAGGTAGTAGACAAAGACACGGAGAGGAAAGCGCTGCGCTCCTGCCCATGTGAAGCAGGCCCACATGGACACTTGTCCCCTACCTGAGGATAAGGCACCACTTCTTCAAGGCTGGTTCTTTTACAGAACAACACTTTATAAAAACAATTCTAGAGTTCAGTGAAATTGCCATTGTCCATGGCTTGAGTTTTATTTCGTTCTTGCAACAATGACAAACTATGACAGCAATTCCAGTGCAGCCTCAAAATATTGGACACTTGCAAGAAGCAGAATTTAACAAAAGAGGTAGAGGGCCCACTACAAGCCAACGGCTTCCCCTGAGGCCCAGGGCTCAGCCAAGGAGGGCCACACTGGGCAGGACCCGGCCACACGACCCAGAGGGAGCAGAACAGAAGCCACAGCACAGGATACGCATAGCTGGGCACCGCTCAGAGCTCAGGCTGTGGTTTCCAAACACGACTCTGGGTGCTCGGACGGGCAAAGTGGGCCTGCTGCATCATGGATGAAGGGTTAGTGACGATCATTCCCTTTTTATCTCCCAAAGAGGCCTTTCCCCCTCAGCTCTCCTGGGCCATTCTCCTAGGCCACCATCCTCAGCGAAACCGTTCTTAATATGTGCTATACATGGAGATTAAACTCCAGAAAAAGGAAGGAACGATTAACAGTTGTTCCCGTTAGCAGCACCTTCATCAGCTTGGTAGGAGAAAGAAAAATGACAGAGTAACATTGCCACTAGCGATTCCTAAGTCATGTGATTTCTTTTTTTTTTTTTTGGACCGGATCAATGTTGGTTGCCAAGCAACACACACACCAAAAAAAAAAAAAAAAAAAGAAAGAAAGAAAAGGGAAAGGGAAGCATTGTTAAGTTTGATGCATCTCTTTTTCTAAGAAAATTCATGGATTTGCTACTGATATGATCATCATAATTATTTTAAAGTTCTCTGTCACCTTAAAGGAGGATTGGCCTCATTAGCTGGGAAGCGTTTCTGCGAGCGGCGAGCAAGCGCACAAGAACTCGAGGAATGAGCTGCGAATTACTGTTTTCCATCGCGCAATGCCTTATTAATGATATGTGCAAGTTTATTAATGAGTTTATTGTCTTTGTGTCACACTTACGTCACCATCAAATATTAATGCTTTCTGTATTATAATAATATCTATTGATATCCCTGAAGTTTGCTTCCCAGTAGGTGTCACCATGAATAATACTTCTGAAATACTAAAATCAATACCAAGAATATTAGGGAGGCATTATAGGATGTCAATGGGATGAATTCCACTTTAAATACCGCATTTAGCATAAACCAACTACTAAATACATAAATATATAGATTATGGATTCGGGACTCATCAGCCACAAGGATTCACCACCTGAAACAATGGGATACAGCTACCGTGGCAATGCCCGCCTTCTCTGTTTCTGCTCACAGTTAAGCGCCTCCTGTCTGATGCTAGGTGCCCTTTCTTCAGCATGACAGCAGGCCGTATGGCCGCGCGTGGCCTGCTGTGTCCCTGTTCCCTTGGATGGTGCTGCTGTCCCTCCTACCCTCCTGCTCCTCCCTCCGGGCAAGGAGGGTCTTCCCCTAGCCTGTGCAGAGCTGAACAGGAGCCCTCCTCTCTCTCCCCTCCTCTCCTCTCCCCTCCTCTCCACTCTTCTCGCCTCCTCTTCTATTCCCAGAGACACCAGCAAGACTTCAGAGTGCTCACCAGCAGTGGGCGAGATCCCCTGCTGTGGACGCAGTGGAACGCAGCAGGCAGAGGCGGGGACAGCAGAGGGAGGGGAGCACACAGCTTAGAGTGACACCCACTGGGGCCCAGGAGGCTTGTCTGGATTTCTCCCATGGGCCAGGCTGGCTGGAGAAGGGGCCACACAGGACACTGCTCCTGGGTGGTCATGTGCCCTGTGCAGGTGTCGCCTATCCACCTGGGCCTTTGTCTCCGACATCCTGCTGCATGCTGCAGAGTTCCAGAGTGGCCTGCATCTGGCCAACCTCAGAGCAAATCCCCTCTTGTCAGAATGGCTCACAAGGAAGCCAGGTGCCTCGGGTGAGCACGGCCAGGAGTTTCACCATGCCGGAGAATCCTCACCTCACCTGAGATGGCAGATGGGCAGGGTCCTATCTGCTGGAGGGCTCCACTTTGGGGCCCCACCCAGCCTGTGTCACCCTGACAATCTACTGGAGGCTCTGGGTCCATGTACAGCCCTGCAGCCCCATCTTCAGGTTCGGCTTCCAGGGGAGAGACAGCTCAGGGTTCCATAGCTCATAAACCAAAGGCCGAAACAAACACATGGCAGCCCGGTCAGACCTGACCTGCACCCGACAGCAGCCAACCACAGCTGGGCGGAGGGCGGAGGCCCCAGGTGGGGTGCAGGTGCCTGGAGCCAGGGGCCCTGGCTCAGACCTTCATGCTGAGCTGCTGCTGTGCCGCAGCGGTGCTATGCTGTTGGAGGTGTTCCTGGCGCACAGGCCATAGCCTCACGCGCTGCATGCTGTGGGTGCACTGAGCCCGACCAGGCGACCAGGCAAGCGCCAGCCTGTGGTCACCCTGGCTGCCAACTGCACCACACCCTGACCCTCAGCAGTCCAAAAGCAGCCAGCTGACACCCATGTTCCTTGCTTTGTTTTGTTCCCCGGGACAAGGGATGAGCCCAGGCCTCTACTGCTGAGCTGTACCCCAGCCTCCTGGTGACTGTGTTTGAGTCAGCATCTGGCTAGATTGCCCAGGCTGGTCCACACTTGCCACCCTCCCGACTCAGCCTCCCGAGTATCCAGGGTTAAGGTGTGCACCCTTGTGTTCTGCACACTCCCGTGCTCCATAAGAAAGACTAATTTGGGAAGGGAGGCTTCAGGAGGTGTCAGCAGGGCCACGGATGCAGACACCATGTACACTGAGGCCACCAGAAGTGGCTGGCGTCTCCACCCAAGGACGAGGCTGGGATCACCCTGGCACAGCGGCCACTTGCTGTCCTGGTAGGAGAGTGGTAGGGAACCCTCCTGGGGCCAAACCAACCCTTCCCCCAAGAAGGAGTTTCTGTCCCCAGCCCAGAACAAGCCAAAAAAAAAACAAAGGAAAAGACAAACAGAGCAACAACTAACTTCTGTTCTTTTTTCTTTTAATTGGTGTGTGTTTGTGGCCACCCTAATTACAGTCTTCCTGGGAAGCTGGACCACCTGTGTCAGGTTCTGATGGCTTTCAATTTTCTCCCTCCCTACCTTCCTTGTGTCTGAGAGACCTGTCTCCGTGTTCTGCCACCTCGTACAAGAGAAGCCATGCAACACTTAACCCTCTGCGTCTTAAGTTGTCCACCATAATGGCCTTAGGGAGCGTCCGCCTCCTATAGGTGAGTCGCTCACCCTTCCTCTTGGCTAAATCGTACTCCACCGTGTAAAGATGCCACGTCTTGCTCCCCACACTCTTGCTCATGACTCCTCACCTACCAGATAAGGCCAGGGTGGCTCGCCCCAGATTTCACACTGCTGCTCGGCGAGTCCTCCAGGCCCACGCTCCTGCCCCAGTCTCTCCTCGGCCACACGTCACTGCCTCCCCTGCAGGTGCTGCACGAACCACGAAGTGGCGGAATCACAAAACGTGTGTCTCTGCATGGAGACGTGCGCCTCGGAAAATTCTGTAAAAGGCTAGACCGTTCGCTCCACGCTCAAAGAATCCTGGTGCTCTTAGAACCACGTCCCACGGGCAATGAAGGTGTCATTTAGTGGCTTAAATGGTGTCTTGGTTTCCGATCCTAGTTTTGTACTGAGCATAGGAAGCCACTGAAGTCTTTCCGTCCTCACTGTCCTTAGCTTTCGTCAGTCTAATAAATAAGGTAAAAACAAAGATTGGGAAAAGCTCTCAAAACTTCCAACTACCAGCCAGCTCTCATGTTCAACTAACTCACATGCAAATCCAGTATTTTTAGAAGTAAACATGTGACACATTCTGTCACTAAAGACCCAGTGGAACTCCCTGAAGCAGCCCTCAGAAATATCTCAAATAACATTTATTTTACAAAATATATTTTTTCAGAGTAACTGTGCCCAAGATCAAGTTTCCATGATGGCAAAGGCCAAAGTAAAGTGTTCCTGTGGGCAATTCCTAGCAAAAAGAAAAAAAGTCTTCACCTAACATCAAACAACTACATCTAACTCCCACACGCTCGGGCAGACACATGTCCACGGATGTAAGCCATTCCCACAGACGCGCCTGGAAGACAGTGTGCCCATGTGCCTAGATCCTCGCCGTTAAGTCGGCCAGAACTAAAGTGCCTGCCAGGACCAGGGTGCTACCATGTTTGGTGTTGGGCGGACCCAGAGGCTAGAGGCCCCCAGGAGCCAACTGCCGCTGGGTTTGGGGTCTCTGCGGCTCAGGAGGAACAGGGGTGGGAGGTTCTGCACCACAGGGCCCCGGACCTAGGAGGCTTAAGATTGCTTAAGAACAACAGCCAGGGACCAGTGAGAAGGAGACACGGGCGGGGCAAAGAGAGCACTCTCGGATTAGCTTGGCTCTGCCCACTAGACCCGGCAGACGCTCAGCAGACCAGACAGCCGGAGAGCTGGAGTCTCCCTGGAGAGCTGGAGTCTCCTGGCCGCTGCTCTGGCGTCCCTTCCGGCTCTGCTCTAATCCTCTTTCCTTCTCTGTCTGCTCTGTCCTCACTCACCTGTGTGGCCCAGCCCCTGTAAGGGACCTTCAAATCTGGACAAAGTATCAGCTCTTTAGAGGAAAATCAGAAAGTCCCTATGTAGGATAATGCATTTGGTCCAAAAAATATATAGCTTACTGTTTGAAAATGACTATCAAAAATGTTAATTCTTTCAATCATGCTACAAATCATAACAAGGATATTTATAGTGTTTTACTTTCTTTGTTTTGATGTTCTTGACCTCCTCTAAGAAAGGTTTTAAGGAAATTAAGATTTATTTGCTCAAAACATTTGACATTTACTTCATTAGGCAGTACACTAAATTCTCTCTAAATAAATCACATACCGATCTGACTCTCCCCATGAAAATCTGTACAGTGAATTCCTAGTTTATTATGCCGACTTGAAAAGGGTAATTTAATAAGGCATCAGTACAAATACTTAATTGTGCAATGGCTATCGACAATGCCTTTAAACAGTTGCATATTTGCCAGATTTAGCTAATGGAAGTAGAATTGCCACTTAATGTCTCAGCTTGCACTGGTGGAAAATAAATTATATCTGACATTCCTCGGGCTTTTAAAGGACATACTTAGGTAATATTTACAGTCAAGTTGATCTATTGTTGCATTTATGTTTTCTTGGGTTAAAAAAGGGGATCAAGTGGGTTCCAGAGGATAATATTTCTTCGTATCTGCTCAGTTTGCAATGCTTCTGCACACACAGGCCTCGTTCAGTGGGTATCTAACTGAAGTCTGAAGGAGGGGACATTTCAGTAGGGCACACTGCTGTCTCGGTGACAGCTCAGAGAACCAGAAGAGCCCCTGAGCAGAGCTGGATTGCTCCATTTTCACAGCGGCTGTCTAGGTAGACTCGCTCCTGCAGCCCAGTTGACACATTAGGTTTAGAGTAACTTCGGGAGGAAGAGGGGGCAGCGTCGCACTTCAGCATGCCCTACTTCTCGGGCCTGCTCTACACCCCTGGCCTCATCCGCTCCGGCGCGCTGCACCAAGTATAGTGCTGCTATGCGACTGGGAGACAGGCAAGTGCCACTGTCAGCGTTAGAGGTCATCGCTGCGCTCTGCTGAGGAGGGCACAGCCGGAAGCGAGCCGGGGAGACGCCACACGTGCGGCAGGACTCTCTCCGAGTCCGGTGCTGCTGTGCTTAGGATAAGCACGTTGCTCTCGCCTCCAGGGCCGCCCGAACAGAATGCCACACACCAGGCAGCTGTAGCGGTGAGCGCGTTTTCCTGCAGTCCTGGGGTCCACGCCAGCGTGTGCGCATGATTCTGAGTCCAGAGCTCCCCTTCCTGCGCAACTGCCTCTTCTCAGGGGAGGCAGGGGAGAAAGGACAGTCGCGATTCTCCTCTTTTTCAAAGGTCACCCGTCCAGCCGGACAACGATGCCACCCTGGGGACCCCATTTAACTCTGGCAGCCTCCTAGAAGCCTGTCTCCTAATGTAATCAAGCTTCCCTGGGCGGGAGGCGTCAGCCCTCGGACGGGAAGGGAGTGGGCAGGAGACGGAGAGAGCAAGCGGCCGCCGTCTTCCCAGAACTGACCTCGCTCCTTCTCGGGCAGCACCCGATCCCACCGGACCCCGAAGCAATCTGTCTCCTGATTGGTTTTCTTTGGCCCACACGTTCATCTCAACTGTCTAGAAATCTGCGTGGGACATCCGGGTTGTGCCCTGTCCCAGACACGAACGGCCTCGCCCCAGGACGTGCGCACACGCGCACCAACCCGGGCCGGGGCTCCGCGGGGCAGACGCGGGCACCGCTCGGCTCACCCTGCGGGCAGCCGCAGGAGCAAGGGCTCGGCGAGGGCGGGGCCGGGCGGGGGTGGGAAAGAGCAGGCGCCGCGCAGGGGGAGCCCCAGCGGTAGCCATGGAGACGGGAGGGCAATAACTGCGAAGTGGACGAGGCGCAGAGACGGCAGATGCCCCTCGCGTACAACAGGAGTCCTTCCACCACTGGCGCCGTTCTAAAGAGCGAGGCAAGGTCGTGGCCCCGTGCATGCTTCTCGCTTTGCATTGCATATTCATGTCAACGGTGGGCAAGACTCACTTTTCCAGCTTGCGAAGGAACCGGATTCAAAGACATTCTAGCAAAACAACTGATTAAAAAACAAACAAACAAACAAACAAACAAACAAACAAATGCTTTGCAAGTCGGAGACTGGCTGCGAAAGTTTCTGTTGCCTAGGAAAAGCCCGCCGCCACCTTTTAGGCACGCCTGGGCTGCTGGCGGGGACACACCTAGGTATGAAATTGCTGGGACTAAGAGGCCCGGAGTGTTGTTTGTTTCCCATTTAAGACAAAAGAGGTTAATGTTTGGGGCTTTCCTGAACCAAAAGCTCAGCATTAGAGCTTCCTGCGGTGCTGGTGCTTCACGATACATAGTGGGTTGGGGTTGCAGCGTGGATATTTGCCCCCAAAAGGTCCACTAAACTGGTACAGGGTTTGTCTAATTTCAATCATATGTATATGATATATATATGTACATATATATCATATGTATATATATGCAGGTTTTTAATATTTTTTTAAATATAAAAGCAGTTACAGATATAACAAAGAGTTACAGAGTACGACGGTATAGTTAGGAGAATTATATCTAAGTGAACAGCTTTTCTCAGAGTGTTCATGAAAATCAACACCAGCTGGGAAGGAGATCCTGGAGGACAGGTTTCAGGTCTGAGGCTGTCCTTGGTCCTTAATTTGCAAGTGCTGTGACAGCCTGCCAGAACCATGGCCACCGTGAGCACACCACAGGCCACCACGGCGACACAGCAAGCTCTGGTGGCTCCGCATGAACAGTTGCTTTGGGCACCTGCCCTTCGAAGGCAGCACATCTGAGCCGCCAGCAGGCCCACTGGTTTCTCTGCCAGGAGCATCAGCAGTGGGAGCCTAATTTAAGGTGCTTCACCCAAAAGTGTTGGTAGAAAAGACTTCTGGTATAAAGGGAAATGGAGAATTTAAACATGGAGAAATCAAGAGACCTAGGATGTCCCCTCCTCCTGCTTTGTCCCCGCAGCCCCAGCCTGCCCCGGCCAGAGCAAAACCTTTGCAGACACCTTCCAGCCAGAACCTTGAGGCCCTGCCCCGGACCTTCCATCATCCTAGGAACATAAAACTCAGATGCCAGGTGCAAGCCACCAAGAGGAATGGGACAGATGAGCAGGATGTCAAGTGGGTGCTTGAGCTCTCTGCTCCCCAAGGAAGTGTTGGATGCACTGACTGTTTGCAGCCTTCAGATGCCCTCCCTCTGGAGAGAGTAGCTTGCACTAAGTGTCCCTGAAAGTCCCAGACACTTAGAGTTATCTGAAGAGTCATATATGGGGTGGGAACAGCTGAAGCATGGTTAAAACCTTCTTCGGAAAGGATGTCTATGATGCAGAGAACTGTCATGCAATGAGGCCCAGGCCCTTCATCAGCCCTCACTTGGAGTCCTTGGACACTGGGAGAGAAGTCCCTGGGCGCTCTTGCACTCAACCCGTGCGCTCACATTGTAGGTTAGTGCTGAGTGATTACACTGAATCTAACTTTATTTCTGCCTCACATTTCTCTAAAAGCCCAGCCAGCCTTGACTTTTAGAGAGGGGTGAGTCAGAAATGAAATGAATACTGCCAAGGAGCCACACAAGCTGTGGCCAGGTGTGTACAGGGAGCATGTCCTGGTCGAGCTGTCGAGCCATCTTTGAGTAGCTGTTGGCAGCCTTTTGGTGTTTCTCCAGTTCTACTTGGGGATGAATAGTGGGCGAGCTCCTTTGTCTTCAACACGAAGCACTCAAGTATGTCAGATAGCAGGTGATTCTCTCGGGAGGCGGAGGGTGTGGGGTGGTCCTGCCACTGAGAACCCAGCTGCCTCTGGAAGACAGGCACTCTCGCACCCTTCCCTGGCAGCACTGCTGCACAAGCCTCCACGGACCCACTGCGCTTCCTTCCCGCTGGTGGCCTGCTCACCCCCCGTGTGCAGTTTTTCTCTCAAGCAATGCTGGTGAAGACAGTGCCTCCCTTGTCAGGGCAGGGAGCTGCCTCCCAGAATGTCCGCACCATGGGCTCTGGGCTGGGAGTACGCCAGGCCAGGCACCTGCAGGGCCAGGATGTGCACTTGCATTATGCCTGTTTGTAAACTGTTCAAAATGTGGAAGGCTCCGTATTGTGGAGGGATGCGCACATCCTCGCCATGTTCCAGGGCAGCTCTAGAGGCCTTCTTTCCTGTGGCAGGGTTTTGGCTGTCTCTATGTCCTGAACCGATTTAAAATATTTATCTTTCATGGTCACTGAGACTCTGGGGCAATCACCTGGCACCAGATCTGGCTACTAAGGTGGCTAAAGATGCAGCAGAAGGTTTCTATAACCCAGCCCTTCAGTTGGACAGCACAAAGCAGCAGCATTTGCTTTAAAAGAGAGAGAGAGAGAGAGAGAGAGAGAGAGAGAGAGAGAGAGAGAGAGAATTAAAAATACTAAAAAAATATTAAATAGGATAGAGACTGTCTCTAAACTAAACAGGAGTCCAACAATGGTTGTTACATTGCATATTGTTGTCTTCATACTAGTTCAGATTCCAGACATAAGCATGTAAAATTGGTCCAAAAAGTTATAAAAAGTTAAAAATGAGAGAAAAACAATTTAAGCCCCAAGTGCTCCCCTCAGTAGCGCAGCAGAAACCATCTGGTCATGCCTCATAACGACACTCAAGAAACACCAGTTTAGGACTGCTATGGAAAGTGGCACGGGTGGCGTGATGGGTGTGTTCACAGTGGGACGGAGGATCTGAGGGGCTCTGTGTCCTTTGCTGCAATGACTTTTTATTGAATGACTGCAGTGCTTTGATCAGCCCTTATACAGTAATCAAGAGACCACGGCACCGGCCTAAAAACAGACTCACCAACAGCTGCAACAGAGTGAGCGCACAGAAGCAGACCGACCAGGCGCGGCCCAGAACACGCGGCGGGGGACGGCAGCCTCTTCAGCACACAGTGCTTGGGAAGCTGGAGGTCCCGGCGCAGAGCGCCTGCCACGTTGCCCTATCTCACACTGTACACGAAAATCAATTCAAGATGGACTGAAACCTTGAGCATGTGACTCGAAACTATAAATTAGTGGGAGGAAACATGGATAAACTATAGGATAACGAACTGCAATGGCGGCTTTTAAAAAAAACTTTTAAAAGCTTTTTAAAAACCAAACATCCACTAAAGAGTTAGCATCCAAAATATAAAGAGACTTCAAAGAATCCAACACAAGGCAATCTCTCAATTTTAGAAATAGGTGGAGAACTTGAACAGATATTTCTTCAAATACAGCAAATACATATATGAAAAATGCTCAATATCATTAATCATCAGACAAATCATCAAAGCAAAACTATGATGAAATATCCCCCTTGCACTATGGTCATTGTTTTGTGTTGTTTTGGTAGTACTGGGGATTGAACTCAGGACGCTGCGTTTATTGCCTTGCCAGGCAAGTGCTTATTCTACTGAGCTATCTCCCCAGCTGCACTATGGTTATTAACAAAAAGTCTAAGGATGAGTGTGGATGAGGATGGAGATGAAAAGGGATCCCTGCACAACCTTGTTGAGGATACAAATTAGCAGAGCCGCTATGGTAAACAGTATGGACGCTCCTCAAAATATGAAAATAGACCTACCCTGAGACCAGGTCACACTCTGAGAACAGGATCAAGGAAACAGAACCAGTGCGTTGGAGGACACTGGCTCGCCCCTGTCTGCTGCAGCACTGTGCACAGCAGTTAAGATATGCAGCCAACCTGATGTCTGTGAGCAGACACTTGGACAGAGATGACACGGCATACACAGACACAGCGGGACGCTGCTCACCCAAGCCAGAAGGAAGTCTTGTCCTCGGCACCACACGGATGCAGAAGGACATTATGTTTAGTGAAAAAGGCAGACACAAGTGTTCTGAGAGCTCACCTATGTCGGGGGTATAATCAAGTCAGACTCACAGAAACTGAAACGGTGATTAGAGAAGCTGGGAGGCAGGTGGGGAGTTGCAGAGATGCCCAGGGACACAACAGTCCAGTTAGAGAGCAGGAATACACTTGCGGGACCCACTGGACACAGTGGTGACAACCGTCATTAACCTGCATGTTGTGTCTTTAAAAGTAGATGCAAGTTTTCTCGCCATAGTGAGTAGTTGGGCAAGGTGGCGTGTACATTAACACCTTCATTTAGTCACTCTACCACATACACGTGCATCAAAGCATCACGTCGTCCACCTCAAGCACACGCAGTTTGTATTTGTCAGTTTTTAAAAAATGAATATAGATCCTCAAATAAAGGAATTGGGTGATGAGAGAGAAAACAGGCTGAATGCAGGTCCAGGCGGCACAGGGAGGCATGTGGAGACAGGCCATCCGCCGTCACCTGGTGAAGGGAGGTGGCTTTCTGGGTCCCCCTTTCTCTAGGCCACCCAATACAAGGCTCTTGGAGGAGGAATTAAGAGACCTTGAGCCTGAGACCACAGGCATCCCATCCCCACAAACATTTAATGGATTTTACAAATACCAAGTACATATCCAACATATAGAACAGCCCAGGAAACTTGACTTTGGCTAAATTCATTATTTTACACAATTACACGCAGTCAATAACAGAGGGTGAAAATTAGATTGTTTACATATGTCAAAAAAGGTTCCCTCAACATGTATTACCCTCATATTATAATATGCTTCTATAAAGGCAAACAGGATAAATTTTATCCTGAGTATGCTAAAGGGCATTTTTAAAATTCAATAATACTCTAGAAGAATCAAAAGTGCCAAGTGTTTACATAATTGAGTTGAGCAACTGTTATTAAATCAGTGGCAAAGGTTATCTTTTTCGATAGAAGGTAGTTTGGATAAATAGTAAAACTATTTGAAATTCCCATGGAGTCTCTACCAGCAGTTAAACTTCCACTCCCACAGCTAAGAAATGCCTGAGGGGATGATAACAATTTTCTCTTCTTCCTCCTGTTTTTTAAAAAACTAATAATAAAAAAAATCATGACAAGGAGTAATGAAAATCTACAGAACGAGGTCCTGTGTCTACACTCTAGAAGGCGGGCTCTGAGCCTCTCCCGCTCCAATCGGGGATTGTTGAAAGTGGTGGGCTATGAGGTAACCATACTGGACAGCGACGGCTTCCCAGGAACAGAATTTCATCGCAGTAGAGAAGATCAGAACATGAAGTGAGCAGGAGAGAAAAACCCAGCAGGGGCCAAGGAAGGGTGAAAGGAACGAGGAAAGGAAAATCGGTGACTCCAGGCCATGTTCATGCCGTCAGGTAAGCAAGGGAGCAGGGTTATTGTGGGCCCAGAATGTGGGTCACAGGAGCCAGCAGGATTATCTGGAGCAACCACTTCCCCTCTGAATTTCTGTTACCCAGATCGCCAGACGAGCTCTCCCATGCACACAGTCACAGCAGCGCATCCAGGAGGCCCCTGGAGTCCTCGCTCGGTTCTTGCACCTTTCCCTAGAGCCTGGGCCTCTTGACAGTTCTCAGGACCTACTGAGTGGGTCAACCGCCACAGCAAGGATGCAGAGGGACAGGGCCTGCCACCCACCTCTGGGGGCGGGCAAGGTGGAGCCACCCTGGCGTACAGCTCTTAGGAAGCTAAACACACTCTTACCACAGGATCCAGAAAGCACCCATGTGTTTACCCAAAGCCCTGAAAACATGTGTCCTGAGAGAGACCCACACCCTGTTCCTTACGTAGCCGCAATTGCCAAAACAAGGTAGAAACCAGGGTGTAGGCCAGCGGGTAAACCAGGGTGAGTCCAAACCGTGGGATGCTGTTCAAGCCAGGAAAAGGGTAGAGGATGCCTGAATGCATGTCACTGAGGAGCTTAATCTGGAAAAGGCTCATACTGCCCGGCCCCAACCGCACAGCCTCCTGGAAACAGCAAACCCAGGGGGGCAGGGAAATGACAGTGGCTGCCAGGGCCCGACATGGCTGGCAGGTTGAGGCCAGGCTCAGACGACCCTTAGAAGCAGGCCTGTGCTCTGCTCACCACAGCAGCAACAGGCACCATTGTGCCTGTGTTCACACTGCAGAGCGAACCTCAAGTGGGCCTGATGGGTGGGCGCGGGGTGGTCCTGGGGTGTCGCTGGGACAAAGGCCCACTCCAGCAGGGTCCTGGGGGGACACACGCAGTTGCTCACCCTGCTCTAAATTTTACTATGATCATAGAACTGCCCTAAAAGTTACATCTTTTTTTTAAAAAAACAAAGGCCTCTTCATTATTTTTTTAAAATAAGTTATACTGAGAAATACTTCCATTTTCCCTACTGTACAAATCATCTAAAACTTGGCCACT
This sequence comes from Octodon degus, assembly GCF_000260255.1. NCBI lineage: Eukaryota > Metazoa > Chordata > Mammalia > Rodentia > Octodontidae > Octodon > Octodon degus. Next base: position 2,201,517 of record NW_004524681.1, read on the forward strand.
CAGGAGCATCTGTTCCTTGCACCGTGGGAGGATTGCCAGAGCCCCACCTTGGGTAGAGTCATGAACAGCTCAAGCCTGAACAGTGCACCATCTTTAGGAAAATCTATACAATACACACTCAATGACAGGACACCACATCCTAGAGATCTATGCAAAGCATAGGCATTAACAGGGCAGTATTCTCGGTAAATTCGACCAAATTTTAAGAGTAAAAAAACCACCGTCTCCCATAAGACATGCACAAAGGGAAAGCATTCACAGAGCAAAATACATGGGAGAAGCTTGCGAAGTGTCAGAGACAGCAGGCACCTAGAATCTGTGCCAAGTTTAAGCTTTACACTCACAGCAGAATCTATAGAGGGTAAGCACCAACGTCCTCTGGTCACCGACAACAGCCTTGTCCCCAGCGCTGACACTGAGCTCACGCTGGCCAATTCTGCTGCTCCTGCTTCTGGTCCAAATTTTAATCTCCCGAATTTATCGGGTGCGGTTTTCGGGTCGTGATCCCTGTCCACGTTTCCTGAGCTCTTCTGTGTGTGTCATCGGCACACTTGCTGGTCCCTTCGTTTGTTTGGCCCACCATCTTCTACAAAGCACTTCTCTGAGCTTGCCAGGTCTCCTGTTGACCTGTCTTCTTTTCTCTGCTGGTATCACATTGAATAATTTTGCTGTGAGGCTTTGTCCCCTCCCCTTTGAAGCCCTCTCTGAGGGAGAGAGGGCTTGGGGGTTGTGGCCTGTCCCCTCACTTTCCTGTATTTGTTCATTAGTTTGTCTCCACTGTGGCCCGCTGGGCGAGTGCAGCGGGAAGCTCTGTTTCCAGTACGGAGACCCTGCAGTCAGGGTTTGCGTCCCAGTGTGTCCTCTAGCTGGCTACCTGCCGGCCTCTGCCGCAGCCCAGGATCCTCCTGCTCCCTTAACGTGGGATGGAATGGGGCCGCGTGCCTGGCCCCGGGCTCGGTTATCCAGGAGTGCGCCTCAGTATTGTGAGTGACCCCAGAGCAATCCGGATATCGGTGTCCAAGGAAACCAAGTAAGAGCTACAACTGGGTCCCCCGGAGTACAGCAACAAAGCCATCAACAACAGAGCAGGCTCTGCCAGAAACCTGTGGCGGGAAGTGGGCAGCTGCGGGCGGTGCAGGGCACACTCCTCAGCAGGTGCTTTGCCCAGGAACCCCCATCGTTTTCCTGGCACAGTCACCAAAAAGGTAGGACACGAGCCTGGTTCACAAGAAACAACAATCTCACGCTGCACATTCAGATCGACACCTTGGCCTGCAGGAAGGAGGACAGAGCGGAAGGTGCTACTGTTTGGGACCAGAGCCCCCTTCCGTGGGAACTTCAGGACGCTGGCTCGCTGGTGTCCTTTCTCTTTTCGGCTGTCTGCGGCCCACTGGGACTTGCTTCTGGCTCACTAGGTCTCAACCTTTGAGAACCAAAACCTGGTCTAAGGTGGTTTGTTTCAGTCTTTTTTTTTTTTAGGTTTTATTATTTTTCAAATATGGTGACCGCTGCCAATGAGACCATCTGGAAGCACTTCAGGAGCAGTTCCTCCTTGGTGCACAGCCGCTTAAAGTTAGCTACCACCTGCTGGTCCATGGGCTGCAGTAGAGGAGCTGTGTTAGGAGGGAGGAGTGTGACTGCAAGTGGGGAAATCTTCGGCCCACTTTCCTGCAAATCTTGTGGGGGAGCAGGAGGGCAGCGATGATGGGGAGTGCCCGAGGGGGAGCCTCTGCTCTAGATAATTCTTCCCAGTAGGACAGAAAGCCTCCCGAGCCACTCAAGGCAGCGTGCTCTTGTTACCTGGGCTGTGGTTCTCCACACCTCCATAGACTGTCCCTCATGCCTGAGCCCTCCAGGGGTCTCAGAGCAACAGCAAGAGAGGCTCTATCTTGAGGCCACCACTCGCATTAGCACACAGCAGTAAGATAGCCTGTCCTTCAAAGGTTGTAGCCTGGCATCTTCTGCTCCTCCAGAAAAGCCCAGTTTCATCACATCTGAAAACCTGATGCCAGGTGTGGTGACGCAGCCTGCAATCCCAGCACTTGGGAGGCTGCGGCAGGAGGATCGCAGCAAGGTGGAGACCAGACTGTGCTACAAAGTGAGCTCAAGGCCAGCCTGGGCCGCACAGAGGGAGCCTGGGAAAAGATAAATAAATACACGAAAGCGTGATACAAGCAAAAGCCATGTCTCTGCACCTTCGTCTCGAGGTGATGCATGTAATTTTCAGCAGCCCTCTGCTTCACCAGGCCTGGTGACACTAGGAGCCTCAGCTCCCCCTTTAATATTGTGAAACCGCCCTTGCTGGCATGAAATATCTCAGTGATGGGGCGCCCTTCATAAAATCTGCATGTACAGCCCTAGCTAGCTTTTCCTCAGGTTACGGACTCAGGCTCTACCCTGCCGTCTGCCTTTCCTTTATGCGCACTGGCAGCCTCCTGCCTCCTCCAGCAGCGTGGATCACGACACGCTCATTTCAGCGACACCTCCAGCAATGCTGACTTCCTTATGCAATCTTTTCTCAGAAAGATTGCTCAGATGGTGGCTTGCGACGTGCTGTGCATGCCAGTGAGGAAGGGCACGTGGATACGAGTCTCGCATTTCTCCACGATTCCTTCTTTTCGATGGTGATTGTTTTCTTTGCCTTCCCCTCCTTCCTTAGCTTCTTCTCTAGCTTTTGGGGGGCCAGTTTGATAGCAGTAACCACAATGATTACATAAAGCACGGACTGAAATCAGGCTCACGGCAGGCATCTGGGCTCAGATGCCTGCTTTCCTTCGCTTCCTTAAGTTCTTCTGGGATCGACAGACTTTGCTTATGATCATACAAGTGGCCAGCATTCGGGTCATGACCCAAGACTGGTTGTAAGTTAAGCTTAAAATTCTGGTCATGGCCCACGTTGTTCACACGTGAGTCCAGCCGTAACTCAGGGGCCCACTGTAATGTGATCTGACCATGTTCCCAGCAGAATAACTGCTGGAGGTAAGCACTAGCAGCTCACAGCCTCCACTGGAACGTGCGCGATGTGACAGCATTCTCAGAGCACCGCCACTGGGCAGATCTACGCAAGGGCACCGGCGCCCCATCACGGCAAAACTTCGGTATAGCGTACGAAGAGGGTGAGCAGCAGCGGGGCACAGTCTTCGGGAGGAGCTTTGCAGTGTCAGCGGCACCAGGCCACCTCCTTCTGCGGACTCTGTGCAAAGCGCTAGCAGCAGCAGTGCCCCCGTTCGTGGGGTACACGCGAGGGGGAGCATTAGCAGGGGCGTGCGCCTTGGTGTCGCATGTGCTACGCGCCAGCACCAGCGGCACCCTGCCTGGGGGGTGTGCGAGCCCTGCAAGCACTCACGGAGCGCCTCTTCAGCAGAGCAGACGCCCAGCCCTCCAGAGCGAGGGCTGCCAAGCGCCTGTTCTGGCCTCCGCGGGAGTGCATCCACCTCTCCCTGCCACTCGCCACCCTGACTGCATCACCACTCCTGCTCGAGTGTCGCTTCCCAGTGGCATCTCTCTGGCTGCCAGTGGGTGTGTCGGGTGTACTCAGCATAGTCTAGTGCAATTAGACGCCGGTATCCACGTCTCCCTGGCATACTCCAGCCAGCAGACCATTGGTTCGGAGCGTTCTGCTGCCTCATGCTCCTCATGGAACGAGCGCTGGTGTTTCTTCTACTTTTTATAAATAAAGGCCACAGAGATTATTCTACATTTGAGAGAACTCACAGGCTAAGACACTTTTTATTATAGCGCATCTCTTCAGTCTTGATGTTTTTCTTTCACCAAGCACTTCTTCAACAGACTGCGTCCAAAACATTATGACATCCACAGACTCCGAGGAACCCAGGCAGAAGTGTCCTCCGCTCTGGCCTGCATGGGTGACCTGGAACGAGCACAGAACTGGCAGCTTGTTGTCTTCCTCACTTAAGACACAAGTGGGCCTTGCTTCGTGTCCACCGACCAAAAGATTTCACCAAGGGCAGCTCTCTTCTTTTTCCTGCACTTTCTGCAAATATTCTTGCTTTGTTTGCTTCATACATTTTTCCTTTTGCCACGGTTTGGGGTTTTTGCAAGGTGAACAATATAGTACAGGACACATTTTTTAATAGTATTTTATAATGAATCACATACTACAAGTGCAGGAAATCTATCCGCACTGAATACTAAAGAATCCAGCTGAAGGTCTAGCGCTCGTAACAATGCCTCCCACGAGTCCAAGTGGAGGCCCAGAGCCCACAACAAAGTCCCACACAGGCCCCCTTCATGGATCTGTGCTGGGAAGGCCCGAAGGTCAGCGGTGGAAGCTAGAAAGTCTGTGCCAGCGGGATGAAGGATCTGCACTAGCAGGCCGAGGGATCTGAACTAGAGCAGGAAACAACGTTCCAGGTAAGCACCAGAGCTCCTGCAAAAGCACCGCAGCCGTCCTCAGCACCAGCGAGTCCCGAGCTCCTCCAGCGATGAGGAAAGCCGAGTTCCCACCAGGAAAGCCAATGTGGCAAGCTTTTACACAAGGCTGAGAGCATTGCTCAATCTTCCCTCCGGAGCCAGGAAGCAAGGCTCAGGATGAGGGCCCAAGCTTCTCCAAAGTTCACCGGGAAAGCCAGCACGACAAGGTCCTCCAGCAGTACAGCTCCAGAGCACTAACAGCCTCCAGCAGCCCGACAGCTTCTCCAAACAGCGTCGCTAACAGCATTCCAGCAGCTTGTCCTGTTCTGCCTTTATGCTGCTGCCAACAGCCCTCAGGCGGGCCTCCCGCACCCAGCCCATGCTAGTTCATCTCAGCTGCAAGTAATACGCTGACCACCAGCTAGAAATCCACTGCACCTGTATGCTTTCTGGCTCCTCAGTCTGGCCTGTTCTGTGCTAGAATCCTGTTATAGGTCTATATAAGTGCTTTGTTTTTTATTATAACCAATCTGCAGTTTACATACGTTTTGTCATTTGGTCATTTGTTTGTTTATTTAAATTACCTTATAAGCCATTTTCCTGATCTGGTATTATTCCCTTTCTGAAAATACCATTGTTTAATTTTACTAACAATGAAAAATAGAAATATCTAAAGTTTTCTCTTTTAGTCTGGAGTTCTGAGTGTTGGGAAAATGACTGTTCTGTTTCTCAATCAGGTATTAGTTTAGAATATGAGCTTTGGGACAGGACCTGGGCTGCAATTTCCATGCTACTATTTACTTGAGTTAAGTGTTTTCATCTCAGAGGCCTCTGTTTGCTTATATGTGATACGCACAGAATTCCCACAGCTCAGGACTCCTGCTGGGCTGAGACAGGGTGTCCCGGGTCAGGCGCTTGATGCCCAGTTAGCACCCCGCAAGGGTTGGCTCTCATCTTCCTAGATCCTTCTCATTTCCAATAATCTCCTCAATGTGTCCCCTCATAAGGCCCCAAGAGGCGCCCTTGTCCAAACCTAGGAGTGGAAGAGGCTGTCAGATGAGGGCTGGCTGTTACTTGCTTGTTTCAGACCGGAAACAGAGAGGAGGGTCCTGCCCTCCCTGCCCTGCCCGCCCCCACCAGAGCCTCAGGAGCCCCCTCCCCACCTTCAAGACCCCCCAGAACCAGCTGCGCACATACAGGCTGCCTTTCCCTCTCCAGACCCGGGGCTTCATGACGCTTTCAGCGTGGAGACCACAGAGCACCGCCCAAGCCACGCGCCTGCAGCCTCTGCCGCCCAGACGCCACCGCGCTCACATGAGCTGCTCTGCCCTGCACTGAGCCAGCCGACTTTGCAGCGACCTTCTGGGCCAGTCGCAGTTGAATGACGCTTCACCTTGGTCCAGGAACAATGGCCCGACCTGAAGAAACCGCTTCTCCTGCTCCGGTTCTAGTACCAGCAGCTTCCTGGTCCGCCCCACCCTGTTCAGATCCCTTAGACCTTAGCTGTGGAAATTTGGGATTGGAGGAGTTAAATAACAGACTTCTGTCCCCACATCTGATAGCCTCCTTCTTAGCCATAATTTTACAAGCGAGGTCTGTGAAAAGAGACAAACAATGGCTGTGACACTGATCGTGTTTATGGGAATGCCAGCCAAAAAGTTTACTGTGGCTGTGATACTATGCGGCATTGCCTTCCTTGAATCCAAAGCAAAACATCTAGATCTGGGTGTTGTGGCTCACGCCTGTAACCCCAGCATCGTCAGAGGCTGAGGCAGGAGGATGACTGTGAGCTGGAGGCCAGCCGGGGTTGCAGAGTGAGTTATAGATCAGCCCAACCACATAGCGAACCCATCTCAAAAAGACAAAAGAAAAAAGAAAACATGTAAATTCCACTTAGGAAAAACCATCTCCCTAAAACAGAGCCACCACAGGATAGAGCCACCATAGGGTGGGTCAGCCCCCAGCTATGTCCTTTGTCACAGTGCACACAGGGCCTCGATGTAGGCGGCCAAGAGGACCTGGCCAGCCCCTAGTCTTTCCGTCCTAGGCAAGAGGTTTCCACACCCAGGCTGCTGGTGGGTCCCTGTCGCAAGCAGCAGGAACACAGAAGAGATGCCCATGGCTGCCTCCTTAGCGGCGCGGGCCGGCCCCAGCATGCTCCGGGTCATCCATCAGTCTCTGAGAGTGCAGAAGTCTGCGGGGGAGAAGGAGGACAGGAGGAGCTTCACAGAGACAGAGCCAGGGAAAGGACAGGCTGGCAGCAGAGAGCAGGGCGGGGCATGGTGGCGGGAGGCAGGGCAGGCGCTGCGGACCGCCCCGGCCTTGGAGACCGCTTCTGCCTGCGCAGGCCTTCGGGGTTGCAGGTTGTGCTGCAGGGAGCCACACCCTGGAGGAAGCCGAGTCCTGGGTCCCCTTAACGCTGCTCAGGGTGAGCTGGTTGCTGCCGGAGCTCCCTGTGGAAGCCCGGATTCCAATGCCCCAGGCCGAGATGCGAACCCCACTCTGGCAACCATGGGGCTCCCTCCTCCAACACGGCAGTCTGCAAGGGCTGAAGCAAGGGGACAGGGGGCCACAGCAGCAAGGACAAGGTGGGCCCTGGCCACGGGCAGCTCTCAGCTCAGCCTCCGCCTACACTGAGTTTCCTCCCAAGGGACAGGAAAGGGCAGCACCACCAGGACAGGGAGTTCTGGGCTCCAAGTCCAGCCTCTCAGGTCCTGTCCTGCTCGGTCTGCAGAGGTGAGGATGGGCGCCCGTGTGGCATCTGGGCACTGTCAGTTGTAAACAACCTGGGGCACAGGGCTGTCAGGAGGCCGAGGGTCACCTGCGTCGAGTGCAGCGTGGCCCAAAGTCCCAACTGAGAGAAGAGCAAGACGCGCACAGCCGGAATCCTGCAGAGAAGCCACAGCGACCAGGTTAAAACTGGATTTCAAGCCAGGCAAGCCTGTCCAGGTCATAATGCTGAGAAGCATGTCGCTCTGTTTAAGAGAAGAGATTTCCCACTGACTGCGGTGTCTCCTCCTACGCAGCCACAGCTCAGGTTGTACCAGAAAAGAGCGCGTGAGGGGTTCCTGGGACGCCACTCGATGCGCACGCGCCTCACTTGGGAGCAAGGTGGTGGGCCCTGGTCATTCTTTCCTGGCAACACTGCCCCTCACTGTGGTGGGCGATGCCAGGGCCACTGGGCAACAGTCCTGAGCACCGCTTGGGCAGCTTCCTGTCGGACACACTGCGACAGGGTTGCAGGGAGAGAGGCTTCCCAAGCTTTCAAGAGCCTGCTAAGGGCAGGAGGTGCCTTTCGGATGCCCAGTCTACCGTCCACAGTGCTGACAGACCTCAGGTGAAGTCCTCTGCACTGGACCCTGCATGCTTGCTGTGCACTGAAGACAGGGGTCAGAAGAGAGGCTGAGAGCCAGCACCCAACACAGAACAGGTCCTTGCCGAGCACCCTCTGAGCCAAGAACTGTCTTTGCTGCTGAGATAGATGCAAAAGCACAAGTTCTCACTGGCGCTTGCCCCAGAACGTGCCCAGCCCAGTCTGACATAAGCAACAACTGCATGCAACAGAAACCGGGCCCAAAGCATGCGCCATAGGACAGCATTTAACACTGCAAGAGGACATGGGAAAACACTCTCTCAGGCTTTCACAGAGAGCACATTGGCCAAGCAATGGCCATGACTCATCCTCATGGCTGACACTGACAAAGGATCTACAAACTGCGGTACAGGGTTTCAGGATAAATCCTGAGGGTGCTTGACTGATTAGATACAAAAGTTACATTTCTTGTCATATAGGTCTTGCTTTATCTTGGTCTTAACCATCCAGCAGAAAAGTATAAAAATAAGGTATAAAAAGTAAAGCCAGACCCAGAGCGCAGGCCCGGTGAGTGAGAGAGATGACCGAGGGCCATGGGATCCTGCACAGACCCAAAGCGCAGGCCCAGCGAGTGAGTGAGATGACCCAGGCTGCGGGATCCTGCACAGACCAAGAGCGTAGGCCCGGTGAGTGAGTGAGACAACCCGGGGCCTTCCGGATCCTCAACAGACCCAGAGCACAGGCCTGGCGAGTGAGTGAGATGACCCAGAGCCCACTAGATCCTCATTGGACCCAGGCTGCAGGCCCAGCAGGGAACCCTTCAGCAGAACTCCCGCAAAGAGGCTAGAGGCAAGACCCACCCAGCTGATTCAGGAGCAGAACATCTTCCCAGAGAGACACAAAGGGTTCAACTCTAACACCTGCAGCAGAAAGAAGTGGAGCACAGCAGCCAGATCCAAGCAACACCCACCTGGAAGAATCTGAACTTCGTAGATCCGGACCTGGTGCTAAGGTAATAACTCTATCTAAACACTACACCAAAGGTCGGAAGACAGTGGTATACAAAATGACAAAGAGAAGGAACAAAATGCAGTCTCAGGCCCCAAGTCCACCCAGTACAAATGCACAAGACACTAGCACTGAGGAAACTGGAAATCATACACCAGATATCTCTGAAATAATAGCGCTGACAGTAAAGAATCAACTACAGAAAGGTATAGAAGAAATCAGATCAGAAATAATTTCGGAACTAAAAAATGTAGTGGTAACTATAATCAAAGAAGTACTAAGTGCTTCTAAAGAATACACTGATAAAAAATAGAGGAGAATATAAAAATGATGGAACCTCTGAATAAACAATTTAGGAAAGAAATAGAATGTATGAAACAGGTTCAAAGTGATATACAGGAAATTAAAACCTCAATAACATGCTGGCAAAACCGTTTGCGTGAAAGTGAAAATAGACTTTCTGACCTGAAAGACACCATTGCAGCTAGTGAAAAAGTAAGAAAAGATCTCTTTAAAACAACTAGGATGCAGGAAAAAATAATTCAATACCTGCAAGATGATGCAAAGATGAACAATGTGAGACTAATAGGCATCAATGAGAAGGAAGGAGTCAATACAAATGATATAAAAAGAATATGGGCAGAAGTAATAGCAGAAAACTTCCCAAATATGGAGCAACAGTCTGACATTCCTGTAATCGATAGATATAGAACTCCAAATAGTATCAATCCAATGAAAACCACACCCAGACACATAATAATCAAGATTCCAGAAATTCAGCATAGGAACAATATACTAAAAGCTGCTAAAGAAAAGAAACAGATCACATTTAAAGGAAAACCCATCAGAATAACGGCAGATTTTTCTTCACAAGCCATCAAGTTAAGAAGAGCATGGAGCAAAGTACTTCAAGTCTTACAAGAAAACAAATTCCAACCCAGACTGATCTATCCCGTAAAACTATCTTTCAAATATAATGGAGAAGTGAAATATTTTCATGACAAAGAACAACTAAAGAATTTCATGATGACAAAGTCAAGCCTACACAGACTACTAAGTGATGTTCTAGAGAGGGAGCAAATTGATCACAGTCCCATGAATGAGAATGGAAAGAACCCGCCAAATAGGGCAAACAATTAAACAGAGGAGAATAAGAGGTTTACAATAGTAGTCTTTTAGTTATTCCTTTGTGTTCAGCAGCAGAATATTTTCATCAGCACACCCTACAAATAGACTTCTCTTCCACCCTATGGGTCATGATTCCACCTGAGTCTACAGGGTGGATTTCAAAGAAATAGCTGTAGCTCAGTTCCACAAGTGACGCCTAGCCACCAGTAACTGTCACGGTCATTATGCATGTCCACAACACACTAGAACTTTGTGTGACATCCTATCCTCAAACTGTTAGAAGTGCTGGTCATTTACTTGCCATTCCAGTATTTATCTTATGTTTTACTCTTAGTACTTCTTTGCTATCATGGAAACTTTTTCTGAGTTCAATTGTTTGGAAACATTTAATTTTCTGAATATTGCTTAATCTTAAAAAAAAAAAAAGTAAAGCCACATTAATATGCTGAGATGTAAAAGGCTCAAGTTAACAACTTCTGACAGGGCTTTGCCTGGTTCAATTCCCACCTCCAGAAGTTATACCAGACCTTCCCTTAAGGCAGCCTGAAGTAGCCAAAAAATAAAAAAAAAATTGAAAAACAAATTTTAAGGGGCTGGGGAGATGGCTCAGTGGAATAAGGGAGATGGCTTAGTGGAATAAGTGCTTGCACACAAGGAGTTTGATCCCCAGTTTTAAAAAAAAAAAAATTCTGACATTGCCAGTTCTGCGGATAACCCACTACTATTATGGACTACTGGACTATATTGGATTATTTTGCTTAATTCACACACCTACAATATTTAAATGGCAAGGGAATACCCATCTCTGAGAAAGCTAAACAAAAAAGGGGATACAAATGAAGGACCATTTTGTATCTGTGTATACAAAAGAGTTAGGATAGATATACAGCTACTTTCTCTCAATTCAATAAGAAGAAAGATTTGTACTAATAGTGTTTGGACTGGATATCATGTCTACATCTTGTACTACGAATAACCACGACGAAGACAACAATATACATTGTATTAATTATTGAAACTGTCCTATTAATCACTTTTGAAACTGTCCCATTGCTATTTGCTTCTCAATAAAATTAATTAAAAAAAAAAAAAAAAAAAGAGGACTTCGCCATTCAGCTCTGGAAGGACCCCACTGCGGCTCCGGGTTCAGAATCTCCAGTCCGCGGCAGCGAAGACTTGCGTGCGGTCCTTCGTCCTGGTGCGGGCGCAGCTGCAACCTCGTATCTGGCGACGCAGCCTCTGCTCCACCCTGAGGCTTTGGTCTCTGGCGACATCAAAACGGGCTCAGCAAGCGCTGGATTCGCCACCGCGCGTGCGCAATGCGTGACGCGGTGGGGGCAGCACTGCTGGGACGGCTCCTGGGCCCCTGCACCCCGAGCCACGCACGTGCGCGCCGGCCTCGGGGGACCCGTTTCGCCTCTCTGAGGACGAAGCCACCAGGTGACCTCTGCGGCCCTCCCTAGCTCTACCACCCTAACTCTGTAACCCGTCCACCCTGACATCGACATAATCTGCGGTCTAGATCCAAGCAGCGGCACACATGGAGCCTCCCCAGCCCGGGCCTGTTCGCTCCGGGCGCTTCGACACCCGCACCTCGTGGAAGCCAGCCTGCCAGGGCCTCGCCGCCGTCCACGCAGCAGTGCGTAGCTACGGAGCTGTGGATTAAGGTGGGGCCGGCGGAGGGCTTCGCTGCCAGCCGCCGCTGCAACTGCAGCGGGGCTCTTACCAGCCGCAAAGGGCAGTGCGAACGCGATGGTCTCCAGTCACCGACAGCCCCTCAGGTTTTTTTTATTTTGACTCATTCACACAAATATCGAAGCTCAATTTTTAAACAAGGAGACATATTAATCCACATTCTTCCAAATGAGTGGGCCCCTCTGTGAGGTGAATTGTGAAGGCTGTTCGATGTGCAAGCCTGGGGTACACACCTCCCACGAATATTTTTCAGTCCTTCTGGCGTGTATACGCGTGTTCTCACTCTTCCTTGCACGAGGCATTCCAGGGAGAGCCAGCCAAGCCACCAGGTAATGATGGCTCAGGAGTGGCCGAAAGGCCTCGTCAGCAGGGCCGGTGCTGGTCTGTGGCTCCTGCCGGCTTGGCCAGAGTTCTTTGGGCTCTCCCTGAGGTGGCAAGCAGAGTGTGAACATCACCTATTATCACCACCCGTGGTCCCAGAGGCAAGCGCAGAGCCCGGCCGTCCCCTCGCGGTAGAAGCTGCTCATCCGCGCTGAGGCCAAGACACCAAGTCAGCTTCTGCAGGTGCAGGTGCACCGGCTGCAAGCCGCGTCGATTCTTTTAATTTCTCCAGGCGCCTCTTCTCACTTTACATGACCTCTGTTTATTATAAGCTCTGATCATTTCTTTAGTCTATCACCTCCTTAATTTTTACTGGAAACTCAGGCTCTGGGTGGTTTGATTTGGTGTCAGATTTATTTTTGTCAGGTTTGTTGTAAAATACAGTGGCCTTCTCTCTTTCACTAGCTCTAGTTCTCAAAAATAATCAATAATGATAAAATGGGTCATCAAATCCTATGAGCTTGTTTTCCTCAAAAAGATTCCCTGTTCCTAGCTCCTATCCCAGCCCCAACTTTGATGAGCTGCTTGGTTTACATGGACCAGAGCTCGCCTTTGTTTACTGCAGATGACAGAATCTGGGCTGTGTCCACTCGGCCACATGCCAGGGCTCAGACCAAGCAGAGCTCACTTGAGCTGGCGGCTCACTGGGGCCCAGCGCATCGGAGGCTGAGGCGTCTTGCCACCAGGAGAGAGCAGCTCACAGACCAGTCCCCAGCCACAGAGACTCCCGTTCGCCCGGCTGTCCTCTGCTGGGCTCTGGCTTCTGTTCAGCTCTTCGTTGCCCGTGTCCAATGTGCAGTTGCGTGGTCAGTGCCAGTGGCTGCAGGCTTCTTGCTGGACCATCCTACTGGTCACTGGCTCTCTTGGGAGATGGACGGCACTTGGGTCAGGCCCCTCTCAAGACAGTGTACAGAGGAGGCTGTGTACACTGACGTTTGAAGGGTTTCAGAGCCCATGAAGTGGGAGAATCCACAAATCGGGGCCAGGCGCAGCCCTCATGCCCACAGTGCCTGCCAAGCTCAAACCACTTTGTCGACCGTCTGGGTCTCTGCAATACTTTCCCCGTTAGGATCCCAGTGCCCAAACTCTAATCCTTCCTAGTGACAGCAATGACCCTGGAAAGGCCTCAGTTCCTCATCTGTCTCAGCTATGCAGTGGGTGTGATGGCTGAAAAGAACTGAAGAAAATGTGAGTAAGGTGCCTGGTCATTTCTGTCACGAACCATGACTGTCTGCCTGCCTCCAGGGAGTACACTAACTCCCACAAGGCTACGGTTCCTTCTGGCCGAGGAGCAAGTCTCAGGGGTCTCTAGAGCCCCACTTTCCTACCTCAGAAGTAAAACGACTGAGCAACTCAAGCTGCGTTGGGTGCGGGCACCGCTTGCACTGCAGAGAACTCCATGCCCGGCCCAGGAAGGCCTCCATCGATCAGTTTCTCCACTTTGGTGTGACAGTGTGGAATCTCGCCTGTCCATGCAGTCCAGAGCTGAGTGCCTGGCGTTGCATCCCTCCATGCAGGGGCGGGGTGAGGAGCCTTTATGAGGACGGAGCCCAGCCATGGAAGCGTTCTGTGTCCTAGGGATGGCGACTGTGGGACCCGGCCTGGTGGAGCGGCTCACAGGCCCACAGGTGTGTGCAAAGCACTAGGGAGTGTGGGCTCCAGCGGCCGGCGTCCCTGCCCCTGAGACAGCAGGGCTCTGAGACGGAGAGGCCACCAGCTCCGAAAGTTTTAAGTCAGCCGAACAATCCCTGGCACGGAATGTACACTTCTCCATCACACCCAGAGGACTGAAGGTAGCACCGTCCCTGTCCAGGAAAGCACATCCGGAGCAGAACCTGGTGCCCGCCTCGCCACCGGCCTGAAAGGAACGGGACCTTTGGGGTTGCGGCTCAGTTGCCTCAGGGGGTCCTGCTTTGTGCCCCCAGATTAGAGGGGCAGAGTAGCTTCTGGTCTTCGGGTTGAGCTCCTGAGCCCCAGGACCCTGTGCAGCCCCAGCCTTTCCTCGAGGTCCCCAGGACCACATGGTTCACCGCGGGGACACAGGAGGAGGCTCAGGCCAGGCAACCCCACCTCTCCATCCACTTCACTTATTCTTCATATATGGCTACGAAAACTCACTTGCTTTCAATCAAGTAAGATGTCTCTACTATTTAGGAAATGTTTCAGTTGTTTAACTCTTGTCTACATCTCCAATTTAATTTCTCAACACAAATAGGCGAAAACAGACGGTCGGGATCTTCCGCCTGCAGAAAGCCCTGTGGATCGTTTCCCTTTCTGGGAAGAAGCAGAAAGCAAACAGCTTATGTCCTGATGCTATATGGTACAAAACCGTAACCATCTAGAAAATCCTGTTGACCCGCTTATACTGTGCCCGCCTAACCTTGCCAGCCAGTGTGTGGCTCTGTCCAAAGTGCTTCCAATCAACCCAGGTCTATAGCCCTACTGTCCACCTCTGCAGAGCCAGAGCTTTGCCTTCCCCTAAGAACTGCTGAGGATGTAAAGCAGGTGAGCCCGCACTCGTGCCTTCTGTCTCCCCAGGATCTCATCACATTGCTGAGAAGCCGCGAAGGCAGTAAGGTGGCCGAGAGCCCCGGTGCATCCACCCCTTCCTTCCTTCTTTCCTTTCATCCTTCCTTCCTCCTTGCTCCTGCTCTCCTTCCTTTCCCCTTCTCCTCTCCCTCCTACACTCCCTTCTTTCCTCTCTTCCTCCCCTCCCTCCCTCACCCTCTCGTTCCTCCCTCCCTCCCTTCCTTCTGCCCTCCCTCTTTCCTTCCTCCTTCCCTCTCTCCCTTCCTTCTGCCCTCCCTCTTTCCTTCCTTCCTCCCTCCCTCCCTGCCTTCTGCCCTCCCTCTTTCCTCCCTCCCTCTCTCCCTCCCTTCAGCTGTCCCTCCTTCCCTTCTTCCCTCCCCTCCCCTCCCTCCCTGCACTCCAGGACGCCAGTGAAGGACCAGCTCCAGGCGCAGAGATCCAGGGGCAAGGCCCCATGCCCACAGAGGACACACAGTCAGGCTTGCTGGGCCAAGTGTCACTGGTGAATCTTCTGCCACGACACCAGTGGGGGAGAGGACAGGAGCAGGTGGCCGCTGAGACCTGTGGGTTGGCTGAGGCCCTCGAGGGGTCATGAGAAACAAGGGACAGGAGACACAAGGACAAGGGATGCAGGGACAGAGCAACAAGGCACAGTGAGGCTGGCCGTGGGCTGGGAGGAAGAAGAAGGGGAGGGGGACCCCAGCAGCTGGCCAGCCTGAGGGGGCACTGAAGGCCAGTAGTTCCAGGCTGCCCGAGTGATTCAGAGGGACAGGGCTACAGCTCTCTAAGCAGCTATAGGAGGAAGAGGAGGTGGGAGGTGGGACTGACTCTCTCCAAAGATGGGCAGATGACATTAGCCCTGCAGAGTTGAGTGACAGGGTGTCACACAGGGGCCCAAATGCAGCCCCACATGGTGGTCATGGACCGGGGCCAAGTGACAGGAGAGGAGCCGGGGGTCAGGGAGGAGGGCAGGCAAGGTGGGGTAGACAGCAAGAGCTCCCTGCAAGACAAGCCGGGCCGGAGTGTGTGCCAGCGCGGCCCAAACTTTACAGCCAGCTGTGCTCGTGGGCACTGCCAGCTGCCATCCTGGGTGCACTGAGTCCACGCCCTGCCCAGGGACACCCTGCTGCGGCCAGGTGGGACCAGAGGGAGCGCAGCACATGGCTTTGCTGAGGGCCCCCAAGGAAGAGTAACCACGGCGCTGAGAAGATGCTGCTCCACGCCCGGGCCATCCCTGGCCAGGCCAGGAGAGAGCTAGGAGTTTCCACTGCAAGGAAAAGAAACGCTGGTCCAGGGAAAGCAGCCACCTGCAGGCGGAACCTCAGCGTGTGGAAGCTGCAGCGAGGCTGCTGCCCTGCCCCACCCGCCGTGGACACGCATGCACAGACACATGCCACAGCAGCGCACACATGCACTCACGTGTGCACACACACACACATACACACACACAGGCACACCGTCTCGGAGGCCTCAGATCCCCTTGTTAGCCGGTCATCACCTGTTCCTTTTTCTTGCACGTCCCAGGATCTTTCCTGCCCACCGAGCCCCTTCTGGAGGAGGAGGGACACATGGGCTGGATCTATCACTACGCATGGCTAGAAGAAGGTATCTGAGTGTTACAACACTGGCTTGGACGCTGGGCCTTCAAGCTGCACTATGCCTCACCCCAGCATTTTACTCTAAGCCCCTGCATCGACTAGGCTGGCCAGAGCTTGAGCTTTCCCGCCTCGGCCTCCTGGATACCAGGACTGCAGGATGTGCCGCTAGGCCCAACATGGCTGTCTCCAGCAGGATGGAGAGACACGGGCCTGCAAACACATGTCCTTCCTGGAAAAAGCTAGCATTATGTGTGCCAGAGACATAGTACAGCACCTCCAGGAGGGGGTGCCTGTGGCCCCGCCTCTGTGGCCAGCATCAGCAAAGCTTCTGGGGCAGCAGCCCCAGCACAGCAAGACTTGAGCTGGGCGAGGAGGGTAATATCAACGTTAGAGTTGCGGGATCGCAGCAGCCCGCGGTCAGTCTCCTCGGAAAGCTTGGACCTGCGGGTCTGCAGGCAGTCTGTAAAGTGAGGAGAGCCAGAGAAGGACTGTCACCCTCCCAGGGACCAGACCCCACTTCTCAGAGCTGGACCCACCTCAGCTCCCGGCTGGGGGACTGAGAACAACTGGAAACCCCAAGAGCTGTTTCCGGGTCAACGAGCCTCACAAAGCAAGCATGTGGTGGCACCCAACCCTCCCAGCACCACTGAGCCAGGCCTGGGGTCAGCAGGAGAGAGCAGAGGTGAGTGGGGGCAGGGAGGGGTGGGACAGAGGAGCAGAGGGGCAGACAACAGACAGACAGACAGACAGACAGACAGACAGACAGACAGCATAGACAGAGGAGAAGCAGATAGGTGATAGATGGCTACATGATAGATACATAGATTGATAGAGACATAGATATAGACAAATAGATGATAGATTAGTAGATAGATGATAGATGAATAGACAAACATCATAAATAGTAGATGAATATATGATTGATATTGATAGGTGATAGATAGGTAGATAGATAATAGATTATAAACAGATAAATGACATATTAATAATTAGATAATAGATGAATAAACATCACAGATGGACAGTAGATGAATACATGATTGATATATGATAGATTAATAGATGATAGATGGAAAGATAGATGATAGGCAGTAGAATGTAGATAAACAGATAGTAGATGATACATATATGGATAGACAGACAGACAGGATAGATGAAAGACAGTGGGGGAGGGTTAGAGAGAGCCTGGCAGCACTTCCTGAGCCCCCTGTGGACAGTAGTGTAATCCAGGAGCGTCTCTATGGAAGGCTTCTATGGGTGGGCTGTCATGTGGCTCGTTCCCACAGGCGACCCATTCGTACTGTCTCCTGACTTCTGAGGCCTGGGCTATTGCCCCATCTCTTCACTGCAGTGCACATTTGTTCTAGAGCAGAGGCTGAAACAGGAAGAGGCTTCCCCATGACAGAAGGTGAAATCCTGCCACAGACAAGGCTGCGGGAGGTGAAGCGGGTGGGGGTCACCTCCCTGGGGGTGCAGAGATCTTTCCTGGCTGCTCACCCTTCATGGCCCCCTCTTCATTCCCCTCACATTTCCTCTAGGGTCACACACACTGAGCAATGCTGCCTCTAGCAGAAGAACAGTGAGGGAGCCTGAGAGGAAGCCTGCTTCCTGGGGTGGTGCCCAGGGTCACAGAAGGGCAGATATAGGGTCCATGCTGAGCCCTGGAGCTCAGTGTCAGTACAGCTGCCCAGAGGCCCGGATGACGCAGGAACACTGAGCTGGCCTAGGAAAAGTGAGCCTACGAGGACAGAAGGCCTGTGGCCCCACAGCCCAGGCCTCGGTGAGACTGCCCTGGAGGGGGGACACACAGGCTAGAGCCACTGTGGCAGAAGAAGTGGCAGAGAGCAGGAGGCTGCCTGCAGCTGAGGGCAGGTGGTCGCGGCAGAGGGCAGGTGGTGGCTGCTGACCACATGAACTTCAAACCAACAGTGATTAAGAGAGACAACAGGAAAAGATGACGATCGTAAATGTATATGCACCAAATGCAGGAGCACCCAACTATGTAAGACAAATTTTAACAGACATGAAAAATCAAATGAGCAATAGCACAATTGTAATGGGGGACTTCAATACCACATTGTCACAAAGAGATAAACTAGGCAAAAAAAAAAAAAAAAAAAAAAAAAAAAAAAAAAAAAATAACAGAACTAAGCAAAACTTGTGAAGAAATGTACTTAGTATACCTTTATGGAGTGTTCCATCCAAAACCATCAGAATACGCATTCTCAGCTGCACAGGAGACATTCTCCAAAATAGACCGTATACTAGCGCATAGCACATGCTCAGAGAAATACATAGGAAGTGAAATCCCATGCGCATTATCAGACCAATACCAAATCTTCTGACTCTTCCATGCAATTGAAAGGGAAGCAGTTCTCCCAAACTCTGTCCTGGAGGCAAGTATTACTCTGATTTATTCCACTTACCAGTATGGTCTCTACCTGCATCCACTTACCTAGAAAAGCCTCGAGCTTATCATTTTTATAGCTGAGTAATACTCCACTGTGTAAAACTACACATCTCTTTCATCCATCCCTCAGTTGATGGACATTTGAGTTGTTTCCAAGATTTAGCTATGACTAATTATGCTGCTATAAATATGGGTGCTCATAACTCACTGTGCTATAATGTTTTTGGTTCATTTGGAAAAATACCTAAGAGGGGAATAGGTGGGATGAACGGGACCTCCACTCTCAGCTTATTGAGGAATGTCCACACTGATTTCCATAATGGTTGTACCAGTGTGTACTCCCTTCAACAGTGCAGAAGGGTTCCATTTTCCCCTCAGCCCCTCCAGCATTTATTATTGGTTGACGGTTTGATGATAGCCAGTGTTTCTGGGTGAGATGGAATCTCAGTGTTGTTTTAATTTGTATTTCTTGAATGACCAATGGTGTTGAACATTTTTTCACATATTTATTTGCCATTTGTATTTCTTCATCTGAGAGGTGTGTATCCATCTCAGATGCCCACTCTTGAATTGGGTCTCTGAGTTTTGGAGGCCTTATTTTTAAAAGTTATTTATATGTTCCAGATAGAAGCCTTTTGTCTGAGGGACACTGGACTAAATTATTTTCCCAATTCATGAGTTTTCTTTTTACTATGTTGGTGATTTTTTTTTGACATGCAAAAACATTTTTAAAAGATGAGATCCCAGTTGTTGATTGTTTGAAGTATTTCCCATGTAGTTTGGCTTTTATTCATGAACTCTCTACTTACCCCTATCTTCAAGATTTCTACCTACTTTCTCCTCCAGAAGATTTAGTATTTCTGTTTTAATACTTAAATTATTGATCCATTTTGATTGTAGTTTAAAATATGGTGGTAAACATGGGTCTAATTTTGGCCTTTGGTATGTAGAATGCCAGTTTTTCCAGTACCATTTATTAGACTATCTTTCTTCCAGTGAGTATATTTGACTCCTCTGTCAAAGATAAGGTGAGTATGTTTGCAGTTGTGTCTACATCTAATCTGTTGCATTGATTCTCAGGTCTATCTTTTTGCCAGTACCATGATGATTTTGTCACAGTAGCTTTGTAATATACTTTCAAGTCAGGGATTGTGATGTTTCCTGCCTTTCCTTTGTTGCTCAGGTTTGCTTTTGATATTCTAGGTCTCTTCTGGTTCCAGATGCATTTTAGGAGTGTTTTCTCTGGATTCGAGGTATACTAATGGTATTTATTCAAGACTGCATTGAATCCGTATAACAATTTTGGGAGTGTGGTCATTTTCACAATGTTGGTTCTTCCTATCCAGGAGCAAGGAATATTTTTCCACTCTCTGAAATCCTCTTTGATCTCTTTTTACAAAGTACTGTAATTTTCACTGTATAAATCTTTTACATCCTTTGTGAGATTGATTCCTACATATTTCATTTTTTGGCTGTTATTATAAAAGGCATGGTTTCCCTAATTTATCTCTGGATGTATTCCTTGTTTGTGTACAGAAATGCTATTGATTTTGGAGTGTGCTGACTTTGTATCCTGCTACAATTCTGAATTTGGTTATTAAATCTACAATTCTCTTGGTGGAGCGTTTGGGTCTTCTATGTAGAATGTCATGTGATCTGCAAATAATGATACTTTCACTTCTTTATTTCCAATCATTATTCCTTTTATTTCTCTCTCTCTCGTCTAATTGTCCTAGCTAATGTTTCCAGAACTATCTAGGAATGGTGACAGGGGACATCCTTGTCTTGTTTCTGATTTTAAAGTGAAGGCTTTCAGTTTTTGTTTATTTAGTATGGTGTTGGCTGTTGGCTTGTCACAGATGGCTTTTAACAGGGTGAGTTAAAAGATCATGTATTTGTATTTTCTGTAGGTCTTCTGTCATGAATGAGTGTTGGACTTTGTCAAAAGCTTTTTCTGTATCTATTGAGATAATCATGTGATTTTTGTCTCTGGCTCTGATGCTGTAGTGTATTGCATTTATTGATTTATGTATGTTGAACCATCCCTGCATTCCTGGGATGAATCCCACTTTGTCATGATGTATAATCTTCTTGATGATTTGCTGCATTGTTTGCTAGTATTTTATTGAGGAATTTTGCATCTATCTTCACTTCAGAGATTGGCTTATAGTTCTCTTTTTTGGTTGTGTCTCTCTCTGCGTTACATATCAAAGTGACACTTGCCTCCAGAAAGGAGTTTGGAGGAATTGCTTCCCTTTCAATTTCATTGAAGAGTTTCAGAAGCTTTGGTATTGAATTTCTCTAAATTTCTTGTGGAATTTATTGTGAATCCATCAGGACTTGGGATTTTCTTTATTCATAAGTTTTTTTTATTACATTTTCAATTTCATTCACTGATATTCCAAATTCTTACATTCTGGATTCAGCTTTGGTAATTCATATGTATCTAGGAATCTGTCCATTTTTTGTGTGTTTTCCATCCTATAAGAGTAAAGAGGAAGGCCAAGAGCAAGACGGCAGCTCTGGCAGCTTCTGGCCTCCTCTGTGTCCAGATTCTCAGCCTGCAGTGAGTGCTGCCACCTGTCAGGTGGGAGGCATGGCTGTGGGTATGACAGCCTTTGGGGAGGGTCACCGGTGAGCAAGGCAGGCTGGGGATGGCATCTGCCCTCAGCAAAGAGGTGCAGAGCCCTCTGTGGGACAGTCATGGGGTGGCAGAGGCTGGCAGCTCCAGTGTGGGTGCAGATGTACAGGTGCAAGGTGTCCACCAGAACCCAGCTATGCACCCAGCCTGCTGTACTCAAGGTTGGAGCCATGATCCAAAAGCCCCCCACGCTCCCCAAGAGCCATGGCAATTATGTGGTCGCCAAGCTGGATGACCTCATTAGCTGGGCTCACAAGAGCTTGCTGTGTCCCATGACCTTTGGCTTGGCCTGCTGTGCTGCGGAAATGATGCACATGCCGCATTGCACTCTGACACGGACCACTTTGGTGTGGTCTTCCGTGCCACCCCAGGCCAACATCATGATTGTGGCTGGCATGCTCACCAAAAAGGTGGCCTCAGCACTCCACAAGGTCTACGGCCAGATGCCAGAGCCATGCTGTGTCGTGGCCATGGGGAGCTGTGCCAGTGGAGGGAGCTAATGCCACTACTCCTACTCTCGTGAGGGGCTGTGACTGCACTGTGTCCGTGGACATCTATGCTCCAGGTGAGGGCAGCCCAGGCCTGCTCCCTCTGCTCCACCCCTGCCTGCACATTTTCCCATACTGTGGATGGGCAGACTGGGGTCCCCAAAGACCTGCCGGCAACCCCAGGCCTAGCCATCTTGGTCATGGGTAGAAACTCCAGGCGGCGGCCTGGTCGCTGTGTCAGAAGTCAGAGTAGCAGAATGAATGGCCAACATTTGTCAGTTATGATTCCTTATGGTTCTGAGAGAGAAAGTTTAAAGAAATGTAATTACTAAAACCAATAAGAAAAGGTCCCTGGAGACAGGACATTAGCCCTGGTCCTCATTCTTATAGAAGGGCCTATGAGATTCCAGACTGGGAATCTTCAGCGTGGCCAAATTTATCAAATAAAAGTGCCAGGCATGGTGATGCATCCCTGTCATCCCAGCACTCAAGAAACTGAGGCAGGAGCCATGAGATTAAGGCCCACCTAGTGACATAGTGAGACCCTGCCTCAAAAAAGATTTTAAAAAAAAAATTAAAAGAGCAGGGAGGGCTGGAAATGTAGCTCAGTATCACAGCATGGTTTTAATCTCTGCAACCTCAAAAGAATGAAAAAAGTTCAGGATGCTCAAAAAAAAAAAAAAAAGAGTAAAGATTTTGGAAGTTGGTATTGATGCTTTTCTGAATTTCTATAGGGTCTGCAGTAATTCTACCCTTTTCATTCCTTATTGAATGAATTTGAATTTTTTTTTCTTTTTTTGATAAAGTTGGCTGGGGGTTTTTCAATTTTATTTATTCATTTAAAGAAGCAACTCATTGATTCATTAATTCTTTGTATCTCTTTGGCTCTGCTGCATTCACTTCTGCTCTAATCTTTACAATTTCCTGCCTTCTCTGGGCCTTGGGCTTGACTTGCTCTTCTTTTTCTCGGAGCTTGAGGTACAGCACAATATTCTTCATTTGGGTTTGTTCTGTTTTCCTGATGTAAGAATTTACCGCTATAAACCTCCTTAGGAGTGCTTCCATTGCATCCCACAGCTTCCTGTAAGTTGGATCTGTATTTTTGTATGATTATAGATATTGTTTAATTTCTTCTTTAATTTCATCTGTGACCCACTGATTATTCATGAGGGTGTTATTTAATTCCGATGGAGTTTTTCTCATTTATTTTGTCAATAACTTCCAGTTTCACTGCACCATAGCCAGATGAGATGCGTGGGATCGTTTCAATTCCTTTGCATTTCTTTAATCATGCGCTATGCGCTAGGATACGGTCTACTTTGGAGAGTGTCCCCTGCGCAGCTCAGGATGTGTGTTCTCATGGTTTTGGATGGAACACTCTATAAAAGTGTACTAAGCCCATTTCTTCACAAGTTTGGTTTAGTTTTCTGAACTTGGTTATTAATTGGTCTATTCTTTAGCCTTTGGCTATTAGTTGATCTATTTCTTTGTGACGTGTGATGTTAAAGTCCCCCATTACAATTGTGATATTACTTATTTGATTTTTCACATCTGTTAAAATGTGTCTTACATAGTTGGGTGCTCCTGCATTTGGTGCACCTATACGTATGATTGTCATCTCTTCCTCTTGCAGTTTTCCCTTAACAAGTGTGCTGTGACATTTTTTATCTCTTTGGATCATTCTTTATTTTAAATTCACATTGTCAGCAAACATAATAGCTACCCCTGCTTTTTTCTGGATTACCATCACATGGAGTATTGTTTTCCATCCTTTGCCTTTCTGTCTATGAATTTCCTTTCGAGTTAAATGTGTTTCTTGAATAAAGCATGTTGTTGGATTTTGTTTCTTCATCTACTATGCCAGTTTGCTTTTTTTAAATTAGTGTTGAGGCCATTTACATTGATGGCTATAACTGATACATACTGGCTTATCTTAGTCATGTTATTTTGCTACTATATGTTCCCTACTTTTCTCCTCTGTTTAATTTCTTGCTCTGCTTGGTGGTCCTTTTTTGTCCTTGTTCTTGAGGTTGTGCTCATTTGACGCTCTTTCTAGAATATCTGTCAGTACTATTTGTAGGGTTGGTTTGATGGTCATGAATTCCTTCAGTTGTTTTTGTCAAGGAACTATCTTACCGCTCCATCAAATTTGATAGATAGTTCTGCAGGGTACATCTATCTAAGTTGGAAGTTTTTTCTTGCAGAGCCTGAAATACTCCACTCCAAGCTCTTCTTAACTTAATGGTTTGTGTTGAGAAATCTGCCATGATTTTGATGGGCTTTTCATTACAGATGACCTGTTTCTTTTTTCTGACAGTTTTTAATATTCTGTTCTTATGTTGAATTTCTTGGATTACTATGTGTCTGGGTGTAGATTTATTTTGATTTTGGCTAATTGGAGTTCTATATGTCCCATTTATCTATATGTCAGACTGTTTCTCCATGCTTGGGAAATTTTCTTCTACTACTTCTGCAAATAGTCTTTGATGCCATTTATGTCAACTCCTGCTGTTTTGTTGACACGTGATAGTCTTATATTGTTTTTATTTAAATCTTGCAGGTGTTGAATTTTTATTTCCTGGTTTGTTGTTATTTTTATGAAACCTTCCCTCAAGAACAACAACCGCAATGCTGTCTTCTAGATCTGAAAATCTGTCTTTAGTTTCCTTCAAGCGGTTTTGCCACTTTTCCGTGGAAATCTTAATTTCCTCCATATCCATTTGAATCTGTTTCATGCATTCTAATTCTTTCCTGTATTGTTTGTTCCATGTTTCCACTATGTTTCTATCCTCCAGCTCTTTAATCTATGTCTTCTTTAGATGTGGTAAGGAATATTTTCATGATTGTTGTCATTTCTTTTTTTTTTTTACCTGAGAGATTATTTCTGATGTGAAATAATCATTCTTCCGTAGCATGATGGAATTGTTTCTTTACTCCAGTTGCTATCAATTCAGAAATTTCAGGCATATAACTTCCAAGTTCTTCTATGTCTTTGTCTCCTGGCCTTGTTCTGGGTGGGCTGGAGGTCTGAGATTGCCTTTTGCTCCTTCAGTTTGACATTTTTTTTTCAGTTTGACATTTTTGGAGCTCCCATTGTTCCCTGGGGCAGCAATTGTAGGGGGCTGGAGTGCGGGTCAGCGAGGCTCCCGAGACTGTTCCGGGTGGTGTAGGCTCACAGGAGCTCCCACCGTCCAGGGGTCAGCATGGACTCTGTGACTGTGGTGGGGCGAGGCACAGTTCAGCAAGGCTCCCACTGTGATGGGAGGAAGGGCAAAGATTTACGAGGCTCCCACGATGATGGGGAGCAGGATAGGGTTCACCAAGGAGCCCAAGATGGTGTGAGGCAGGGCACAGCTCATGTGGGGGTGGGCAGGGCATGCTCACCGGGGCCCTGTACCTGTCTGGAGCTCAGCCTGACTCTGCGACAGTAGGGGCAGGGGACCTCCTGGAGTTCTTCATGAACAGAGCTTAGCTCTCACCTCAAGGTAAAGGCGATGTCCATGGCAAACTTTGGGCATAAGGTCAGGACCAGGACCTGGATGCACTGTCAGGCAGACAGAATGCAGCCTGGCCCCAGAGCACCTTGCTGACTTCACTCCTGAAGCGCCAGAGTTGTTTCCCTTCTGCTCCAGTCCAGCAAACATCGCACAATCTGTCCACAGTATTTGCACACTTTTGGTTTTCTTTGTGTTTCCCCTCCAGAGCCCAGAGCCTCCCTCCCTACCCAGAAGTAGAGCAGTGAGCAGAGCAGCTGCCTGTGTGCTCTGCCCGCCCCACTGCCACAAATTGAGAGTGCTCAGACATCCCTGGTGAGAGGCCGACAGCTGGGCGCGAGGCTACACACAATCGGAACAAGGAGGGGGCTGCTCTGTTAGTGGTCGGGAGGGGCCTCGCCTTCCCACAGGCACCCCGCATGCTGAGGAGGCTCCATCGATGGCACCGCCTGACGTTCTTTCCTTTTGCACCTCTTCTCTCACTAAACGGCTCAGGCCTCTTCTCTCCAGTGTGCCCCTCTGATATGTCTCCACCACGGTCCTCTCCAGTGCACCTTCTCTCTGTGTTTCATTGTCTGTCTCTGTCAGCTCCTAGGGAAAGTCTGGTTGTGCTCACTGTGTGGCTCTTGCATCCAGGAGAAAGTCTGATGCATAGTAGGATGTAATGACTTTGCCGAGCAGATGAGTGGACAAGTGCAAAGGCAAACCAGCCTGAGAGCTCTACTCCAGCCCGGGAGCTGCGTCCTGTGCACTGGAGTGAAGTCCACAGCCATGTTCACAATCACAGAGGGGGCTGCCCAGCGGTGCCTCTGGAGCTGTTCACCCAGCCCAGATGGCTTCCTGCCAGGCCAGGGTGACCAGCCACTCCAGCACCCCTGGCCTCTGGCTTCACCCCACCCCTTTCTGCACCGTGGCCTCTGCCCCCTGGATCCTCCCACACAGCCTTCTCCAGGCCTGGTGCTGTCCTGGCTTCTCTGGCTTTAGCATAACCGGTCCCTTCCTCCAGCCTTGCGTAACCTGACCAGGGACTTCTCCTCCAGTCACCGGGCCAAGGAGTGAAGTGGAGAGCTCGGTGACGCACAGCTTCAAGGCAGAGGCCAGGGCAGAGCTGCGTCACTCATGCACGCACCCCTCACCAGCAGCGAGCTGGGTGTGGACACACAGCACGTCACGCTGTGTCTTCGTCCACCAGACTGAGGCCTGGCACTGTGTGCTTTCTGGCTCTTCCCCAAAGCCAAAATGACCATAGGAGTGAATGTTTTTAATCAGTTCAGGACACAAAAGAAGCCATGATAGCACAATAAAAACCCTCAGGAAAGAGATTTCAGAACTGCCGCAGAAAGCGCCAAGACGCCGGGACAAGTGTGTTTGCAGTGAGGAGGGGAATTTGGAGGGCAGTGCATAGCAACATGTCTTTTACTGTGATTTTTTTTTTGTATGTGGTACCAGGGGTCAAACTCAGGACCCTGCAATTGCCACACAGATGCTTATGCCGCTGAGCTGGATCCCTGGCCCTGTGATGCATTTTTTAATTTAAGCACACACTGTATTTTTTCCAAGCACACCTCATAGTTGCTGACTTGTAGGTCAGAGAACACAAGAGAACCCAACATTCTTCTTTTTTTTTTTTTTTTTTTTTTTTTTTTGGTGGAACCAGGGATTGAACTCAGGCCCTTGTGCTTGCCAGGGAAGCACTTATTCCACTGAGCCATCTTCCCGGCCCTGAGAACCGAACATTCTTGACTGAGGTCTGCAAGGCCAAGTGGCTGCATGCTCAGGAGTACTACAGTGGCCAGGTTTCTCCTCTCTGTTTAGCTCTAGAGGTGCGGTGACCTCCAAGTCCACAGGGTGCCCTGGCCTCAGGAGCAGGTACCTGAGAAGCTGACCACCTCAGTCAGCACTGGACGCCCACAGCTGTGG